>NC_059202.1:33561489-33876073 GCF_020615455.1 Coregonus clupeaformis
CTATAGGCTGCTACAGTTGAAGTCAGACGTTTATATACACCTTAGCCAAATACATTTAAACTCAGTTTTTCCACAATTCCTGACATTTAATCCTAGTAACAATTCCCTGTCTTAGGTCAGTTATCAGGCTAGCAGGAATCCTTCAGATGACATGTCACTCACCACTTCAGTGTGTATGGCTCGGGAAGCCATGCAGCAGAAGACTATTCCCCATACTTTGAGTCTAGTTCTCTTCTTGACCTCATCTTTCAAAAGGTGCAGCTGGGCCTGTTCGCTCTAGAGGCAGGTCAGCCTTGATTTGTTGACACTGTTTTTCCTTGTTTTTCCTGCAGACTACACAGCTGTCAACCATTTTCTTGGCAAGTCTACGGCCTTTTATTTCCCAGGCTTTCTTCCTCATCCGGAGAAGGGTTCCCGCCACTCCCTCGTGGTTTGCTTTGTGGGATTCTTGCGCCAGCAGTGTAGACACCCATGCTTCAAAGGGTAAAACTGGCACTGCTGTCTTATCTTCGTTGAATGTCTGAATTCTGCCTCCACAAACTAGCAGCCCAGAGTTCACATCTTTGTACACTGTCAGTCTGCTTAGAGTTGTGTCTGAAAAATCTGTACCTTCTTGAGCTGCGAGGAAAGGGTATTTGAGTGCATCTTCATGTTCTTTGACAGTCAGCACAGCTTGCTTGGGTGATCTTACCTCCCTCTATGCCTGTTTAGGGGCCCGGCCCTTCCTCTTCAGCCACTGCTTGGCTGCTAGACAAGCCCAGGCAACGACTCTCACCAGTTTGGACAGGCTACTGAATCTTCCTACTTCCACAAGATCTTTAACCCAGCCAGTGGGCTTCCTTCTAAGAAGAGTTGGGTTTACCACAGGTATTCCCTCTTGAGTTTCACTCTTTGGACTTTCCTGAGTGCCTTGTAGGTCTTCTTTCTGCTGACTACTTCTTGCTTGAGCTCTTGTTAATGCACCTGAGAATGCCTTCCTCTGGAGCTTGTTTACACTCTCCCTGGCATGAGCTGCAACCTCTCCAGCTGATTTTATAGGCCACTCCTCCACTGGCCACTTTAGGAACTCTGGTCCATTTTGCCATGTGGAATTCTCCTTCAAATCTTCAGGAGCACCCCCTCTTGTTATGATGTCAGCTATGTTTAGATCCCCACAGATCCACCACCAGTCTTGCACTTGTCCAGCCTTCTGGATTTCACCCACTCTATATGCAAAGAAGGTTTTGTACCCATAACTGACTCTTTGAATGGCTCCCAAGACCGTTTGACTGTCAAGTAGATGGAACCATCTCTCGATCTTCATTCGAGCATGCTTTTCCACATACTTCCTGATCCTGGCTGCGAAGACAGCACCACAGATCTCAGCTTTTACAGCTTCTCCCTTCTGATCCAGGGGTGTCAGCTTGGCTTTAGATTCAACGAATCGAACTTTAGTGCCTTGACTTGTCTCCCATCTTAAGTACATCACAGCTCCATAGGTTTTGTCACTTCCATCAGAGAATGTGATGCCCCAAGGTTTCCCTTCCCAGCCAGCTGGTGTGAGGCTCCTGTGTAATTTCACCTCTCCAAGCTGCACATATTCTTCAAAAAGCTGGATGGCTTCTTCTCTGAGGCTTTCTGAGAGAGGTTGGTCCCAGGTTTCTTGGGTTAGTTTCCCACTCCCTCCCTCTTGGAATGCTTTTCGAACAAGAATTGCTCCCTTCTGTTTGGCAGGTGTAACTAAGCCAATTGGGTCGTACAGTCCAGCCACTTGGCTTAAGAGAGCCCTCCTAGTCAGTGGGTTAGGTGTCTCAGTTCTCACCTCCTCCTTGAGAAGATTTTTTCCAACTCTCATCTTCTTTTTCCTTTTGGAAAAGTTAACTGAGGTTAACATGTAGAGCTTGTCTTCATCCATTTGGTAGCCAATACCCAAGGCTTTGTTGTCTTCATCCCTCATTTGATTTGGAAGAATTAAGGTTTTACTTTATGTCTTTGTTAGAACCTCCATCTCCATTCCTTGCCTCCTACTTTGCCCTGACCGGACCCATGGTTTGAGGAAGAACCCTCCAGCTTTCAAGATCTCTTCGACATTTGCTGGGATTTTGTCAAGTTTATTGAGGTCATTTTGGGAGGTTAAGAGGTCATCCACATAACTGTCCTCTTCAATGACTCTGCGCTCATCCTCCAAGTGAAGAAAGTTGGGAAGCCGTGCTGTTTCCCTCATAGCCAACTGAGCAATGCAACCAGCAGGTCTGTCCCCAATGTTGACTCTGGTTATTGCATATTCACTTATCTCTTCATCTGGGCTGTCCCTCCAGAGGAACCTGTGAAGATGCATCTCACGCTCCTCCAGCCATACAGAGTTGTACATCTTTTTGATGTCTCCTAGAGATGCATACGTCCCTTCTCTGAACCTCAGCAAGACAGCTCTTATAGGGTTGAGAACGTCTGGTCCCTTCAGAAGAAGATCATTCATACCCACGCCTTTGTATTTCTGGCTACTATTCCATACAATACGAACCGGTGTTGTCACCGAATGAGGGTTTGGTGCCACCAGGTGGCTTACGTACCACACTGGTCCGTTCCACTCGTCCATGATTTTGTTGGTGAGTTTTATGGCTGCGCCTCGCTCGACCATTTCATGGATCTGGGTAGCATATGCGACTTTCCAGTCTGGCTCTCTGCTTAGTTGCTTTTCCATCCTTAAGAAACAAGCTACTGCACTTTTGTTGTCCGGGAGAGAGGCTGGATCTACCGTCCAAGGATACTTTGCATCCCAATGTGGAGCCGGTGTGTGAGCATCCCCCTTCTTGTAGGTGAGGCCTCCTTTAATGATCTCCAGTTCCCTCTCCTCTGCCAGGGTCATTTATTTTCCTCCTGGTGGACAGTTTCCACATCGGCATCCTCCACATCTTGGCTCACATGCAGCTCCGATGCTGTCCCAGTGCCACCACTCAAGGAACTCACGGTTACTGGCAGCTGTAAATTTGGTCTGAGTCACATCCTCCTGCTTTAGCTGGGCTGTGTCAGTTGTTGGGCTTGTGATTTCTTGATATTTGACAGCTGCTGTCCTCATGGAGCGAGCGAAGTGTGTTTTGGACTCATATGCTGCAACCTCCACTTCTTCAAATAAGTCGGG
This sequence comes from Coregonus clupeaformis, assembly GCF_020615455.1. Taxonomy (NCBI): domain Eukaryota; kingdom Metazoa; phylum Chordata; class Actinopteri; order Salmoniformes; family Salmonidae; genus Coregonus; species Coregonus clupeaformis. The sequence continues at coordinate 33,564,608 of NC_059202.1, forward strand.
ATGTGCTCCACCCACTGTTTTCCCCAATGGACCCTCCCACAAGACGAGGTCTCCCATGATTTTTACCCTCTGGGGAGCGAGTCTTCCCTCTCGGTGGCTAATGAGAAGTTCAGTCTTTCAGCAGCCTTATGGGTAATGTAGTTTGTGTCTGAAGCAAGGTCAATTAAAGTCAAAATCTTCTGCCCTGCGTTTGCCGTGACTTGCATCAACATCATGATGACAGGAAGTTCAGAGAGCCCATTTCTCTGCAGTAGCTCAGACTGGCCTGAAGCATCGAGTGTCACTGCGGTTTTGTTGGTGTTGGTGAAAGCCTTTCTGCATCGATCTGCCATTTCCTGGGAAAGTTCAGACAAGACCTCCTCTTGTTGCCATACCTGTTCTCCAGGACTCTGAACATGTCATCGGCAGTGGTGTAGGTTGAAAGTCTGAGATCTTTTGAGATTTTGTCATCCACACTCTCCAGGAGTTGAATTTCTTAACTTCAGGGATGTAGCTCAGTTGGTAGAGCATGGTGTTTGCAACGCCAGGGTTGTGGGTTAATTTCCACGGGGGGCCAGTATTAAAAATAATGTATGCACTCACTAACTGTAAGTCGCTCTGGATAAGAGCGTCTGCATAATGACTAATATGTAATTGTAAAATGATCCGGATGGCTGTCCCTGCTTTCCTCCATCTGTGATATTCTCTCTTGCTTCCATTGAAGATAGGTAGAGAGATTGGCTTGATTCTCACTATTGGTGTGGAAGTTGCCGGCAATGTCAACATCGTTCCCATGTTGACATTGCTGAGATGGCCTCTTTTATTCTCTTGTCCAAGAGAGCGAGGTGCACTTCATAGCCCTCTAAATTGGCACTTTCCACAGGTACATCAGCCACTTTATCATTGGCTTTTTCTGCTTCCAGGATTGCCACAAGAAGTTCACTCCTTCCATACCTCAACCACAGGTTTGTTTGAACAATGTCTCTTATTTCCGCCAACTTTGTTTCACCTTCATTTACAGATCTATCAATGTCAGCCTCTTGCTGTTCATTAAGACCTGGTTCCTTATCCTCAGTCATGTCAGCCTCCAGTCCAATCCTGTAGTCATCGTTGGCATCGAGCATCTTTCTGAAACAATCTGAAAGCTTAACTCCACTTGAAGCATGCTGCTTGCTCCTTTTGAAATGAAGTTGGCATGTCTGGTGAAGCTGCTTTTTGCAGTGGTCCTCTCCTTTTTGAGCTGCTGGACCGACTTCCCCAGGACATTACATTTACATTTTAGTCATTTAGCAGACGCTCTTATCCAGAGCGACTTACAGTTAGTGAGTGCATACATAATTTTTTTATTTTTCATACCCCCCGTGGGAATCGAACCCACAACCCTGGCGTTGCAAACGCCATGCTCTACCAACTGAGCTACATCCCTGCCGGCCATTCCCTCCCCTACCCTGGACAACGCTGGGCCAATTGTGCACCGCCCCATGGGTCTCCCGGTCGCGGCCGGCTACGACAGAGCCTGGATTCGAACCAGGATCTCTAGTGGCACAGCTTAGACCACTGCGCCACTCGGGAGGTATCTTCCGCCATCTTGACTTCCTCTGCGTCAACAGCTTATTTCTGGATCTGAAGCCGTTTATCCTCAGGGCCAGGCCGCTCCGCGTGGTTTACAACTGTCAAGTCCTCCTCTTGTTCACCATCCAAAGGACACAGGAACAACTCAAATTTCCGACTCAATCTTTTTTATTTTTAGTTTGCTTTCAGTTGATTGGTCTGTACAGTAAATTAGCCAGTAAATTAGGTTGTAAACCTTTAAAGACAGAACAAAAAGTTACCATTTTAATTAAACATTTAAATTAACTTAAATTAGTTTAACATTTAAATAAACATTCTAAATAACTTAAATGAATTAACCATTTAAGCCTTTTACCATTGGCGTCTTTGGACTTGGAGTCTTCTTTCTGAAGTTTGTTCTTCTGAATGACTGAGCCCCTCCATGCCGTCACAGGTGCTCCAAATCAGTGAAAATGATTGATCAGGTGACAAGCAGCCGGTTTGCTGCTGCTAGTGCACTCTGGGAAGTGTAGTTCTTTGACTCACTCCTGCGATTCAGCTCAACACTTTCTATACAAAAGAAGATGTTTAAACCCAGACAGCTTTTAGGGAAACATTTGTGACCTTCTCTCGTTGGGTTAAGCCACGGAAGAAGAGTAGCCAGCAGTTAAAGCTTAATTTGTTCTGTGTAGATAGGCCTACTCTGTCTGTGTTATGATTTAACTGGATAGAACCCAAATGCAGACAAGTACACCAAGCCAGAGAAGTTTTAACAGGTTTATTATAATGTTCAATAGTCCAGGTTTCCAATAAATGGGGAAGAGCAAGTCCAGGTTACAGGGAGGGTACAGATCCAGGTCAGGGCAGGTGTGGTACCGTAATGTCCTAGTGTCCGTGGTGAGTCCAAAGGAGAGGCCCGATAGTGGAGAGCAGGATGGTGGTGGCAGGAGTGAAGCGGAGGCAGGAGTCAGGTTCCAAATATCTGTGGCACAGGAGAAAAAGTAAATAAACAGTCCAAAAAACACAAGAGCGAAAACAGACAGGTTGAGTCGGCAGCGAGACTAACATGGTTGTCTTGACTATGATCTGACGATGAGTGGAAAGTTTGACCGGGTCTTAAAGGCTGAGGTGATTATGGTGAATGAGCTGCAGCTGGAACCCTGACTCCCGCACACCAGACTTCACTCCTGCAATCAAGGACAGACAGAGGGGAGGAGGAGAGCAGAGAGAGAGCTACCTAGCAGCAGTAGGCCTAACAGTACCCCCCCCTCTACGGACGCCACCTGGCGGCCGACAGGGTTTATCAGGATGTAACCTATGAAACTCACGAACCAGAGCAGGATCCACAATGAAGCTCCTGGGCACCCAGGAACGTTCCTCAGGACCATAACCCTCCCAATCCACCAGGTACTGGAAACCACGACCCCGGCGGCGAACATCCAGAAGTCGCCGGACAGTGTAGACCGGACCCCCACCCACGATCTTGGGCGGAGGAGGGGGACGAGAGGGCGGGCACAAAGGGCTAACCGACACAGGCTTAATCTGGGAAACATGAAAGGTGGAATGAACCCGTAGGGGAGGCAGGAAGCTGTAGCTTAACCGCGCAGGGGTTAACAATAGACAGTATCTTGAACGGTCCTATAAAACGAGGCGCCATCTTCTTCGACTCCACCTTCAATGGAAGGTCCCGTGACTTCAGCCATACCTCTTGACCAGGAGAGTAACCGGGGAGCCTGGGACCGGTGACGGTTGGCTTGCCTCTGCATGTACGCCGAAGCTCGGGACAGAGCTACCCTGGCCTTCCTCCAGACCTTGCAGCAGCGGCGCATGTGGGACTGCACCGAGGGTACCGCAAGTTCCCTCTCTTGGGAAGGGAACAGGGGAGGTTGATAACCCAGAGCACACAGAAAAGGAGACAAACCAGAGGAAGCGTTAGTCAAGGTGTTATGAGCATATTCCACCCAGGGGAGCATGGAGCTCCATGACCCAGGGTTAGACCCAGTGACACAGCGAAGTGCGGTCTCCATCTCCTGGTTCGCTCTCTCGGCTTGCCCGTTGGTCTGGGGGTGATATCCAGAGGACAGGCTGGATGTAATGCCCAAAGCTTTACAGAAAGCTTTCCACACCTGGGAGACAAACTGGGGACCCCTGTCAGAGACAATATCCGTGGGTAGACCATGAGAGCGGAACACATGTTCAACCAAAATATCAGCCGTCTCTCTGGCAGTGGGCAGTTTAGGTAGGGCCAAAAAATGAGCGAACTTAGAAAAACGATCAATCACCGTAAGAATGACAGTCTTACCAGATGAGGGGGGAAGTCCAGTGACAAAATCCATAGCGATATGCGACCAGGGCCGGCTGGGTATAGGTAGAGGTCGTAGATGACCAGCGCTGGCCTGGGTGGAGTTTTTACTTCGTGCACATACCGTACAAGCAGCAATGAAGGCTCGAGTGTCCGCCTCCATCGTGGCCCACCAGAACTTCCGTCGCACAAAGTCAAGGGTCCGCGAAACTCCAGGGTGACAGGTAAGGGGAGACGAGTGAGCCCACTGAAGTACCTGGGAGCGAGCAGACTCAGGGACAAACATCCGGTTAGGAGGACCCCTCCCAGGGTCAGCTTGATGATGTTGAGCCTGTCTAACAATCCCCTCGATGTCACATGTGATGACTGCAATACTGCAGGTAGGAGGCAAAATGGGTTCAGGGTTACTACCAGTATCAACAGCCGAATGAACACGAGACAGGGCGTCAGGCTTGACGTTGCGTGACCCAGGACGGTAAGACAGAGAAAAATTGAATCTCCCAAAAAATAGTGCCCACCTGGCTTGACGGGGGTTGAGCTGCTTCGCTGACTGGAGGTAAGCCAGATTCTTATGATCCGTCCAAACGATGAAGGGTTGTTCCGCCCCCTCCAACCAATGTCGCCACTCCTCGAGAGCCAGCTTAACGGCGAGCAGTTCACGATTTCCAACATCATAATTCCTCTCTGCCTGAGAAAGTTTCCTTGAGAGAAAAGCACAGGGATGCAGTTTGTTATCTTCAGGAGAACGTTGTGACAACACTGCACCTACCCCAGTGTCGGATGCATCCACCTCCACGACAAACTGGCGGTCGGGGTCCGGCTGCATCAGAATGGGAGCCGAGGCGAAGCGATGTTTCAGTTCTTCGAACGCTGATTCGGCCCCTTCATTCCAAGCGAACGGTCGTGAGATGGAGGTGAGAGCGGTGAGAGGCGCCGCAATGCGGCTGTAGTCCTTGATGAACCTCCTATAGAAGTTCGCAAACCCCAGGAATCGTTGAAGTTGTTTGCGGGTAGAGGGAGCTGGCCAGTCCGTGACAGCAGAGATCTTAGCTGGGTCCATCCGCAGCTCCCCCTGAGCTATGATGTAACCCAAAAAGAGGTCTCAGACACATGAAATTCACATTTCTCCATCTTCACAAACAGTTTGTTCTCCAACAACCTTTGCAACACCTGGCGCACATGCAGTTCATGTTCCTGGGAGGACTCTGAGAAAATCAAGATATCATCCAGATAGACAAAAACAAACCGATTCAACATGTCCCGAAGGACATCATTGACTAGTGCCTGAAAAACAGCAGGGGCATTAGACAACCCAAAAGGCATAACCCGATACTCAAAATGTCCCAAGGGTGTGTTGAAGGCAGTCTTCCATTCATCACCCTTACGAATGCGCACCAGGTGATACGCATTTCGTAGATCCAGTTTCGTAAAGATGGTAGCACCATGAAGGAGGGGAAAAGCAGAATTAATCAAAGGCAGAGAATACTTGTTCTTAATGGTGATGTTGTTAAGTCCACGGTAATCAATACAGGGTCTGAGGGTCTTATCCTTCTTAGCAACAAAAAAGAATCCCGCTCCTACAGGTGACGAGGAAGGACGCATAATACCTGCCGCCAAGGAGTCCCGAATGTAGTTCTCCATAGCCTCCGTCTCCGGCCGGGAGAGATTGTACAGGCGACTGCTGGGGAGCGGGGCTCCTGGCTGGAGGTCAATGGCGCAGTCGTAAGGCCGGTGAGGAGGAAGAGAAGTAGCTCTGTGTTTGCAGAAAACGGATGCCAGGTCATGATACACGTCAGGAACAGCAGAAAGATCCATGGACTCCAGTGGAGGTTGAGGCACAGTACTGGCAGGAGTCTGAGCAGAACACAAACAATTCACATGACAAAATGTGCTCCATGAAACAATGCTACCTGTCACCCAATCAATGTGTGGATTGTGTTTTATGAGCCAGGGGATACCAAGGACCAGGGGAGTCTGTGGGCAGTCGATAATATGGAATTGAATGTTCTCCTGATGATTTCCCGACACTCTAAGACAAACAGGAACAGTCTGATGGGTAATGCGGGTCAACAATTGTCCATTTAGACCCTTAGCCTGCAGCGGACAGTCCATAGGAACAGTCTCCAAATCCATTTGTTGAGCCCACTCTCTATCCAAAAAGCTTTCGTCGGCACCAGAGTCAATCAGCGCACTAACAGAGAAATTCTGGGACTGCCACTGGAGGGATGCCTGGAGCAGAATGCGGGGAGAAGAGGAAGAATCCGCTGCTCGGCTCACCAAAACTTCTCCCATAAATGATGAGACGGCCCTTTTCCCGGACGAACTGGGCAGGAAGGAACGAAATGACCAGCTTCTCCACAATACAGGCAGACCCGAGCCTGAATACGACATGCACGCTCCTCTGAGGACAACCGTGCACGACCCACCTCCATGGCTTCGGGTTCAGTGCTCCTCGTATCGACTCGGGAAGACACGGCTCTCTCCGTAGGGACGATGCAGGGAGGAGTTTGTTGATGACAGACAGGTTGCTTGGAACTAACACTCCTCTCCCGGCGGCGCTCCCGAATCCGATTATCCAACCTGATAGTGAGTGAAATAAGATTATCCAGCGTAGGCGATTCATCATATGACACCAATTCATCTTTTAAAATCTCAGACAAAGCATTGATGAACACTCCTTGTAATGCCTCGTCATTCCAACCACTCACTGCTGCTAAAGTCCGAAACTCCACTGCCATCTCCGCCACACTACGAGCCCCCTGCCGAAGAGAAAACAACGCTTTCGCAGCCTCCTTGCCTCGTACGGGGTGGTCAAAAACCTTCCTCATCTCCGTGGTGAAGGCCACGTAAGCGTTGCAAATGTCCGACTGACTCTCCCAGACCGCGGATCCCCAGGCACGAGCGGAACCGCTAGTAGAGTTGATAAGGTAGGCAATACGGGCTCTTTCTGAGGCGTAGGTGAGGGGCTGTTGTTCAAACACTAACGAGCATTGAGTCAAAAAATCGCCACAGGTTCCCATGTTCCCGTCATAGCGCTCTGGAGCAGGAACAAAAGGCTCTCTGATCTGGGCTGAAGGGGTAGTAAGGGCAGACACTTGATTGGTGAGTAATTGAACCTGATTAAGCAGCACCTGACTGTCCTCAGCAATCGTCTTAAACAGGGTATCATGTTGGCCAAGTAGAATGCCCTGATTGGCTATGGCAGTCCAAATTTGAGTGCACTCTGGGGTGGTATCCGAGCTACTGTCTGCTGGGTTCATGTTGGTCAGATCATACTGTTATGATTTAACTGGATAGAACCCAAATGCAGACAAGTACACCAAGCCAGAGAAGTTTTAACAGGTTTATTATAATGTTCAATAGTCCAGGTTTCCAATAAATGGGGAAGAGCAAGTCCAGGTTACAGGGAGGGTACAGATCCAGGTCAGGGCAGGTGTGGTACCGTAATGTCCTAGTGTCCGTGGTGAGTCCAAAGGAGAGGCCCGATAGTGGAGAGCAGGATGGTGGTGGCAGGAGTGAAGCGGAGGCAGGAGTCAGGTTCCAAATATCTGTGGCACAGGAGAAAAAGTAAATAAACAGTCCAAAAAACACAAGAGCGAAAACAGACAGGTTGAGTCGGCAGCGAGACTAACATGGTTGTCTTGACTATGATCTGACGATGAGTGGAAAGTTTGACCGGGTCTTAAAGGCTGAGGTGATTATGGTGAATGAGCTGCAGCTGGAACCCTGACTCCCGCACACCAGACTTCACTCCTGCAATCAAGGACAGACAGAGGGGAGGAGGAGAGCAGAGAGAGAGCTACCTAGCAGCAGTAGGCCTAACAGTCTGGGGTGGAAAGGTAGGCCTAACTTTTGAACGTAGGCTACCATGCTTAGGTTCCTAATTACATCATAGATTTAATTATTTGCAAACAGGGACAGTTTCATTGCACACTGATTTGGCATTGGAGAAATATGATAAGATGAACACATAGGCCTATCTCTGTTCATTCTTAGCCTGTAATTTTGGTAATTTGTGTGGTATTAAAAAAAGATTCAGCTAATATGTAAAATGACATGTAATACAATTATATTTGTTATAAAAGGCCATTTTTTTCTCAGACCTGCAAATACGATGATAGATTCATGCAATGTTTTTACTGTAAAGGAGATCTTTCTGCCCATACTCTTGTCCACGATGGTCTGCGAACCCACAACCTTCTGGCCCGCAGCCCTGTGCACTATCAACATTTCTGCGTTGCCATGTAATGCTTACAAAAGGAAGAACAGTTTCTAAAACGGCATATCTAAGACTCTGGTATGTCCAAGAAGTGAGGGTAAACGGTAGACATGTTCTCTGCTATCCACTTTATGTTTGAATTATTATCTTCGGTATAGGGGAGGGTCACTTTTATTTTTATTTTTTTGCATTCAGGGTGGGTTTAGGTAAAATATATTTTGCTGAAGGGAGGGCCATCCATTTTCATTTCAGAGGTCAAATTTGTTCCATGTAACCCTTGTTATAAATAACGTTCACTCCGTTATTCATGTAGCCTACCACAGATGACCAGCGTTTTCCCCTGCTCTTTATGGAAACCCAAAGGAGTCATAACTAACCGACCAGTAGCTTTCCATGGCCCCCCCTTAAAGACACGCTCCACAGCGCGCTCTGTCCATATGGTGCTGATACAGCGCAGCTGAGAGAAAGATTTCGCGCCAACCTGTCACTCAATCATTTCAATTGTTTTGCTATTTTTATATAGGGACATAAAACTAAAATGTAGGTGGCACATGTTAACTGAGGGGGCTACTACTATTGTTTATAATAATGTCTTATCCACAACAATATACAGGTAACTTGCAAAATAAAAGAAACACCAGTATGAGGTGTCATAATAAGGCGTTGGGCCACCACGAGCCGCCAGAACAGCTTCAATACACCTTGGCAAAGAAGTATCTGGAACTCTATTAGAGGGATACGACACCATTCTTCCACAAATAATTCTATAATTTGGTGTTTTGTTGATGGTGGTGGAAAACGCTGTCTCAGGCGCTGCTCCATAATCTCCCATAAGTGGGCCCCCGTGTAGCTCAGTTGGTAGAGCATGGCGCTTGCAACGCCAGGGTTGTGGGTTCGATTCCCACGGGGGGGCAGTATTTAAAAAAAAATGTATGCACTCACTAACTGTAAGTCTCTCTGGATAAGAGCGTCTGCTCAATGACTAAAAAGTGTTGAATTGGGTTGAGATCTGGTGGCTGAAACACACACACTTTAAATCCCCTATGTTCCTTTGAGACCCATTTCAAAGTCACTGAGATCTATGGTAGCCAAAATAAAGGGCAACTGGGCATTTTTATACCCTAAGCATGATGTGGTGTTTTAATTGCTTAATTAAATCAGGAAACACACCTGGTAGAAGCACCTGATTTCAATATACTTTGTATCCCTAATTTACTTGTGTTTCCTTTATTTTGGTAGTTGCCTGTAGCTCGAGGGAGATGCACATTGCTGTGAAATATCCATGGGCTAAATGCTATGTCACTGTTGGGCATTAAGTCACATATCCACTTAGTGTGTAGGTCAAGCCCCACCTTTCTAAACCTGGCTTGTCCCTACAGTGAATAATATTGAGCATTCCGTATTCTTTAATACCTGCATCATTGTGTAATGTTGCTATCGTATCTGAAGATTATGCCTTTGTTAAATGTTTTGGAGGAACAAAGAATGTTGTTTTATGATCTTAGTTCAAATGTAGCGTTGGGAGGGTGATGCCCCAGGGGAGACTGGTGATTGGCCAGAAGAGGGGAGTCACTCCTCTTTTTGCATTGTTTATAAATAGGGGGTAAACGATGAGACGGCAGAACGGCCATATCAATCTGGGGAGCCGTTCTCCGGACATCGTGAGTCTGTATCTATGCTGTAAACTCGTGATTTTAATAAAAGCCTCTAACACGATGCAGCATAGCGGACTTTTTGTTGACAGCAATAATTGCCACCATTCATCATATACGACATAATGGCGCCCAACGTGGGGCTGGTTTTGCGTCTCTTCTGTGTTTCAGTCAATCGCTGGCCTAACTCTCTCTGAGGCATGGAAAAAAAGGGTGAGTGTTCTTACCGCTTCGGAGTTGGTTAGATTGGATATGACTTGTGTACACTGAGGAGATGTACCATTTCGACCTTGCCTCGGGTGGTGTTATTGCTGGTCGACTGGAGTCTGCTAAAATTTATTCCATCAAGAACGGCAGTTAATTGGAATGTAGAGCATTAAACGGTAGGATTTAAGTATTGAACGTGTATAATTCATTGGTAACGGGTGACAATGGATTAGTAGAGAATAAATGTTGGAATACGTATGCATTTTTAGGGCACCGGGGGATCTGGAAAAGCCCTCGAATCGAGGCGATTCTTTAGGAATGGGCCATAAAATCCTTGCAACGCGTTATGTGGTGTATGGTTAATTCTGGGAATTATTAAGCTGGACGAATTATATGTATGTTATATACTCATCGTATGGTTGACGAACTATAATGCTTGGGGTAACCTCTCTATGATTATCCAGAACTTACGGCAACACAAAGTTAGAAGGAGATATTACTGATAGACAATGATTGGGCCACGGTGCGGGGGTGTTCATTTGTATAGCTAGTAGGCTGCAGTTAGCTGGAGGTTGGTGTTAATGCTGGATTGTTTCAGGCCACGTGGTGCCTCGTGGCTAAGGCTGGATTGTATGGTTCGGGTCACGTGGTACATCGTGGCTAAATGCTAATGCTACATGCTAATTGTGTTTTGTGCCACAGTGTACCTCAGGCTAATGCTAACTGCTAATGCTAATTGTGTTGCGTGCTACATGCTAACGGATATCCTTAGAGATTCCATTGCGATGGATTAAAGTCTCTTAAACTTGTCACTGTCTGTAAGTCAGGTTGTATGTTTTGTGAGCGCTGTTAAATGTTGTTTGACTATAAAGGGGGAAATGGGAAATTACAGCTGGCTGTTATTCTTTCTGTTTGGGGAGAGAGAATAGAAAATCTTCCTTTCACGGTGAAAAGGGATTTTTGAATGGTTGTGCGCATGCGTTTAATTTTGCGATACTACCCGACAGAAAGGGGGAGTTTATGACACGAGATTAGGGAACGTTTTGTTTTACGGCACTAGACGGCACCACGATGGGATGCTGAAACTCAAGCATGAGGTTAAAATTATATTTGCGCATGCGTGGATTTCTGTAAAACAACACATTGGTTAAACTGCAGGGGGAGACAGAGGAACACAGATGACGGAACAAATATGCATAAAGAGACTTTAACACGAATCTTATAAGTTTAAACGGCGGTGGGTTAAGATGAAACTTGTTTTGGGACCTATTGAATTTATAAATTAAATATATGATAATGGATTATAATGGATTGAATTAAATAATTAAATAACGGATTAAAATAATGTTTTTGAGCGATCTATTTAGTTCTGAGTTTAGTCTTAGAGTGAATAATGTAGAACGAATGAATATTGAATGGTTGGAAATACTCAGTGATGGCATTAACTACTAAAAGCTGTTCTTGTGTCTTTGTCCCTTGTCATGAGAGACAGGAGAGAGGGGGAGCGAGGAGATACAGGAAGTGATCACGTGACGCGGCAGAGGATCAAGTCATAAAAAAGGTTACTGTTACAAGATATGTGATGTTATGACGATTTTACATAGACTTGGCAAATACTATTTCATTAAAAATTGCATTTTGGATGCTCTGTGTATCACTGGGGTTTAATTACAGTTGGGTTGGGAATCAAGGACTGACATTATTCTTTAAATTTAAGATAATTAGGTGCTTATAGTGCAAGAGCTAATAGAGCAAGGGGTTATGGGAATTGGAGTATTGAAGGGTTGTAAGGTTAGAAGGCTTTGTTTATGGGTATTTTAGTCTGAAGAGGACTAACTTGCATTTACTTGCAGTTGATGGGTTGTGGTAAGATAGCTAACACTAATTGATATTGGTGACATAGGAATTGGGGTTAATTATTCAGGATTGTTAATGGATTTGTTTAGGTTATATTAAGAATTACAGGGGGGAAGCCTATATAACTTATACAGTCTAGAATAACATAGTTCACAATAAAGGAATATAAAAGGGTGTTACAATGGGGAAAAAGATATCAGGACTATGAAAGTCATTACACGGGTTGAAATAGGGGTAATCCTTTAATTAAAGTGTTGCTAGGTTATCCGGCAAGTGAAACAAAAGTTGCCCTTCATTCTCAAACAGAAATTGATAAAATATGTCAGCGATAAGATAGGTTTAAAAAGTAGAGCTTAGGGATGTTTATTCTCAGCTTACAATGATCATCCAGGAGTGATTATTGCATCAGAAATATAGACAAATAATAGATAGGGTACCCGAGAGAAACAACGATGAAGATGAATCCAGAAGACGGAAGAAAATGAGATGTCTGGAACGTGAAGGAGAAGAGGATGATGAAGATGAGAGTGATTGATGAGAGGTCATGGGTGGAGGTGACTCTGTGATCAGAGGGAAGTGGCAAGAGAGGAAAGAAGAAATGGATACTAGAGATTTGATCTCTGATGAAAGTTGAAGGTACAAGAGCAAAGAAGAAATGGAGAAGTGGAAGAAGTAATACGACTGGATGAAGACCTCAAGAATTGAAGGAGAAGAATAATACAGTGAGGCCAAAGGAAAGGCCACTGGTAAGAAGATGATATTTCAAGAACAGAACTTAGAAGAGAACCTTTGGAAGAATACTGATAGGTCCACAACGAGAAGAACCGGACGAAGAAAACTCAATCAAATACAACTTATAACTGGTGGTGGAGAAGAAGAAAAGAAGTGTTGGTTATGAAGAATCAGAGTGAACCAAATCAACAATCACTGTTACAGCTTCAACTGGACAATGTCAAGTGCAATTGTACCAGCCAAGGGGGTACCAGGTTATCCATATCCACTGTCAGTTTCTGGACAGACACAGAATTGGAGAAGAAGAAACAGAGGAAGATCAAGGAGCAAGTGAAGATCACCTGTGCTTCAGGTGAACACTAAATATTCTAGAGTGTCTAGAATATCCGGAAGGGGGTATCAGCTGAGAGCATCGATTAGAGAAGAAGAGAAAATAGCCAACAATTGAAGTAAAAACAACCGACCATTAGAAGTGATAGTGAATAGGGGAAAAACTTATTTGGGTTTAGGCCTAAAGAGGTTAAACATCTCACTATGTAAAATTAATTAGGGTAGGATAGGATTTGATGTAGTAAAACAGTTTAATTACTCTTAGGGAATCAATTGAGCTCTGCTATAAAAGTCAAAGAGGAAGTAAAAGAGACATACTAATATTAGGACAATATACCTATGGCATTGTTGGGAAAGAGATGCATGGTGTAAATTGAAGCGTACAATAAGATGTACACTAGACGACTGACTGTCTGGTAGAATATTTTAAGAAGTAGGGTTTTTTGGGAATCATTTGCTTAAAAGATAATATCATAGGAAGGATGATAATGTATTAGATTGCCTATTAGACAATCTGTCTGGGAAAATAAACTTAATAGGGTGACTGTTATTCTGGGTTACATCCTGACACAAAGAGATTTGAGGTTAGGCTAAAGGTGTTTAGTCGGTTTTGCCAAGTCTGTGTGTAATGAGTCAGAAGCAGGTGGGGAACTTTCCCAATCACATATTCCAAAAATTTGGTGGTAGGGGATTTTGTGAAAATCAGGGGAAAAGGTTTTAAATGTTATGAGAGAAAAGATTAGATTAAAATAAGTTAGGAGTAGATTAGGGTTGGAAGAACTCTGAGACAGTAAGCTAAGTTTCAAAGTTAGTAGTAAGACAGAGAGAGAACAGTGAGGAAGGACATTTTAAAGTTTAGTGGGAAGATATGGTAGGAGTTTAAATCGGTTAGGAGCAGATGCATTGAGAAAGTATGTGTTGCTGAATGATTTGAGGGTGATTGAGTATCTATATTTACAGTTTCCAGCAGGGAGATCAAGGTCATTATAGGTGTATTTTGTGTAATCAAAAGTTTGAAAGTCAGGGATTTAGAGATAGGACTGAGATTTGGGGAAAACGTGACACTAGTGGTGATGGATGGAAGTACAAGGAAAGAGTTCAAAGTCTTAGGGGAAAACTGGGGGAAAACTAGGAGTAAATAGGGACATTAACACTTCAGTCTATTAGAACAACAGGGAGAAGCAATTTAACTCTTTCAACATTGATAGGTATTAAAGTCATAAATATATTGCATTTGATTATAAGGGAACCAATACAGCACCAATTTTAGGGGGAAAACACTTATTAGGGTTTAGGATGGGGACGTTTCTCCCATATGTAGAGATAATTATGGAGAATAAGTGTTGTTATCAGGACCAGGAGTAAAAGGAGGTATAGTTTAGAAGAGGGTTAGGAGTGACTGTTCACTTATGTTGCGTAATATTATAGAGAAAGGTTAGGGAGAATATATGTGTACTTATCTAGTGCAAGCATTAGAAGTTGTTTTGGTTAAGAATTATTGGTTAAAGGGCTATGTAATTTGTAAGGTGACGCTTATAATGGAAGATTTGAAGTCTGTAGAAGTTTCCACAGTCACAGAGGGAGTTAAGGATAAGTTTATTACAGTAGTCACTCCAACAGTGAATAATACACATGGGATATGGGTAGCTTTTCCACTAGAAGGAATTAAGGGTTTAATTCATCAACTAAATCAACGACGGTAATGGTAACTTTGGAAAGAAATTAATGACTCAGGAGTTTATGTTACGGATGGAGAGGGCTGTCAATGATAGTACGAATAGGATTAAAATAGGAGAGCAGATAGAAACAATATAGATTAATCTGAAATGGAGAATATAGATTCATCATGGAAGCTGCAGGATGGGGTCTTTTGATTTTGATGACAGAGGGGGTATCTGATCAGTACTGCTCGTTCCTCTGTTGTGAAAATTAGAGATAGATTAACTCATTCTGTAAGGTCAGTGAGGAATCTTGAGGGTTGATGTCTGTTGGGGATGCCAGCCCAAGACGTGTTAGACGGTCGCGCGGCCTCTATCAGGTGTGGGTAAGTCTTATGCTTTGTCATGACTGTGGTATCGGCAACAGTCATTGACAGATAAAATAATGTAGTTGTCAGAACAGTAGGGTTTAAGTGTTCTTGGGTAAATGGATTACCCTATGGGAATTGTTAGATGGAAAGTAAAGTCAGGTAACAGTGGAAACCTGAAGTATTCAGGTGAACCAGTGAGGATAAAAGTTGTTGTTGTTCTAATAAAACATATGAGGTAAGGGGGTATGTTTATGGGAATATCAGAGTGTGATGAGTATAGGATAACCTTGGATAAGTATGACCTTAAGGGTAGTAATGACAAATAATAGGTTACTTTTTATATATCAGGTAGTAAGAAGAGCAGGACTTTGATGGTTAAAAGATTAGCTTTTGACTGACAATGTGACTATGGGAATTTTAGAGATATTTGGTGGGTTTGTGATGATAGAGTATATTCTTACCCTATGGGGGATAGGATGTTGTTACAGGTCAACGTTTAAGCTTCCATATGAGGTTTTTACCATTAAAAGAGGAGTGGTACCAACACAGAAATCTGAAGCTAGGGTTGAAAATGGGGTGAAAAGAGACATGGCTACATGTCATAGTCTTCAAGCCTATCATTGAAGGGTAAGTCTAAGGGAGAAGGGGGACTTCATTCATGGTATGGTGTAACATTTGGGAAGATAATATTGATAAATATTAGTTATACTTTGAGTCCAGATAGTTCAGATAATATCACTGGGGTTATAGATGCATTATAAGGGATGTGTTTGGGAGATCTGAGAGGATGCAAGATCAATTAGGCCAGTAGGGGGCAGTGATGGGTCAGATTTTAGTTTCAGCTTTGATAACACTGTGTGTTTGTACTGACTTTTGAGAAAGTTATGAGATTGAGATAGGTTGGAGAAGTGGTGCCTGGAGACAACACTCAGATGCCGGTGTTGACTGTTCCTGATCTGGATAAAGATGGACAAGTGGAACTGATGGATAAATATCATTTTTTTATAAATTTTTTTTTTTTTTTTTCAATAGTAGGGTGATGTTGGTATGATTTATGAATCAAGGGGGGGATAGGTTAATGTGATGCATACATCATTTATAGGTCATTTTTATATTCTTAAATTGATGTTGAGGTTTAATTTGAAAATGTTGTTTTGCAAAAGATACTGTTTGGTCGTTTATTTTCTTGTCATTCCAGAAGCATTTGGGAGAACATGTGGAGATTGGAATACTCAAACAAAGACAATATGAAGGGAGAATATGACTGGAGGAGATGAAACAAGGAGGGTGTGGCTGATTCCATCATCAACAAGTTCATTGGAAGAGGACACTACAGGGAGATGAAGTGTAGTGGACTACATTCCAGTGTTGGCAATGAAATATAGACATGTGTAATACATAATTGTGTCATATTCTTAGGTATTGATTTTAGTAGAATGATGTTTGATGTTATTGAATGCAGATGAGGATCTTAGATGCTTTTGTTTATTTCGATGGGGTTTAGGGACAGAAGGTCTAGGAAGGGAGAGATTCATTGTACGATTCGATGGGTTGACCAGCCGTACAATGGATATTTATGGACAGGATTTTGTTTACATGTGTATTTAATTACATCATAGTTTCAAATGCATTTACATGGTTAATGAGGTTATCTGGAGTACCGACGGTGGTTGCCTGGGGCAGAGGGACCGTGAGAGAATTTTACTGTCTTGATTGATATGGATGGATGGCTGCTGGACAGTTTTTCGCTCTTACACTCCATAGAGATTTCTTCATATTTCATAGTAATGTATTCACACTTCATATTTCATAGTAATGTATTCACACTTCATATGTCATAGTAATGTATTCACACTTCATAAACAGGTATTTCATAGAAAGGTATTTACACTCTAGAGGAGAATGTGTTTGGTTTAATGTTAAAGATACTCAATAAGATAAATGGTTAATAGTCATAATCTTATTCTGTTTGTTTTCGAGACGTTTATTTCGTCTCGAAAGGGGGGAATATCGTATCTGAAGATTATGCCTTTGTTAAATGTTTTGGAGGAACAAAGAATGTTGTTTTATGATCTTAGTTCAAATGTAGCGTTGGGAGGGTGATGCCCCAGGGGAAACTGGTGATTGGCCAGAAGAGGGGAGTCACTCCTCTTTTTGCATTGTTTATAAATAGGGGGTAAACGATGAGACGGCAGAACGGCCATATCAATCTGGGGAGCCGTTCTCCGGACATCGTGAGTCTGTATCTATGCTGTAAACTCGTGATTTTAATAAAAGCCTCTAACACGATGCAGCATAGCGGACTTTTTGTTGACAGCAATAATTGCCACCATTCATCATATACGACATTGCCTTAGCAACTATTAACTCCCACTGATGCAGGTCTTATCTGCAAAGGGTTAATGAGTGAAAGCTTTTTCCCCAAGCCAAGCAATGGTTCAATTAATCAAGTAGTCTTCAGTAATGACTTTGACTAACTCATTAGATGTGTTACTGCTTGGCCAGAACAAAAGCACGCAACCACACCAGACATTTGTGGATATGGTCAGCGACCCTTGCCCTTGGCGCACTGTGGGAGTCGGGATGCTTTCTAGTGCAAAGCAGAGGAGGTGAGAGCCTATGGCTGTTTTCACAGCGACTGGAGCATGAATGTATGGGGATAGCAATCCATCCTTATCACTTAATCTGATCCTTTTAAGGTCAGGAAGTGTGGGCTTCCCTGGAAAACATTAATGTACTTTGGCAGTTAATCTGCTGCTTAGGTGCCTCACTGTAATTCAGGTGCCTCTTCCTCCTCCAGCTCCCAGACTGTCTGACCCTCCTAAATAGGCTAATGAAAAGCTTATTCATACAAAAATGAAAACATTAACAAGAATGCAGCCATTTGCCTTTAGTGAGAAGAACGAAAATCTGTGTTTTCTTTTTAGAATCTAAAATAACTAGACATATAGGAATCTTATAATTAGCGATGGGTTTTTTCCCTATTTATTTTATTTTCATAACCATTGCAGAATATATTCCTCACCTTTTCTGTGATCGGTTTATATTCCCAAATTACCATGCGCATCTCTCATTTAATTGGACCTAGTAGCATAGTAAATAGATAGGCTATACGTATTTCAAGTTTTGCAATATCACATAGGCAGTGCGGTTTTAATACCGGTATACAGTCGAATTTAACAGCTGATCTTTTACATTGAAGAATGCCTATGTTTCAAGTTTTACGTTTTCGTCACGTGCACAGGTACAGTGAAATGCCTTCCTTGCTTGCTCTTTCCCAACAATGCAGTAATGAATATCATTAGTACTATAACATAAAATAAGAACAAAAACACACGATAAATAGAACTATAACTACTGCAAGTAGACCTACTGTAATTGCATTTTTCTTTGGTTTCTTAGTCGTAATGTTTCAAGTCTTATTAGTCGTATGTACAGTACGGGCTAAGTATGGTATAGGCTTACATCGTTGAACGACACGCTTACTTGCAGGTTCCTTCTCGACAATACAACAACAATATGAAAAAATTAAATAATATGAACATAAAGTAAATGGCTCAGTAGAATAGCATAAACATTTTAGCATATGTATAATACCAGAACGCACAATGTATAGTACAATATTTACACGTGTATTGGGGAAGGGGGGTGTATAAACTGAGCAGTAAAATAAGATTCTGGTAACAACAGTTGTGATGTCTGTGACTTCTCAAGTAAAACAAGCAGGTAATGTATGTGTGTGTATGCCTGAATCAGAGCGGGTGGTTAGTCCAGTTCAAGTGTTCAGCAGTCTGATGGCCTGTAGATAGAAACAGCCTCTGACCCTGTTGGTATCAGACCTCATGCTCGGATACTGTCTGTTGTTAAGGGAGAGAACAGCTCGTGGCTGGGGTGTGTGGGGTCATTGATGATGCTTCATGCCTTCCTCAGGCACCGTTTCGAGTAGATGTCCTGGTTGGGTTGGAGCACGGTCCTAGTGATGTACTGGGCTGTCTTCACTGCCCGCTAGAGGGCCTTGCAGTCGTTGACGGAGCAATTCCCATTCCAGGCGGTGATTCAACCGGCCAGGACCTCGAGAGCGGTAATGTTTGCAGAGGACCAGGGGCGGCTTGTCGAATTTCTTCAGCCGCCCGGAAGTAAAGATGCCGTTCCGCTCTCTTTACAAGAGTGGTGGTGTTGCTGTCCCCAAAAATCTATGCAAAACATTGTTGAATTCAAACGTTCTGCTGACAGGTCCATGACAATTTGCCATTGTGTTCGCTTTCAGAAACGGACACAGTCCTTTTCCAGATACAGCATAAATTACTGCTAAAGATTAAAACACTCTGCCAAAACAGTAAATAGACCGGTATCTTACGGTATGTAAAATATTTGACAGTATGGGATAGGCTATAGTATTGGTGTGCGAAAGGATCGCGACATTGTCTATTTCGCTCAATCTCAGAGCCTATACCAAGGCAGGACATATAAATCCAATAATCTATTGATAAACGAAATATTGAACAACAATTTGTCTTTTGTATGCCATGATCTCATACTAATAGTTCCAAATCATACAGCAAATAAAGGGCGTTATTGTCACCATAAGAGGTGAATGGAGGCGTTTTCCCAGGCAGTTTTAAACTCATTCACGTGCATACAGTTTTACAACAGGTCGGATTTATTAAGGAAACATGCATACAGTGCATTCGGAAAGTATTCAGACCCCTTGACTTTTTCCAAATTTTGTTACATTACAGCCTTATTCTAAAATGGATTAAATTGTACTCCCCCCCCCACACACACACACACACACAATACCCCATTATGACAAAGCAAAAACAGATTTTTATAAATTGTTGCAAATGTATAAAAAAACGAACTGAAATATCACATTTACATAAGTATTGTGGGGATCTAGATGTGATGACTAGCTTTGAAGGAATGCATTAATGATTAAACATAATGGGTTTGTACTGTACTGATATAAATTGTTTCACATAACAAGCTGTGATTCATGTGAGGAACGTTAGGGGGTAGGATGAGATAAGAACTTGTGATTCTCACATACAGGAACACTGCCTCTTTGTTACACCATCATACTCAAGGACATGTGTACTGCAAAAAGGTGCTGACTCTACAGGTTGTGATGATAACAACTTATGCCTGGCAACAGTGTGCAACAGTGGAGCGCCAAGGGGCTGGGACCAGCCTGTGCGCCAACGGATAGGCTGAGTAAGTCTAAACCACACTCAGTCTCTACTCTGATTGGCCAGCAGGGAGCGGGAACTATCTCTGTCAGAGTATTTGAAGAAGAGCCTGTAACAATGGATCAGTTCTCTGAGTGCCCTGTGTGGTATTTCAGTGGACCCGTATATACGAACATCATATTTACCATTGAAGTGGTTTGCATTAATTAAAATACTAGTCTATTTTAGAAGACGTGTATTGACCTCTTTTGTTCCTAATACCAGATTTGAATTGACGCAACTTAACAGTATTCAGACCCTTTACTCAGTACATTGTTGAAGCACCTTTGTCAGTGATTACAGCCTCGAGTCTTCTTGGGTATTACAAGTACTGTAAGTCGCTCTGGATAAGAGCGTCTGCTAAATGACTAAAATGTCAAATGTAAATGACTCTACAAGCTTGGCACACCTGTATTTGGGGAGTTTCTCCCATTCTTCTCCGCATATCCTCTCAAGCTCTGTCAGGTTGGATGGGGAGCATCTCTCCAGAGACGTTCAATCGGGTTCAAGTCCGGGCTCTGGCTGGGCCACTCAAGGACATTCAGAGACTTGTCCCGAAGCCACTCCTGCGTTGTCTTGGCTGTGTGCTTAGGATCGTTGTTCTGCTGGAAGGTGAACCTTCGCCCCAGTCTGAGGTCCTGAGTGCTCTGGAGCAGGTTTTATTTAAGGATATCTCTGTACTTTGCTCCATTCATCTTTCCCTTAATCCTGACTAGTCTCCCAGTCCCTGCCACTGAAATACATCCCCACATCATGATGCTGCCACCACCATGCTTCAACATAGGGATTCAGGCCAAAGAGTTCAATCTTGGTTTCATCAGATCAGAGAATCTTGTTTCTCATGGTCTGAGAGTTTTTAGGTGCCTTTTGGCAAACTCCAAGCGGGCTGTCATGTGCCTTTTCCTGAGGAGTGGCTTCTGTCTGGCCACTCTACCATAAAGGCCTGATTGGTGGAGTGCTGCAGAGATGGTTGTCCTTCTGGAAGGTTCTCCCATCTCCACAGAGGAACTCTGGAGCTCTGTCAGAGAGACCATTGGGTTCTTGGCCAGATTGCTCAGTTTGGCCGGGCGGCCAGCTCTAGGAAGAGTCTTGGTGGCTCCAAACCTCTTCCATTTAAGAATGATGGAGGCCACTGTGTTCTTGGGGACCTTCAATGCTGCAGACATTTTTTGGTACCCTTCCCCCCAGACCTGTGCCTCGACACAATCCTGTCTCGGAGCCTATGGACAATTCCTTGGTTTTTGCTCTGACATACACTGTCAACTGTGGAACCTTATATAGACAGTTGTGTGCCTTTTCTAACCATGTCCAATCAATTTAATTTACTACAAGTGAACTCCAAGTTGTAGAAACATCTCAAGGATGATCAATGGAAACAGGATGCACCTGAGCTCAATTTCGAGTCTCATAGCATAGCTCCCGAGTGGCGCAGTGGTCTAAGGCACTGTGCCACTAGAGATCCTGGTTCGAATCCAGGCTCTGTTGTAGCCGGCCGCGACCGGGAGACGCATGGGGCGGCGCACAATTGGCCCAGGGTAGGGGAGGGAATGGCCGGCAGGGGTGTAGCTCAGTTGGTAGAGCATGGCGTTTGCAACGCCAGGGTTGTGGGTTCGATTCCCACGGGGGGCCAGTATGAAAAATAAAAAAATAATGTATGCACTCACTAACTGTATGTCGCTCTGGATAAGAACGTCTGCTAAATGACTAAAATGTAATAGCAAAGGGTCTGAATACTTATGGAAATAAGGTATCTGTTTTAAATATTTTATCAATTTGCCTCCTGTAGCTCAGTTGGTAGAGCATGGCGCTTGCAACGCCAGGGTTGTGGGTTCGATTCCCACGGGGGGCCAGTATGAAAAATGTATGCACTCACTAACTGTAAGTCACTCTGGATAAGAGCGTCTGCTAAATGACTAAAATGTTAAATGTAAATGCAAAAAATTCTAAAAACCTGTTTTTGCTTTGGCATTATGGGGTATTGTGTGTAGATTGATGAGGGGAAAAAATTATTTAATCAATTTTATAATAAGGCTGTACCGTAACAAAATGTGGAAGAAGTCAAGGGGCCTGAATACTTTCTGAATGCACTGTATGTATGGCACCGAAATGTAGTGTAAAATGTACTTAATGGTTATAAATGAGGCTCCTGACCCTTTGTTTCCTGTGTCTGACCCTTTCTAACACCGGCTGTTACACTCTACTTGCAAATTACCCAAATCAACAAGTACTCTAAGTCTCTTAAGTCATTATCTATAATACTCTTTGATACTAGTCTCCAAGTGTACAGTGCTGTGTGGAGGCATTTGGCACAGCAGTACTATTGTAGAATCATGACTATCATCATAAGCTATAGGACACTGAGTTTCTCCTGACCAAGTCACGTGACCGACCAGGGAAATCTCCAGCCTCAGGGGGCAGAACTCCAGGCCCTAATGAAAGTTTACACATCACTTGTAACCATTTGCCCCTAAAGCCACTAAAGGGAGTCATTTATGAGAGGCCCAAAACACCAGACACTAACTCTGCCTCGCTGTAGCTTTAACCTGGATTAAACCAAATCAAATTATTCAAGTTATAGTAGTCTTTTAGATGCTTCAGTATAGAACTATGGCCCATACCGACTCAAACACACAACCCTAGTGTTGCAAAACAGATTATTACTGGGTCTCTGCAGTCCACTAAAATCAAATCAAATTTTATTTGTCACATGTGCCGAATACAACAGGTTTAGACCTTACAGTGAAATGCTTACACGCCCTTAACCAACAATGCAGTTTTAAGAAAGAAGGGGGGGGGTTAATGCAAATAGTGTGGGTAGCCATTTGATTAGATGTTCAGGAGTCTTATGGCTTGGGGGTAGAAGCTGTTTAGAAGCCTCTTGGACCTAGACTTGGCGCTCCGGTACCGCTTGCCGTGCGATAGCAGAGAGAACAATCTATGACTAGGGTGGCTGGAGTCTTTGACAATTTTTAGGGCCTTCCTCTGTCACCGCCTGGTATAGAGGTCCTGGATGGCAGGAAGCTTGGCCCCAGTGATGTACTGGGCCGTACGCACTACCCTCTGTAGTGCCTTGCGGTCGGAGGCCGAGCAGTTGCCATACCAGGCAGTGAATCAACCAGTCAGGATACTCTCGATGTTGCAGCTGTAGAACCTTTTGAGGATCTGAAGAACCATGCCAAATCTTTTCAGTCTCCTTAGGGAGAATAGGTTTTGTCGTGCCCTCTTCACGACTGTCTTGGTGTGCTTGGACCATGTTAGTTTGTTGGTGATGTGGACACTACAGCCCCGTCGATGAGAATGGGGGCGTGCTCGATCCTCTTATTTTTCCTGTAGTCCACAATCATCTCCTTTGTCTTGATCACATTGAGGGAGAGGTTGTTGTCCTGGCACCACATGGCCAGGTCTCTGACCTCCTCCTTATAGGCTGTCTCGTCGTTGTCGGTGATCAGGCCTACCACTGTTGTGTCAGCGGCAAACTTAATGATGGTGTTGGAGTCGTGCCTGGCCATGCAGTCATGAGTGAACAGGGAGTACAGGAGGGGACTGAGCACGCACCCCTGAGGGGCCTCCGTGTTGAGGATCAGTGTGGCGGATGTGTTGTTACCTACCCTTACCACCTGATCTAGGATCAGTCATAGGACAAATCTGCATGTTTTAGAACTCTGGCTCACCAAGGCTCAATCTCAACATCATGGCAACCTATTCCCTATATAGTACACTACTTTTGACCAAGAAGTGCATTAGAGAATAGGGGGTCATTTAAGTCTTGGTAAAACAGGAGGTCAGATTGTTAGTTATAATGGTGCTGGTCTGATCAGTTCCTTCTGGACGGGCGTTATGGTTCTGGATTACAGGACCCCCCTGGTGGGATTAGGCATGCTGGCCCAGATCAGAAGACACAATGATCAAAATCATGCCAAGAGCCTCCATCTCTCTTAATCTCACATGGCACAAAATGGGTGATATAGGACGTGGGTCTTTAGCATATTCTTTGTATAGTCCGTTTTTCATTGATCATTCTGTGGGATCTATGGGATTTTTGCATATCATTCCAAGAATTTGAGAAAATGTGAAGGCCTCTCAACAGTTTATTCAAAGTTCCCCCAACGAAAATACTTTTACCTGTCTGAGCACCAAATAATTACAGTATACAGTATGAACCTCAACTGAGCATATTCAAAATTAGTAGGAAGAATACACTTGCTGATGACTTTCAACTAACTTATTAAAAATGAAAAACACTCACTATGTGTCAGCCACGATATTTACCCGAGAGCATTTTGTCTATGAATGTGTCTCTGACTTCCAGAAACAGCCTGGCATTGAAAACGGAAAATCTAGCAGTGTTTCTAAAGTACCATAGTGACAGAAATCAACCACTGATGCCTCAAGTCCCGTGCCAGACAAGCACGACTAACGTCAATGAGAAATAAGTGAGCGAAAGACTGCCCCTGATCCCTTGTTTCATAATTTAATTACTGTTGTTCTCCACCACCCGCTGCATAAGCAGTGTTATTGTGTTACTGTGTCCAGCCTGTAGCGTGTGTCCTCAGAGTGTAGCTAGCTGATGTAAACCAAGGCTCTGTGATAGGAAGCCTTCACTATCAACTGGCTCTGGTCCTAATTAGCATTCATACAGGCCAGTTAAAGGACCTGAGGCCAGGAGAGCTTTGATTGGGTTCCGCAGGTACTTTTGATGAAAGAAAAACACATGGAAATCCAGTAACTGACTCTCAGTTCACTCTGTGTTAACTATTCTGGTTTGCCATGCTGATGAAGTTTGAAGTTGAAATCTTACTGAAGTATCACTACTCGGACAGGAGCGTCACTTCACAGTTAGCCCTCAGCTAATTTTTTAGTCTGGTGCAATCATCTTTTAAGTAAACTGCATCACAGGCAAGAAACATACAGGATGAGTGGCTAAGTAAGTAATAAGAGCCTAACAGGAACTCGTTCAAATTACAATATCACATTACCTTTCTAAAGCCATGCAAACAAGGAGAACTCACCCCAGTATCTAACTCAGTTTGATCCAACAGAGCATGGGGAGGGGATCAAAAATATTTCAGAGCAGCTTAGAAAATGTCAAAAGAGCAGTCTCCATTTTAACTGTAAGCCTGGAAACTATGTTTTATTGTCACATACACCGGATAGGTGCAGTGAAATGTGTTGTTTTACAGGCTCAGCCATAGCAGTATGGCGCCCCTGCAGTAAATTAGGGTTAAGTGCCTTGCTCAAGGGCACATCGGCAGATTTTTCACCTTGTCAGCTCAGATATTTGAACCAGCGACCTTAGGGGTGTGAATATTTGAACCAGTGACTCGGGTGTGAATACTTATGTAAATTAGATATTTCTGTATTTCATTTTCAATAAATGTGCGGACATTTTTTCCCACGTTTTCACGTTGTCATTATGAGGTATTGTGTGTAGATGGGTAAGAAAAAAATATATTTAATCCATTTTGAATTCAGGCTGTAACAACAAAATGTGGAATAAGTCAAGGGGTATGAATACTTTCTGAAGGCACTGTATTCACACCCCTGAATCAATACTTTGTAGAAGCACCTTTGGCAGCGATTACAGCTGTGAGTCTTTCTGGGTAGGTCTCTTAAGAGCTTTCCACACCTGGATTGTGCAACATTTTCCCATTATTCTTTTCAAAATTCTTCAAGCTCTGTCGAATTGGTTGTTGATCATTGTTAGACAACAATTTTCAGGTTTTGCCATAGATTTTCAAGTAGATTTAAGTCAAACTGTTACTCGGCCACTCAGGAACATTGATTGTCTTCTTGGTAAGCAACTCCAGTTTAGATTTGGCCTTGTGTTTTAGGTTATTGTACTGCTGAAAGGTGAATTTATCTCCCAGTGTCTGGTGGAAAACAGACTGGACCAGGTTTTTCTCTAGGTATTTTGTCTGTGCCTAGCTCCATTCTGTTTCTGTTTTATCCTGAAAAACTCCCCAGTCCTTAACGATTACAAGCATACCCATAACATGATGCAGCCACCACTATGCTTTAAAATATGGAGAGTGGTACTCAGTAATGGGTTGTATTGGATTTGTCCCAAACATAAAAAGTTAATTGCTTTGCCATATTATTTGAAGTATTCCTTTGGTGCCTTGTTGCAGACAGATTTCAGAGCAGTTTAAAGAGTGTCAAAAGAGCAGTCTCCATTTTAACTGTAAACCTGGATTATAGGAGTCTAATAACTGTGCCTGCTTAATTAGTAGCCAATAATGATACCGATGCCACTCTGGTTGTGGCCTACTGCTCCCAGAACTATGCTGGCAGCCCAGGCATAGTAGGCATCCAGGGGATTTTCTCAATGTTGGCCCAACACTTCTTATGGCCCAACTCTACCAGTTCCAACCAAGGCGTGGTCAACATAATCTAGCCCAGTCAACTAGAGTTAAAAAACGGGCTTCGTCACCATGATCTCTATTTCCCAGTCAGCTTCAGAAAAGCAAAGAACAACAACAATGGAGCAAATTAGGGTTAAGTGCCTTGCTCAAGGGCACGCCGGCAGATTTTTCACCTTGTCTGCTCGGGTATTCGCACCAGCAACCTTTCGGTAACTCAGCTTTCGGTTAAGCACAGCCTTGGCCACCATTATCAATGGGTCAGTCCAAGAAAGGCTTGGCCAACATTACTAATAATGATCCAGTTGACTACAATTCAAACACCAACACGGTCTCATTAGTATGTAGAAATAGTGGCATTCAACCATTAGGTGGGTAAACGCTCTTTCAAAATAAAAAATGTAACGTCCACTCTGACTTCCTCTCTAGCACCAGACTTCTCAGTCTTACTATTAGAGCCAGTAACTAATATGTTATTATAGTGACATAAGTAATACTGTCACCTTGGGTGCATAAAACTACTACTAATGAGATATGTCTGTCAGACCACATGTAAACAAACTCCCACTTATTGCTGTTCTACTGTAACCCAAAACAGCCAACTACGGAAGTGAGTTGGCAAGAACTTGAGTGCATGAAAATGTGATCCAGTTTAATGAAAGTATTTAAGGAATTTCACCTCCACTGTACTGTACCGGGAGTGGCCAATACTCTGCCAAGCTTCTCCAACATATACCAACAGATTTACCAACATTCAAACAATTTCTTCTTCAATACCAGAAAGAAGTCAAATGCCACCCAAATATTTTAATGTGTTCAAAATGTTCCTATTTTTTTTTTTTCATTATTTCTTGGAATATTTCAAATCATCCAAATTAGAAGCTTTAGAGAAACAAAGCAAAATGATGTGATGGGAGCGGATCAGGACACAATCTGGGGTCCATCCCATAGGTGAAAGACAAATACCAGGCATACAAAGACTTAAAACTAATGTCATCTTTCATTTGTGTTGTAACGTGACAACAATCCCAAAAAATAAACTCTCCCCTCTCTAATCTGGGTTGAGTTAATCATGGCTACTGGAAGACATAGGAACATGTATTGTTCAAGAAATTCCCTTCACAGATAGATAGACAGATACAGTTGAAGTCAGAAGTTTACATACACCTTAGCCCAAACATTTAAACTCAGTTTCACAATTCCTGACATTTAATCCTAGTAAAGATTCCCTGTTTTAGGTCAGTTAGGATCACCACTTTATTTTAAGAATGTGAAATGTCAGAATAATAGTAGAGAGAATGATTTATTTCAGCTTTTATTTATTTCATCACATTCCCAGTGGGTCAGAAATGTACATACACTCAATTAGTATTTGGTAGCATTGCCTTTAAATTGTTTAATTTGGGTCAAACGTTTCGGGTAACCTTCCACAAGCTTCCCACAATAACTTGGGTGAATTTTGGCCCATTCCTCCTGACAGAGCTGGTGTAACTGAGTCAGGTTTGTAGGCCTCCTTGCTCGCACACACTTTTTCAGTTCTGCCCACAAATGTTCTATAGGATTGAGGTCAGGGCTTTGTGATGGTCACTCCAATACCTTTACTTTGTTGTCCTTAAGCCATTTTGCCACAACTCTGGAAGTATGCTTGGAGTCATTGTCCATTTGGAAGACCCATTTGCGACCAAGCTTTAACTTCCTGACTGATGACTTGAGATGTTGTTTCAATATATCCACATAATTTTCCTTCCTCATGATGCCATCTATTTTGTGAAATGCACCAGTCCCTCCTGCAGCAAAGCACCCCCACAGCATGATGCTGCCACCCCCGTGCTTCACGGTTGGGATGGTGTTCTTCGGCTTGCAAGCAACCCCCTTTTTCTCCAAACATAACGATGGTCATTATGGCCAAAGAGTTCTATTTTTGTTTCATCAGACCAGATGACTTCTCCAAAAAGTACGATCATTGTCCCCATGTGCAATTGCAAACCGTAGTCTGGCTTTTTTATGGTGGTTTTGGAGCAGTGGCTTCTTCCTTGCTGAGCGGCCTTTCAGGTTATGTCGATATAGGACTCGTTTTACTATGGTTATAGATACTTTTGTACTTGTTTCCTCCAGCATCTTCACAAGTACCTTTGCTGTTGTTCTGGGATTGATTTGCACTTTCCGCACCAAAGTACATTCATCTCTAGGAGACAGAACGCGTCTCCTTCCTGAGCGGTATGGCGGTTGCGTGGTCCCATGGTGTTTATACTTGCGTACTATTGTTTGTACAGATGAACGTGGTACCTTCAGGCATTTGGAAATTGTTCCAAAGGATGAACCAGACTTGTGGAGGTCTACAAAAAATTTTCTGAGGTCTTGGCTGATTTCTTTTGATTTTCCCATGATGTCAAGCAAAGAGGCACTGAGTTTGAAGGTAGGCCTTGAAATACATCCACAGGTACACCTCCAATTGACTCAAATAATGTCAATTAGCCTATCAGAAGCTTCTAAAGCCATGGCATCATTTTATGGAATGTTTCAAGCTGTTTAAAGGCACAGTCAATTTAGTGTATGTAAACTTCTGACCCACTGGAATTGTGATACAGTGAATTATAAGTGAAATAATCTGTCTGTAAACAATTGTTGGAAAAATTACTTGTGTCATGCACAAAGTAGATGTCCTAACCAACTTGCCAAAACTATAGTTTGTTAACAAGAAATTTGTGGAGTGGTTGAAAAACAAGTTTTAATGACTCCAACCTAAGTGTATGTAAACTTCCGACTTCAACTGCATATCCATAGATTTGTCTGTCAATTTCTCCACCCACCATGAACTCTTTAAATAGCCTACCTCCATGTCAGTGAAGGGCTGTTAAGTTAAAACCAAGACTGGAATTGAGAGGGTATAAGAGGGTATGCCATAGGCCTACTTTCTATTAAGGAAAATGGCAAAAAGCATAGAAAATAAAACAGATCTGATTATAGGCTATACATTTATCTATAAACAAGCTGTAAAATACCTGAGAAAGACTTGACTCAGATGCATATGGGGATATCATTGTTTCATTTCTTTGACATTCAGAGGCTGAGCCACAACCTTCTATTGCCAAGGAGACAAGAAGTTGACTTTGTTTGGGAAGTAATCTAATTCTGTAACTATCAATTGATTAAGCTATACACTTTCTATACAATAGAAGATGTTTAAACCCAGACAGCTTTTAGGGAAACACTTGTGACCTTCTCTCGTTGGGTTAAGCCACGGAAGAAGAGTAGCCAGCAGTTAAAGCTTAATTTGTTCTGTGTAGATAGGCCTACTCGGTCTGTGGTGGAAAGGTAGGCCTAACTTTTGAAAGTAGGCTACCATGCTCAGGTTCCTAATGACATTACATTTACATCATTTAGCAGACGCTCTTATCCAGAAAGACTTACAAATTGGTGCATTCAACTTATGATAGCAAGTGGGACAACCACCTTTTTTATTTATTTTTTTAATGGGGGGTGGGGGAAGAAGGATGACTTTATACTATTCCAGGTATTCCTTAAAGAGGTAGGGTTTCAAGTGTCTCCGGAGGGTGGTCAGTGACTCCGCTGTCCTGGCGTCGTGGGGGAGCTTGTTCCACAATTGGGGTGCAAGAGCAGCGAATAGCTTTGACTGGGTTGAGCGCGAACTGTGCTTCCGTAGAGGTAGGGGAGCTAGCAGGCCAGATGTGGATGAACGTAGTGCCCTCGTTTGGGTGTAGGGTCTGATCAGAGCCTGAAGGTAAGGAGGTGCCGTTCCCCTCACAGCTCCGTAGGCAAGCACCATGGTCTTGTAGTAGATGCGAGCCTCAACTGGAAGCCAGTGGAGTGTGCGGAGGACGGGGTTTAGATTTAATTATTTGCAAACAGGGACAGTTTCATTGCACACTGATTTGGCATTGGATAAATATGATAAGATGAACACATAGGCCTATCTCTGTTAATTCTTTGCCTGTAATTTTTGTAATTTGTGTGGTATTAAAAAAAGATTCAGCTAATATGTAAAATTACATGTAATACAATTATATTTTTTATAAAAGGCAATTTTTTTCTCGGACCTGCAAATACGATGATAGATTCATGCAATGTTTTTACTGGAAAGGAGATCTTTCCGCCCATACTCTTGTCCACGATGGTCTGCGAACCCACAACCTTCTGGCCCGCAGCCCTGTGCACTATCAAAATTCCTGCGTTGCCATGTAATGCTTACAAAAGGAAGAACCGTTTCTAAAACGGAATATTGGCAAAGAAGTATCTGGAACTCTATTGGAGGGATACGACACCATTCTTCCATGAGGAATTCTATAATTTGGTGTTTTGTTGATGGTGGTGGAAAACGCTGTCTCAGGCGCTGCTCCATAATCTCCCATAAGTGGGGCCCCGTGTAGCTCAGTTGGTAGAGCATGGCGCTTGCAACGCCAGGGTTGTGGGTTCACTCACTAACTGTAAGTCGCTCTGGATAAGAACGTCTGCTAAATGACTAAAATGTAAAAAGTGTTCAATTGGGTTGAGATCTGGTGGCTGAAACACACACACTTTAAATCCCATATGTTCCTTTGAGACCCATTTCAAAGTCACTGAGATCTATGGTAGCCAAAATAAAGGGCAACTGGGCATTTTTATACCCTAAGCATGATGGGGTGTTTTAATTGCTTAATTAAATCAGGAAACACACCTGGTAGAAGCACCTGATTTCAATATACTTTGTATCCCTAATTTACTTGTGTTTCCTTTATTTTGGCAGTTGCCTGTAGCTCGAGGGAGATGCACATTGCTGTGAAATATCCATGGGCTAAATGCTATGTCACTGTTGGGCATTAAGTCACATATCCACTTAGTGTGTAGGTCAAGCCTCACCTATCCACTTACAGTGTGCAATTAGGTCAAGCCCCACCTATCTAAACCTGGCTTGTCCCTACAGTGAATAATATTGAGCATTCCGTATTCTTTAATACCTGCATCATTGTGTAATGTTGCCTTAGCAACTATTAACTCCCACTGATGCAGGTCTTATCTGCAAAGGGTTAATGAGTGAAAGCTTTTTCCCCAAGCCAAGCAATGGTTCAATTAATCAAGTAGTCTTCAGTAATGACTTTGACTAACTCATTAGATGTGTTACTGCTTGGCCAGAACAAAAGCACGCAACCACACCAGACATTTGTGGATATGGTCAGCGACCCTTGCCCTTGGCGCACTGTGGGAGTCGGGATGCTTTCTAGTGCAAAGCAGAGGAGGTGAGAGCCTATGGCTGTTTTCACAGCGACTGGAGCATGAATGTATGGGGATAGCAATCCATCCTTATCACTTAATCTGATCCTTTTAAGGTCAGGAAGTGTGGGCTTCCCTGGAAAACATTAATGTACTTTGGCAGTAAATCTGCTGCTTAGGTGCCTCACTGTAATTCAGGTGCCTTTTCCTCCTCCAGCTCCCAGACTGTCTGACCCTCCTAAATAGGCTAATGAAAAGCTTATTCATACAAAAATTAAAACATTAACAAGAATGCAGCCATTTTCTTTTAGTGAGAAGAACGAAAATCTGTTTTCTTTTTAGAATCTAAAATAACTAGACATATAGGAATCTTATAATTAGCGATGGGTTTTTTCCCTATTTATTTTATTTTCATAACCATTGCAGAATATATTCCTCACCTTTTCTGTGATCGGTTTATATTCCCAAATTACCATGCGCATCTCTCATTTAATTGGACCTAGTAGCATAGTAAATAGATAGGCTATACGTATTTCAAGTTTTGCAATATCACATAGGCAGTGCGGTTTTAATACCGGTATACAGTCGAATTTAACAGCTGATCTTTTACATTGAAGAATGCCTATGTTTCAAGTTTTACGTTTTCGTCACGTGCACAGGTACAGTGAAATGCCTTCCTTGCTTGCTCTTTCCCAACAATGCAGTAATGAATATCATTAGTACTATAACATAAAATAAGAACAAAAACACACGATAAATAGAACTATAACTACTGCAAGTAGACCTACTGTAATTGCATTTTTCTTTGGTTTCTTAGCCGTAATGTTTCAAGTCTTATTAGTCGTATGTACAGTACGG
This sequence comes from Coregonus clupeaformis, assembly GCF_020615455.1. Classification (NCBI taxonomy): domain Eukaryota; kingdom Metazoa; phylum Chordata; class Actinopteri; order Salmoniformes; family Salmonidae; genus Coregonus; species Coregonus clupeaformis. Next base: position 33,597,119 of record NC_059202.1, read on the forward strand.
GATAAGTATGGTATAGGCTTACATCGTTGAACGACACGCTTACTTGCAGGTTCCTTCTCGACAATACAACAACAATATGAAAAAATTAAATAATATGAACATAAAGTAAATGGCTCAGTAGAATAGAATAAACATTTAAGTATATGTATAATACAAGAACGCACAATGTATAGTACAATATTTACACATGTATTGGGGAAGGGGGGTGTATAAACTGAGCAGTAAAATAAGAGTCTGGTAGCAACAGTTGTGATGTCTGTGACTTCTCAAGTAAAACAAGCAGGTAATGTGTGTGTGTGTGTGTGTGTGTATGTCTGTGTGTGCATGAGTGAGCGCATGTGTGCTAATGTGCGAAGAATCAGAGCGGGTGGTTAGTCCAGTTCAAGTGTTCAGCAGTCTGATGGCCTGTAGATAGAAACTGCCTCTGAGCCTGTTGGTATCAGACCTCATGCTCCAATACTGTCTGTTGTTAAGGTGTGTGGGGTCATTGATGATGCTTCATGCATTCCTCAGGCACCGTTTCGAGTAGATGTCCTGGTTGGGTGGGAGCACGGTCCTAGTGATGTACTGGGCTGTCTTCACTGCCCGCTAGAGGGCCTTGCAGTCGTTGACAGAGCAATTCCCATTCCAGGCCGTGATTCAACCGGTCAGGACCCTCTCGAGTCTCGAGAGCGGTAATGTTTGCAGAGGACCAGGGGCGGCTTGTCAAATTTCTTCAGCCGCCCGGAAGTAAAGATGCCGTTCCGCTCTCTTTACAAGAGTGGTGGTGTTGCTGTCCCCAAAAATCTATGCAATCTATACAAAACATTGTTGAATTCAAACGTTCTGCTGACAGGTCCATGACAATTTGCCATTGTGTTCTCTGTGTGCTTAGGATCGTTGTCCTGTTGGAAGGTGAACCTTCGCCCCAGTCTGAGGTCCTGAGTGCTCTGGAGCAGGTTTTCATTAAGGATATCTCTGTACTTTGCTCCATTCATCTTTCCCTCAATCCTGACTAGTCTCCCAATCCCTGCTGCTGAAAAACATCCCCACATCATGATGCTGCCACCACCATGCTTCAACGTAGGGATTCAGGCCAAAGAGTTCAATCTTGGTTTCATCAGATCAGAGAATCTTGTTTCTCATGGTCTGAGAGTTTTTAGGTGCCTTTTGGCAAACTCCAAGCGGGCTGTCATGTGCCAATTCCTGAGGAGTGGCTTCCGTCTGGCCACTCTACCATAAAGGCCTGATTGGTATAGTGCTGCAGAGATGGTTGTCCTTCTGGAAGGTTCTCCCATCTCCACAGAGGAACTCTGGAGCTCTGTCAGAGTGACCATTGGGTTCTTGGTCACCTCCCTGACCAAGGCCCTTCTCCCCAGATTGCTCAGTTTGGCCAGGCGGCCGGCTCTAGGAAGAGTCTTGGTGGCTCCAAACTTAATGATGGAGGCCACTGTGTTCTTGGGGTCCTTCAATGCTGCTGACATTTTTTGGTACCCTTCCCCCCAGACCTGTGCCTCGACACAATCCTGTCTCGGAGCCTATGGACAATTCCTTGGTTTTTGCTCTGACATACACTGTCAACTGTGGGACCTTATATAGACAGGTGTGTGCCTTTTCTAACCATGTCCAATCAATTTAATTTACTACAAGTGAACTCCAAGTTGTAGAAACATCTCAAGGATGATCAATGGAAACAGGATGCACCTGAGCTCAATTTCGAGTCTCATAGCAAAGGGTCTGAATACTTATGCAAATAAGGTATCTGTTTTAATTTTTTTATCAATTTGCCTCCTGTAGCTCAGTTGGTAGAGCATGGCGCTTGCAACGCCAGGGTTGTGGGTTCGATTCCCACGGGGGGCCAGTATGAAAAATTAAAAAATAATGTATGCACTCACTAACTGTAAGTCACTCTGGATAAGAGTGTCTGCTAAATGACTAAAATGTAAAAGCAAAAAATTCTAAAAACCTGTTTTTGCTTTGGCATTATGGGGTATTGTGTGTAGATTGATGAGGGGAAAAAATTATTTAATCAATTTTATAATAAGGCTGTACCGTAACAAAATGTGGAAGAAGTCAAGGGGTCTGAATACTTTCTGAATGCACTGTATGTATGGCGCAGAAATGTAGTGTAAAATGTACTTAATGGTTATAAATGAGGCTCCTGACCCTTTGTTTCCTGTGTCTGACCCTTTCTAACACCGGCTGTTACACTCTACTTACAAATTACCCAAATCAACAAGTACTCTAAGTCAACAAGTACTCTAAGTCTCTTAAGTCATTATCTATAATACTCTTTGATACTAGTCTCCAAGTGTACAGTGCTGTGTGGCGGCATTTGGCATAGCAGTACTATTGTAGAATCATGACTATCAGCATAAGCTATAGGACACTGAGTTTCTCCTGACCAAGTCACGTGACCGACCAGGGAAATCTCCAGCCTCAGGGGGAAGAACTCCAGGCCCTAATGAAAGTTTACACATCACTTGTAACCATTTGCCCCTAAAGCCACTAAAGGGAGTCATTTATGAGAGGCCCAAAACACCAGACACTAACTCTGCCTCGCTGTAGCTTTAACCTGGATTAAACCAAATCAAATTATTCAAGTTATAGTAGTCTTTTAGATGCTTCAGTATAGAACTATGGCCCATACCGACTCAAACACACAACCCTAGTGTTGCAAAACAGATTAGTGGCCATTACTGGGTCTCCGCAGTCCACTAAAATCAAATCAAATCATATTGGTCACATGCCCCGAACACAACAGGTTTAGACCTTACAGTGAAATGCTTACTTACAAGCCCTTAACCAACAATGCAGTTTTAAGAAACAATGGGGGGGCAATGCAAATAGTCTGGGTAGCCATTTGATTAGATGTTGAGGAGTCTTATGGCTTGGGGGTAGAAGCTGTTTAGAAGCCTCTTGGACCTAGACTTGGCGCTCCGGTACCGCTTGCCGTGCGGTAGCAGAGAGAACAATCTATGACTAGGATGGCTGGAGTCTTTGACAATTTTTAGGGCCTTCCTCTGACACCGCCTGGTATAGAGGTCCTGGATGGCAGGAAGCTTGGCCCCAGTGATGTACTGGGCCGTACGCACTACCCTCTGTAGTGCCTTGCGGTCGGAGGCTGAGCAGTTGCCATACCAGGCAGTGAATCAACCAGTCAGGATACTCTCGATGGTGCAGCTGTAGAACCTTTTGAGGATCTGAGGACCCATGCCAAATCTTTTCAGTCTCCTTAGGGAGAATAGGTTTTGTCGTGCCCTCTTCACGACTGTCTTGGTGTGCTTGGACCATGTTAGTTTGTTGGTGATGTGGACACTACAGCCCCGTCGATGAGAATGGGGGCGTGCTCGGTCCTCTTCTTTTTCCGGTAGTCCACAATCATCTCCTTTGTCTTGATCACGTTGAGGGAGAGGTTGTTGTCCTGGCACCACACGGCCAGGTCTCTGACCTCCTCCCTACAGGCTGTCTCGTCGTTGTTGGTGATCAGGCCTACCACTGTTGTGTCAGCTGCAAACTTAATGATGGTGTTGGAGTCGTGCCTGGCCATGCAGTCATGAATGAACAGGGAGTACAGGAGGGGACTGAGCACGCACCCCTGAGGGGCCCCGTGTTGAGGATCAGTGTGGCGGATGTGTTGTTACCTACCCTTACCACCTGATCTAGGATCAGTCATAGGACAAATCTGCATGTTTTAGAACTCTGGCTCACCAAGGCTCAATCTCAACATCATGGCAACCTATTCACTATATAGTACACTACTTTTGACCAAGAAGTGCATTAGAGAATAGGGGGTCATTTGAGTCTTGGTAAAACAGGAGGTCAGATTGTTAGTTATAATGGTGCTGGTCTGATCAGTTCCTTCTGGACGGGCGTTATGGTTCTGGATTACAGGACCCCCCTGGTGGGATTAGGCATGCTGGCCCAGATCAGAAGACACAATGATCAAAATCATGCCAAGAGCCTCCATCTCTCTTAATCTCACATGGCACAAAATGGGTGATATAGGACGTGGGTCTTTAGCATATTCTTTGTATAGTTTATTCAAAGTTCCCCCAACGAAAATACTTTTACCTGTCTGAGCACCAAATAATTACAGTATACAGTATGAACCTCAACTGAGCATATTCAAAATTAGTAGGAAGAATACACTTGCTGATGACTTTCAACTAACTTATTAAAAATGAAAAACACTCACTATGTGTCAGCCACGATATTTACCCGAGAGCATTTTGTCTATGAATGTGTCTCTGACTTCCAGAAACAGCCTGGCATTGAAAACGGAAAATCTAGCAGTGTTTCTAAAGTACCATAGTGACAGAAATCAACCACTGATGCCTCAAGTCCCGTGCCAGACAAGCACGACTAACGTCAATGAGAAATAAGTGAGCGAAAGACTGCCCCTGATCCCTTGTTTCATAATTTAATTACTGTTGTTCTCCACCACCTGCTGCATAAGCAGTGTTATTGTGTTACTGTGTCCAGCCTGTAGCGTGTGTCCTCAGAGTGTAGCTAGCTGATGTAAACCAAGGCTCTGTGATAGGAAGCCTTCACTATCAATTGGCTCTGGTCCTAATTAGCATTCATACAGGTCAGTTAAAGGACCTGAGGCCAGGAGAGCTTTGATTGGGTTCCGCAGGTACTTTTGATGAAAGAAAAACACATGGAAATCCAGCAACTGACTCTCAGTTCACTCTGTTAACTATTCTGGTTTGCCATGCTGATGAAGTTTGAAGTTGAAATCTTACTGAAGTATCACTACTTGGACAGGAGCGTCACTTCACAGTTAGCCCTCAGCTAATTTTTGAGTCTGGTGCAATCATCTTTTAAGTAAACTGCATCACAGGCAAGAAACATACAGGATGAGTGGCTAAGTAAGTAATAAGAGCCTAACAGGAACTCGTTCAAATTACAATATCACATTACCTTTCTAAAGCCATGCAAACAAGGAGAACTCACCCCAGTATCTAACTCAGTTTGATCCAACAGAGCATGGGGAGGGGATCAAAAATATTTCAGAGCAGCTTAGAAAATGTCAAAAGAGCAGTCTCCATTTTAACTGTAAGCCTGGAAACTATGTTTTATTGTCACATACACCGGATAGGTGCAGTGAAATGTGTTGTTTTACAGGCTCAGCCATAGCAGTATGGCGCCCCTGCAGTAAATTAGGGTTAAGTGCCTTGCTCAAGGGCACATCGGCAGATTTTTCACCTTGTCAGCTCAGATATTTGAACCAGCGACCTTAGGGGTGTGAATATTTGAACCAGTGACTCGGGTGTGAATACTTATGTAAATTAGATATTTCTGTATTTCATTTTCAATAAATGTGCAGACATTTTTTCCCACGTTTTCACATTGTCATTATGAGGTATTGTCTGTAGATGGGTAAGAAAAAAAAATATTTTATCCATTTTGAATTCAGGCTGTAACAACAAAATGTGGAATAAGTCAAGGGGTATGAATACTTTCTGAAGGCACTGTATTCACACCCCTGAATCAATACTTTGTAGAAGCACCTTTGGCAGCGATTACAGCTGTGAGTCTTTCTGGGTAGGTCTCTTAAGAGCTTTCCACACCTGGATTGTGCAACATTTTCCCATTATTCTTTTCAAAATTCTTCAAGCTCTGTCGAATTGGTTGTTGATCATTGTTAGACAACAATTTTCAGGTTTGCCATAGATTTTCAAGTAGATTTAAGCCAAACTGTTACTCGGCCACTCAGGAACATTGATTGTCTTCTTGGTAAGCAACTCCAGTTTAGATTTGGCCTTGTGTTTTAGGTTATTGTACTGCTGAAAGGTGAATTTATCTCCCAGTGTCTGGTGGAAAACAGACTGGACCAGGTTTTTCTCTAGGTATTTTGTCTGTGCCTAGCTCCATTCTGTTTCTGTTTTATCCTGAAAAACTCCCCAGTCCTTAACGATTACAAGCATACCCATAACATGATGCAGCCACCACTATGCTTTAAAATATGGAGAGTGGTACTCAGTAATGGGTTGTATTGGATTTGTCCCAAACATAAAAAGTTAATTGCTTTGCCATATTATTTGAAGTATTCCTTTGGTGCCTTGTTGCAGACAGATTTCGGAGCAGCTTAAAGAGTGTCAAAAGAGCAGTCTCCATTTTAACTGTAAACCTGGATTATAGGAGTCTAATAACTGTGCCTGCTTAATTAGTAGCCAATAATGATACCGATGCCACTCTGGTTGTGGCCTACTGCTCCCAGAACTATGCTGGCAGCCCAGGCATAGTAGGCATCCAGGGGATTTTCTCAATGTTGGCCCAACACTTCTTATGGCCCAACTCTACCAGTTCCAACCCAGGCGTGGTCAACATAATCTAGCCCAGTCTACTAGAGTTAAAAAACGGGCTTCGTCACCATGATCTATATTTCCCAGTCAGCTTCAGAAAAGTAAAAAACAACAACAATGGAGCAAATTAGGGTTAAGTGCCTTGCTCAAGGGCACGCCGGCAGATTTTTCACCTTGTCTGCTCGGGTATTCGCACCAGCAACCTTTCGGTAACTCAGCTTTCGGTTAAGCACAGCCTTGGCCACCATTATCAATGGGTCAGTCCAAGAAAGGCTTGGCCAACATTACTAATAATGATCCAGTTGACTACAAGTCAAACACCAACACGGTCTCATTAGTATGTAGAAATAGTGGCATTCAACCATTAGGTGGGTAAACGCTCTTTCAAAATAAAAAATGTAACGTCCACTCTGACTTCCTCTCTAGCACCAGACTTCTCAGTCTTACTATTAGAGCCAGTAACTAATATGTTATTATAGTGACATAAGTAATACTGTCACCTTGGGTGCATAAAACTACTACTAATGAGATATGTCTGTCAGACCACATGTAAACAAACTCCCACTTATTGCTGTTCTACTGTAACCCAAAACAGCCAACTACGGAAGTGAGTTGGCAAGAACTTGAGTGCATGAAAATGTGATCCAGTTTAATGAAAGTATTTAAGGAATTTCACCTCCACTGTACTGTACCGGGAGTGGCCAATACTCTGCCGAGCTTCTCCAACATTTACCAACAGATTTACCAACATTCAAACAATTTCTTCTTCAATACCAGAAAGAAGTCAAATGCCACCCAAATATTTTAATGTGTTCAAAATGTTCCTATTTTTTTTTTTTCATTATTTCTTGGAATATTTCAAATCATCCAAATTAGAAGCTTTAGAGAAACAAAGCAAAATGATGTGATGGGAGCGGATCAGGACTCAATCTGGGGTCCATCCCATGGGTGAAAGACAAATACCAGGCATACAAAGACTTAAAACTAATGTCATCTTTCATTTGTGTTGTAACGTGACAACAATCCCAAAAAATAAACTCTCCCCTCTCTAATCTGGGTTGAGTTAATCATGGCTACTGGAAGACATAGGAACATGTGTTGTTCAAGAAATTCCCTTCACAGATAGATAGACAGATACAGTTGAAGTCAGAAGTTTACATACACCTTAGCCCAAACATTTAAACTCAGTTTCACAATTCCTGACATTTAATCCTAGTAAAGATTCCCTGTTTTAGGTCAGTTAGGATCACCACTTTATTTTAAGAATGTGAAATGTCAGAATAATAGTAGAGAGAATGATTTATTTCAGTTTTTATTTATTTCATCACATTCCCAGTGGGTCAGAAATTTACATACACACAATTAGTATTTGGTAGCATTGCCTTTAAATTGTTTAACTTGGGTCAAACGTTTCGGGTAACCTTCCACAAGCTTCCCACAATACCTTGGGTGAATTTTGGCCCATTCCTCCTGACAGAGCTGGTGTAACTGAGTCAGGTTTGTAGGCCTCCTTGCTCGCACACACTTTTTCAGTTCTGCCCACAAATGTTCTATAGGATTGAGGTCAGGGCTTTGTGATGGTCACTCCAATACCTTTACTTTGTTGTCCTTAAGCCATTTTGCCACAACTCTGGAAGTATGCTTGGAGTCATTGTCCATTTGGAAGACCCATTTGCGACCAAGCTTTAACTTCCTGACTGATGTCTTGAGATGTTGCTTCAATATATCCACATAATTTTCCTTCCTCATGATGCCATTTCTTTTGTGAAATGCACCAGTCCCTCCTGCAGTAAAGCACCCCCACAGCATGATGCTGCCACCCCCGTGCTTCACAGTTGGGATGGTGTTCTTCGGCTTGCAAGCCACCCCCTTTCTCCTCCAAACATAATGATCATTATGGCCAAACAGTTCTATTTTTGTTTCATCAGACCAGAGGACATTTCTCCAAAGGTACGATCTTTGTCCCCATGTGCAGTTGCAAACTAAAGTCTGGCTTTTTTTATGGCGGTTTTGAAGCAGTGGCTTCTTCCTTACTGAGCGGCCTTTCAGGTTATGTCGATATAGGACTCGTTTTACTGTGGATATAGATACTTTTGTACCTGTTTCCTCCAGCATCTTCACAAGGTCCTTTGCTGTTGTTCTGGGATTGATTTGCACTTTTCGCACCAAAGTACGTTCATCTCTAGGAGACAGAACGCGTCTCCTTCCTGAGCGGTATGATGGCTGCGTGGTCCCATGGTGTTTATACTTGCGTATTATTGTTTGTACAGATGAACGTGGTACTTTCAGGCGTTTGGAAATTGCTCCCAAGGTTGAACCAGACTTGTGGAGGTCTTCAATTTTTAATTCTGAGTTGTTGGCTGATTTCTTTTGATTTTCCCATGATGTCAAGCAAAGAGGCACTGAGTTTGAAGGTAGGCCTTGAAATACATCCACAGGTACACCTCCAATTGACTCAAATGATGTCAATTAGCCTATCAGAAGTTTCTAAAGCCATGACATCACTTTCTGGAATTTTCCAAGCTGTTTAAAGGCACAGTCAACTTAGTGCATGTAAACTTCTGACCCACTGGAATTGTGATACAGTGAATTATAAGTGAAATAATCTGTCTGTAAACAATTGTTGGAAAAATTACTTGTGTCATGCACAAAGTAGATGTCCTAACCGACTTGCCAAAACGATAGTTTGTTAACAAGAAATTTGTGGAGTGGATGAAAAAAGAGTTTTAATGACTCCAACCTAATTGTATGTAAACTTCAGACTTCAACTGTAGATAGATAGATAGATAGATAAACACCTGATGAGTAACTCCGTCTGACTGAGGACTAGTCTTATGGGGGTATAGGCCTACTACATTCATTGCATGTGAACTAAAAATAAGAGTATATTCCCTTCCAGTAAGGTGCAACTGTACACAGGCAAACTGCTGTCAGCTTTGCAATTCCTTACTAATATTAGCAATAAACATTCAAGAGTTCACATATTAAGTTCTGAGTCACAGGGCATATTGCTGGACAATTATGGTCCAAAACAAGCAGATACGGGTGATCTGGGATTTAATCTCGGATAAGCATTTTTCCTCTTTCCATCTCTATCGCGCTCTCCCTCCTTCCTTTTTTCTCTGTCCTTCTCTTATGAAAGAAAAATAACAAGATAACAAATAATATGTCACGCAGGAAACAGAATAGCGGTGTGGAGATATGTCGCGCTGTACAGTAGTTCATTCCATAAAAATGAAATACAAACATGTAACAGTTTGTGCCTTATTATAATATCTTGCATCGCCCAAATTCAACATACGTTTAAACGATTTTGATATAAAAGCTCTATGGGGAAAGGGGATACCTAGTCAGTTGCACAACTGAATGTATTCAACCGAAATGTGTCTTCCACATTTAACCCAACCCCTCTGGATCATCGACGACCTGGGAGCAGTTATTGTTGGGGGTTTACTGCGTAGCTCAATGGCATATTTCTACACCTTGCCGACTCATTGATACGAACCAGCGACCTTTTGGTTACTGGCCCAACGCTCTTAACCGCTAAACTACCTGCCGCCCTAAGCTTTTTCTTTAAGCAAATCAAGATGCATGAATTTATACTGTAGCCATTTACAGGGTGTCTGTGTGTTTTTGGTGTTACTATCCTTGTGGGGACATTTCGCTGGTCCCCACCATAGATATTAAAACCAGTAGATAGTGATAGCGCTGCTAAATGGGGCTGAAAAAGCATTGAACATTGAATATCGCTTTGAGCATGGTCAAGCTATTAATTACACTTTGGATGGTGTATCAATACACCCAGTCACTACAAAGATAGACATCCTCCTTCCTAACTCAGTTGCTGGAGAGGAAGGAAACCTCTCAGGGATTTCACAATGAGGCCAATAGTGACTTTAAAATAGTTACAGAGTGTAATGGCTGTGATATGAGAAAACTGAGGATGGACCAACAACATTGTAGTGACTCCACAATACTAACCTAAATGACAATGAAAAGAAGGAAGCCTGTACAGAATACAAATATTCCAAAATATGCATCCTGTTTGCAATAAGGCATTAAAGTAAAGAAATTAACTTTATGTCCTGAATACAAAGTGTTGTTATACAAAGCCTTATGTTTGGGGCAAATCCAACACAACACATTAATGAGTACCACTCTTCATACTTTCAAGCATGGTGGTGTTATGGGTATGCTTGTCATCGGCAAGTACTAGGGAGTTTTTTAGGATAAAAAGAAATGGAATAAAGCTAAGCACAGGCAAAATCCTAGAGGAAAACTGGTTCAGTCTGCTTTACAACAGACACTGAGAGACAAATTCACCTTTCAGCAGGACAATAACCTAAAACACAAGGCCAAATACACTGGAGTTGCTTACCAAGACGACATTGAATATTCCTGAGTGACCTAGGTAGTTTTGACTTAAATCGGCTTCAAAATCTATGGCAAGACTTAAAAATGTCTGTCTAGCAATGCTCAACAACCAACTTGACATGTGTAAAAATGGTTCAATCCTGGTGTGCAAAGCTCTTAGAGACTTACCCAGAAAGACTCACAATTGTAATCGCAGCCAAAGGTAATTTTAACATGTATTGACTCAGGGGTGTGAATACTTATGTAAATTAGATACAATGAGCTCTAAATGTCAAAACAAATTTTATTTGTCACATGCACCGAATACAACAAGTGTAGACTTTACCATGAAATGCTTACTTATGAGATCTTTCCCAACAATGCAGTTAAAAAGTAAGGAAATTAACAAATTATTGAGGTGACCTCAGCAGGCAGGCCCAGGGCTGTGTTTGGCCAGCTCTCTCTCAATCTTCTCCTGTAGTTTACAGAAGGAGGGCCTTTTCCTGGGCTCGGCCTCCCAGCAGCCCCTCATCAGGGTGTAGACACTGGGGGGACACTCCTCTGGAGCCTCCATACGGTAACCCTGCTCCACCCGCTCTTTCACCTCCTTCACAGACTGAGGGAGACGAGGAAGGAGATAGAACAGGAGAAAGATAGAAAAAGAGATGGTGCATGAGATAATGTCACCCCCTCTTAACAGGTCGGTTCACTTTTTAGTGGACATAAAATAAAGGTCAAACGTTCAGCCCACATACTGTATCTGTATGTTAATCACCTGGATTAAAGAAGTACAGTACAACTCACTCATTCTAATTATATGGTTAGAAACTAAGCATGCTTTAAGTCATTCTAGCTGATCCCCCCCAGGCTGTCCCTAAGATTGACAGGTATAAAGGATTGACAGTGAGACTGTGTGTCACAGGAGAGCGTAAGTACCATAATCTCTTCCCCCTTACGTGTACAGACACAAAATACGCACATAGGAACGCATGTACACACACACACACTCTCCCTCTCACACATCCCCACCCCACCCCTTCGTTCTTCTTTTTGGCTGGCTGCCAACAGGAGCTGTTGCCTTAGAAACGCGGCCTACAAGCACTAATCCTGGTTTATCTCTGCTGTTATTACCTGGTTAGTGCCGTTGCTTTGATTCTCTGCTTTACATACCAGTGGGGGGAGTAACAGACTCCCTACAAACAGATACAGCATGGATAAAAGGGATTTTACGGAGTAAATAAAGAAATAAATACACAGGCCCTTCCGTTTCACTCCAGTTAACTGCCCTCAGATCACAGCATAGTTTGTTAATCGGTGCTGCTTCACTAAGACTGATGTCAGACTGCCTTGATAGATTTTTCAAAGCACAAGATCATATTTTTGTCTCAATAATTTTTATTGCATTGTTGTGCCAGTGACTCAGAACTATACATCACTGTTCATAAAGATCAGTAAAGTCAGGACTCACCATCTTGGGGTAGGGCTGTCGACCGTAGGAGAACGTCTCCCAGAGGAGAACACCATAGCTCCATATGTCTGACCGTGTGGAGAATTTCTGCAGGACAATCACACATGACCACAAAAGCAATTCAATGACAAATGACAAAATTCCACTGATGGCTGCTTGACATGATAGTTACTGTGTAATAGCCACATAGGCTTGGCAGGCTAAAAACACAGACTCCAACCCTCACATTCACATGAATTACACATACTGTAAGTCCGTAAAGTGGGCGGCATTAACCGAAAAAGTTTGAATCCCCGAGCCGACAAGGTGAAAAATCTGTCAATATGCCCTTGAGCAAGGCACTTAACCCTAATTGCTCCCACTCTCCGAGGGTGTCTCAGGGGGAGTTGGGATATGCAAAAAAAAACATTTCCAATTCACACAAGTATTAATACACACTTGTGAAATAGGACAAATACAAGCACCCACCTAATTATTATTTTATAAATACACATAAGTCCGTACTGTAAGCGTGATAAACGCTAGATGTTAGAGGTAAACATGATCCTACCGCTTTCTTTAGGGCCTCAGGGGCTGTCCATTTGACTGGTAGTTTAGCGTTGTCTGAGGCCTTGGAGTCCACCTTGGTCAACCCAAAGTCACTGACTTTGGCCACGCCTTCGTTGGAGACCAAGATGTTACGGGCCGCTAGGTCTCTGTGAACCAACCTCTTAGACTCCAGGTACTCCATACCCTCACACACATCTCTGAACACACACACACACACGCACACACACTCTTAAATACTGAAATACACAGAAATGCACTGCTTCTAATAAAGACTGTCTTAAAAACTAGGCTTTCAGTAAAGTTGGTAATGTGGCAGTGTTTTAATGTAGAATATACACTACCAGTCAAAAGTTTGGACACACCTACTCATTCAAGGGTCTTTCTTTATTTTTACATTGTAGAATAATAGTGAAGACATCAAAACTATGAAATAACACATATGGAATCATGTAGTAACCAAAAATTATTAAACAAATCCAATATATTTTATTTTGAGATTCTTCAAATAGCCACCCTTTGCCATGATGACAGCTTTGCACACTCATGGCATTCACTCAACCAGCTTCATGAGGTAGTCACCTGGAACATTTCAAGAACTTTTAAAGTTTCTTCAAGTGCAGTCGCAAAAACCATCAAGTGCTATGATGAAACTGGCTTTCATGAGGACCGCCACAGGAATGGAAGACCCAGAGTTGCCTCTGCTGTAGAGGATAGGTTCATTACAGTTAACAGCCTCAGAAATTGCAGCCCAAATAAATGCTTCACAGAGTTCAAGTCACAGACACATCTCAACATCAACTGTTCAGTGGGGACTGTGTGAATCAGGCCTTCATGGTCGAATTGCTGCAAAGAAACCACTACTAAAGGACACCAATAATAAGAAGAGACCTGCTTGGGCCAAGAAACATGAGCAATGGACATTAGACCGGTGGAAATGTGTCCTTTGGTCTGGAGTCCAAATTTGAGATTTTTGGTTCCTACCGCCGTGTCTTTGTGAGACGCGGTGTGGGTGAACGGATGATCTCCGCATGTGTAGTTCCCACCGTAAAGCATGGAGGAGGTTTTGTTATGGAGCATGGCTACCACAGCATTCTGCAGCGATATGCCATCCCATCTGGTTTGGGCTTAGAGGGACTATCATTTGTTTTTCAACAGGACAATGACCCAACACACCTCCAGGCTGTGTAAGGGCTATTTTACCAAGGAGGAGAGTGATGGAGTGCTGCATCAGATGACCTGGCCTACACAACCCCCGACCTCAACCCAATTGAGACGGTTTGGGAAGAGTCGGACCGCAGAGTGAAGGAAAAGCAGCCAACAAGTGCTCAGCAGATGTGGGAACTCCTTCAAGACTTTTGAAAAAGTATTCCAGGTGAAGCTGGTTGAGAGAATGCCAAGAGTGTGCAAAGCTGTCATCAAGGCAAAGGGTTGCTATTTGAAGAATCTCAAAATAAAATATATTGGATTTGTTTAATAATTTTTGGTTACTACATGATTCCATATGTGTTATTTCATAGTTTTGATGTCTTCACTATTATTCTACAATGTAGAAAATAGTAAAAATAAAGAAAAACCCTTGAATGAGTAGGTGTGTCCAAACTTTTGACTGGTACTGTGTGTATATATATATATATATATATATATATATATATATATATATATATATATATATATATATATATATATATATATATATATATATATATATATATATATATATATGGCTGCTTCACGTGATGTATTGTTCTCTCTACCTTCTTGCCCTTTGTGCTGTTCTCTGTGCCCAATCATGTTTGTACAATGTTTTGTGCTGCTACTATTTTGTGTTGCTACCATGCTGTGTTGTCGTCTTAGGTCTCTCTTTATGTAGTGTTGTGGTGTCTCTGTTGTCATGATGTGTGTTTTGTCATATACAGTGGGGGAAAAAAGTATTTAGTCAGCCACCAATTGTGCAAGTTCTCCCACTTAAAAAGATGAGAGAGGCCTGTAATTTTCATCATAGGTACACGTCAACTATGACAGACAAATTGAGAAAAAAAATCCAGAAAATCACATTGTAGGATTTTTTATGAATTTATTTGCAAATTATGATGGAAAATAAGTATTTGGTCACCTACAAACAAGCAAGATTTCTGTCTCTCACAGACCTGTAACTTCTTCTTTAAGAGGCTCCTCTGTCCTCCACTCGTTACCTGTATTAATGGCACCTGTTTGAACTTGTTATCAGTATAAAAGACACCTGTCCACAACCTCAAACAGTCACACTCCAAACTCCACTATGGCCAAGACCAAAGAGCTGTCAAAGGACACCAGAAACAAAATTGTAGACCTGCACCAGGCTGGGAAGACTGAATCTGCAATAGGTAAGCAGCTTGGTTCGAAGAAATCAACTGTGGGAGCAATTATTAGGAAATGGAAGACATACAAGACCACTGATAATATCCCTCGATCTGGGGCTCCACGCAAGATCTCACCCCGTGGGGTCAAAATGATCACAAGAACGGTGAGCAAAAATCCCAGAACCACACGGGGGGACCTAGTGAATGACCTGCAGAGAGCTGGGACCAAAGTAACAAAGCCTACCATCAGTAACACACTACGCCGCCAGGGACTCAAATTCTGCAGTGCCAGACGTGTCCCCCTGCTTAAGCCAGTACATGTCCAGGCCCGTCTGAAGTTTGCTAGAGTGCATTTGGATGATCCAGAAGAGGATTGGGAGAATGTCATATGGTCAGATGAAACCAAAATATAACTTTTTGGTAAAAACTCAACTCGTCGTGTTTGGAGAACAAAGAATGCTGAGTTGCATCCAAAGAACACCATACCTACTGTGAAGCATGGGGGTGGAAACATCATGCTTTGGGGCTGTTTTTCTGCAAAGGGACCAGGACGACTGATCCGTGTAAAGGAAAGAATGAATGGGGCCATGTATCGTGAGATTTTGAGTGAAAACCTCCTTCCATCAGCAAGGGCATTGTAGATGAAACGTGGCTGGGTCTTTCAGCATGACAATGATCCCAAACACACCGCCCGGGCAACGAAGGAGTGGCTTCGTAAGAAGCATTTCAAAGTCCTGGAGTGGCCTAGCCAGTCTCCAGATCTCAACCCCATAGAAAATCTTTGGAGGGAGTTGAAAGTCTGTGTTGCCCAGCGACAGCCCCAAAACATCACTGCTCTAGAGGAGATCTGCATGGAGGAATGGGCCAAAATACCAGCAACAGTGTGTGAAAACCTTGTGAAGACTTACAGAAAACGTTTGACCTGTGTCATTGCCAACAAAGGGTATATAACAAAGTATTGAGAAACTTTTGTTATTGACCAAATATTTATTTTCCACCATAATTTGCAAATAAATTCATAAAAAATCCTACAATGTGATTTTCTGGATTTTCTTTTCTCATTTTGTCTGTCATAGTTGACGTGTACCTATGATGAAAATTACAGGCCTCTCTCATCTTTTTAAGTGGGAGAACTTGCACAATTGGTGGCTGACTAAATACTTTTTTTGCCCACTATATATTTTTTTTATCCCAGCCCCTGTCCCCGCAGAAGGCCTTTTGCCTTTTGGTAGGCCGTCATTGTAAATAAGAATTTGTTCTTAACTGACTTGCCTAGTTAAATAAAGGTTAAATAAAATTAAAATAAATAAAGAGTTCTATTTAATTCTATACTCTGAGTCGATATTCACGTCATAAGAAGGAATTCCCCCCCGACCACACCCACATATTGGGGGAAACAGTAAAATCCTAGTAAAAATTCCCTGTCTTAGGTCAGTTAGGATCACCACTTTATTTTAAGAATGTGAAATGTCAGAATAATAGTACAGTCGTGGTCAAAAAAGTTTTGAGAATGACACAAATACTAATTTTCAAAGTCTGCTGCCTCAGTTTTGATGATGGCAATTTGCATATACTCCAGAATGTCATGAAGAGTGATCAGATGAATTGCAATTAATTGCAAAGTCCCTCTTTGCCATGAAAATGAACTTAATCCCCCAAAAAACATTTCCACTGCATTTCAGCCCTGCCACAAAAGGACCAGCTGGCATCATGTCAGTGATTCTCTCGTTAACACAGGTGAGAGTGTTGACGAGGATAAGGCTGGAGATCACTTTGTCATGCTGATTGAGTTAGAATAATAGACTGGAAGCTTCATTGTTCTTCCTCTGTTAACCATGGTTACCTGCAAGGAAACACGTACCGTCATCATTGCTTTGCACAAAAAGGGCTTCACAGGCAAGGATATTGCTGCTAGTAAGATTGCACCTAAATCAACCATTTATCGGATCATCAAGAACTTCAAGGAGAGAGGTTCAATTGTTGTGAAGAAGGCGTTAGGGCGACCAAGAAAGTCCAGCAAGCGTCAGGACCGTCTCCTAAAGTTGATTCAGCTGCGGGATCGGGGCACCACCAGTGCAGAGCTTGCTCAGGAATGGCAGCAGGCAGGTTTGAGTGCATCTGCACGCACAGTGAGGCGAAGACTTTTGGAGGATGGCCTGGTGTCAAGAAAGGCAGCAAAGAAGCCACTTCTCTCCAGGAAAAACATCAGGGACAGACTGATATTCTGCAAAAGGTACAGGGATTGGACTGCTGCGGACTGGGGTAAAGTCATTTTCTCTGATGAATCCCCTTTCCGATTGTTTGGGACAACTGGAAAACACCTTGTCTGGAGAAGACAAGGTGAGCGCTACCATCAGTCCTGTGTCATGCCAACAGTAAAGCATCCTGAGACCATTCATGTGTGGGGTTGCTTCTCAGCCAAGGGAGTGGGCTTACTCACAATTTTGCCTAAGAACACAGCCATGAATAAAGAATGGTACCAACACATCATCTGAGAGCAACTTCTCCCAACCATCCAAGAACAGTTTGTTGACGACCAATGCCTTTTCCAGCATGATAGAGCACCTTGCCATAAGGCAAAAGTGATAACTAAGTGGCTCGGGGAACAAAACATCAACATTTTGGGTCCATGGCCAGGAAGCTCCCCAGACCTTAATCCCATTGAGAACTTGTGGTCGATCCTCAAGAGGCGGGTGGACAAACAAAAACCCACAAATTCTGACAAACTCCAAGCATTGATTATGCAAGAATGGGCTGCCATCAGTCAGGATGTGGCCCAGAAGTTAATTGACAGCATGCCAGGGCAGATTGCAGAGGTCTTGAAAAAGAAGGGTCGACACTGCAAATATTGACTCTTTGCATAAATAAAAGCCTTTGACACTTATGGAATGCTTGGAATTATACTTCAGTATACCATAGTAACATATGACAAAAATATCTCATAACACTGAAGCAGCGAACTTTGTGAAGAACAATACTTGTATCATTCTCAAAACTTTTGACCACGACTGTACATGTAACCAGGTCAAAAATCCCATCCTACGGTTAGCTCGGGAGCAGGTAATGTCGAAAAGTAATCTTTAGACATGGTGTACTTTTCTTAAATATCGTTTTGTAATTTACTAAAACAAGCAGACAAAAAGAAAATTGTATTTGAAAAATGTCCGGTTTTTACCGTGAGCCAATGGGGTAACCTAGGTTGTTTTCCACACAGGTGGGCGGGTCCGCGACGTTCTATCAAATACCGACGGATTATGCACTCAAAATATAAATAATATATATAAATATAAATAATTGGTCATTTAGCAGACGCTCTTATCCAGAGCGACTTACATGAGCAATTAGGGTTAAGTGCCTTGCTCAAGGGCACATCGACAGATTTTTCACCTAGTCGGCTCGGGGATTAGAACTAGCGACCTTTCGGTTACTGGCACAACGCTCTTAACCACTAAGCTACCTGCCCCCAAAATATTAGGGGTTCAACAAGAGTTCTTCTAAGAAAAACCTTAGGGTTCATTTACCATCCTCCTCCCTTACCTCTTCAATGAATATCCCATAGGCCTCTACATTATGGACAAGGTATGTGTATGAAAGCCATTATCAAAAAAAAAAAACATTCACACTCACAACAAAACCCAAGGTATGAATACTGTCGTGTGCATGTTTTGTTAATCATCTGTATAATTAAAATGTTTTGGATCCACAGACTTCACCCTCCCTACACCTCTGATGAATATAACAGGAAAGCTGTTCGATCACCATGCACTGCAAAATCATTCTGGCTATGGATACGGAGAACATCAACACTAACATCAACCCGCCAGAGGATATACCCACTGGACTTGGGGCTCTGCTGGGAGTTTACATCATATTTAGATTTTTTTATTCTGCTTTGTCACTAAAATCATAATAAACACTGACAACTGAAATATTGTGTTTTTGTTGTTATTGTTATGCGTATTATTATCATTAATAATAATAATGACAACAATAACAGGGGAGGGGGGTAGTTCAAAAAGTAACCCCAAAAGGTTCTTCAAAATGTTATTTGAGGATCCATTAAAAGCGGTTCTTTGAAGAACCCTTTTAAAGGGTTCTTCAAAGAATTTATAGGGGTTCCCCCACAGTTCCAACTTGAAGAACCCCTAAAGGATACTCCAGGAACCTTTTCTTTTTAGAGTGTGGTGGGGCCTCACAGTGCAAAACGTATTAGCTGGCCAGTGCTAATGACAGAACGGCCCCTCGTCCGGAGGAAGTTTACCAGATTACCCTGCAATACACAAATACAGTTGGATAATAGTTATGTAATCTAAGTTACATTTGATTAGATAGTCCTAATTGTTTGTTTGTTACAGATAATTGTTTTGCATCAACAAGCTATTAGGGTCTGTCTCCTGGACTGAGATTAAGCTTAGTCTGTTAGTTAGTCTTGATTGACTATGAAAACAGATTGACTGAACTGAAGTCATGGCAACAGAACCTTGGCCATGAGCTCTGTGACGATGTGCAGTCCATTGTCTACGATCACCCCCAACAACCGCACCAGGTTCTTATGCTGCAGTTTCCTAGTGGAGAGTTCGGAATCAGATGAAAAACTGATCAAAACAAAAGAAAGGTCAGATAGTCTTTACTCCATTTAATTAAGTTAATTAAGAAACTGTGTCACCACTCTCGACTCACGTCATAACAGTGGTCTCTTCTAAGAATGCCTGTGCCGTTACATCACATTTAATGTTCTTTACTGCCACCTTCTGGCCAATGTAGTCTCCTTCATACACCACTAGGGGACAACAAAACAATACTTAATTTAATCTATAACAGAATCAGGGTTCAATTCAAGGTTACAACGGCTTATTTTAAAAACTCCACAGAAACAATTCAGGAAATTGCAGCCTCACCTCCAAACTCCCCCTCTCCGATACTCTCTCCCAAGGTCAGCTTCCTAATGTCCAGCAGCCATCCCACTGTGACACACACAGAGATACCTGTCTAAATCAATTTGTAAGTCGCTCTGGATAAGAGCGTCTGCTAAATGACGTAAATGTAAATGTAAAACTGTATATTTTTCAATTCTGAAGAAACAGGTTTATTTTTTATATTTTATCTCTCTCACTTCTAAAGAAAGTGACATTAACCCACCATCACAGCCTCCCGCATACAGAATACCCTGCACCCCCCTCACCCAGGAAGGCACATATCTCCGAGCCTTAAGGAGGCCAACTCTGACACATCATGAGAGTGTAAAGACCAAGCCCTTACTTTTAGACAGCTCCAACTCAGCTGACTTGGTACCCTCTTTATCTTTGGGCTTCAGAAGTTTGGTGGCGATAGCTCCCTTGTGCTTGGAGTGGAACTGCAAAGATACCCATTATTATGATTTTTATTAACTTTTATTTATACAGGGTGGGCCACCATTGAGACCAGGGTCTCATTTATAAGGGAGCCCTGTGAACATGAATATACACAATAAAATCTAACACAACATAATGAAAAATAACAATACCAATACAACAAGATTAATCAACACAAACAACTCTCACATATCACCTCCCTTAAACTCGATCTAAACTTTCCAATGGAGACCAGCAAGTCTAGCTTCAAGGTGGCCTGAAGGCTATTCCATGAGCTGGAGGCATAAAAACTAAAAAGCATTTTCCCCCCAACTCAGTGGAGACCCACGGGACCTCCAGAACCATCCAGTCCAGAGAGCGGGTCAGCTTACAGTATATTAAGAACAGAGAATGAACTATGCCGTCATTGACACTTAAGAGGGTCGGTATGTGGCTTCGATGGCTTAGTTGGTTGCTAACAAACTCACAACACCAGTGGGGTTGATTCCTGTATGGGCCACATACAGTATACTGATTGTATTTACTGTTAGTTATTAATTCTAAAACTATAACAATTAAGTACTGTCAAAAAGAAAACAGAATGATGGTAAGGTGAACTGTACACAACAAATATATTTTTACAAATCCAATAGTCCTGCCCTCAGCTGCATGTCAGGAAGCAGCTGGATTCTCCTTTTAATTTCTCACAAGAGTACACTGTGTGCACAATTATTAGGCAAGTTGTATGTTTGAGGATTCATTTTATTATTGAACAACTACAGTGCTCTCGGTCAATCCAAAATGTTAATAAACCTCAAACCTGAATATTTAAGAAAGTAAAAGTGAGGTTTTGGCTTTCTTTGGAGAATATCTATGTGTGCACAATTATTAGTGTGCACAATTATTATGCAACTAAATGAAAAACGAAAAGTTCCCCATCTCACTTGTTTATTTTCATCTGTTAAAGTGAGAATAATAAACAACAAAAATTTACAAATAAACATTTCTGACATTTCAAAAACAAATCAGTGACCAATATAGCCACCCTTCTTTTCAATAACAGTCATAAGCCTTCCATCCATGGAGTCTGTCAGTTTCTTGATCTGTTGACGATCAACTTTTTGTGCAGCAGCAACCACAGCCTCCCAGACACTGGTCAGAGAGGTGTACTGTTTTCCTTCACTGTAAATCGACCGTTTAAGAAGGGACCACAAGTTCTCAATAGGGTTTAGGTCAGGTGAGGAAGGGGGCCATGTCATTATTCTTTCATCTTTAAAGCCTTTACGGCTAGCCACGCAGTGGAGTACTTCGATGCATGCGATGGAGCATTGTCCTGCATAAAAATCATGGTCTTCTTGAAAGATGCAGACTTTTTCCTGTACCACTGCTTGAAGAAAGTGTCTTCTAAAAACTGGCAGTAGGTTTGGGAGTTGAGTTTGAGTCCATCTTCAACCCGAAAAGGTCCAACTAGCTCATCTTTAATAATACCAGCCCATACCAGTACCCCACCTCCACCTTGCTGGCGTCTGAGTCGAAGTGGAGCTCCGTGCCCGTTACTGATCCAGCCACGGGCCCATCCATCTGGTCCGTCAAGAGTCACTCTCATCTCATCAGTCCATAAAACCTTTGAAAAATCTGTCTTCAGATATTTCTTGGCCCAGTCTTCACGTCTCAACTTATATGTCTTGTTCAGTGGTGGTCGGGTTTCAGCCTTCCTTACCTTGGCCATGTCTCTGAGCACTGAACACCTTGTACTTCTGGGCACTCCAGGTAGGTTGCAGTTCTGGAATATGACAGCACTGGAGGATAATGGGCTCCTGGTAGCTTCACGTTTGATTCTTCTCAAATCTTTGGCAGTTAATTTGCGTCTTTTTTTCTCAACACGGTTCTTGCGACCCTGTTGACTATTTGCAACAAAACGTTTGATGGTTCTGTGATCACGTCCCAATATCTTAGCAATTTCAAGAGTGCTGCATCCCTCTGAAATACTTTTTACAATTTTTGACTTTTCAGAGTCAGTTAAATCACTTTTGGCCCATTTTGCCTGAGGAAAAGAAGCTGCCTAATAATTATACACAACTTGATATAGGGTGTTGATCTCCTTAGGCCACACCCTCCCTCATTACACAAATAAACATCACCTGATATGCTTAAATCCAATAAGCATTCCAGTTTATACAGCTTGGAGTTGGGAAATATGCATAATAATGATGATATGGTCAAAATACTGACTTGCCTAATAATTGTGCACACAGTGTAAGTCAGCGATATGAGTCAGGACTAAAGACATCTGTGCTCCACAGATAAGGGAGTGGTGAGGCATCTTTAGCCTTTACAGCCACCCGTATCTCCAAACTCCCTAATGACTGTGCTTCCAATGGCTCGGAAACTCACAGGCTCAACATAATTTAGATTAAAAGAAAGGTCTCAGCAGACCTTTTAAGGTTTAACTGTAAGCACTTAACGACAGTTCCTTTCAATGGGTGACAGTTTGCCGTGGTTAGGTTGAAATAAAATTCGGAGTGATAATTTTTCCATATAGAGGCTGATGTAGGCAAGATATTTGTATGGAAAGCCTGTATTTTCATACACTCCCCTCCATATTTACTTGGACAGTGAAGCCATTTTTTCTTCTTTATGTGACTCTACTGTATACTCCAGCATTTTTTATTTGGGATCAAATGTTTCCTATGAGGCCGATGTGAGTAAGATCTTTAGCCAGAAGGAATATCAGGGCACTTAATCAGAGCATGCGCTGACCAGCTGGCAAGTGTCTTCACTGACATTTTCAACCTCTCCCTGACCCAGTCTGTAATACCAACTTGTTTCAAGCAGACCACCATAGTCCCCATGCACAAGAACACCAAGGTAACCTGCCTACAGTAAATGACTATCGCCCAGTAGCATTCACATCTATAGCCATGAAATGCTTTGAAAGGCTGGTCATGGCTCACATCAACACCATCATCCCTGACAACCTGGACCCACTCTAATTCGCATACCGCCCCAACAGATCCACAGATGACGCACTCTTTTGCATTCCACACTGCCCTCACCCACCTGGACAAAAGGAATACCTATGTAAGAATGCTGTTCATTGACTACAGCTTAGCATTCAACACCATAGTCCCCTCCAAGTTCATCAACAAGCTCAGGACCTTGGGACTGAACACCTCCCTCTGCAACTGGATCCTGGACTTCCTGACGGGCCGCCCCCAGGCGGTGAGGGTAGGCAACAACACCTCCGCCATGCTGACCATCAACACGGGGACCCCTCAGGGTTGTGTGCTTAGTCCCTTCCTGTACTCCCTGTTCACCCACGACTGCTTGGCCGCGCACGACTCCAACACCATCATCAAGTTTGCTGACAACACAACGGTGGTAGGACTGATCACCGACGACGATGAGGCAGCCTATAGGGAGGAGGTCAGTAACCTGGCAGTGTGGTGCCAGGTCAACAACCTCTTCCTCAACGTCAGCAAGACAAAGCAGCTGATTGTGGACTACAGGAAACAGAGGGGCGAGCACGCCCCCATCCTCAAGTTCCTTGGTGTCCACATCACTAAGGAATTAACATGGTCCACACACAGCCACACAGTTGTGAAGAGGGCAAGACAACGCCTCTTCCCCCTCAGGACGCTGAAAAGATTTTGCATGGGCCCTCAGATCCTCAAAAAGTTATACAGCTGCACCATTGAGAGCATCTTGACTGGCTGCATCACCGCTTGGTACGACAACTGCAAGGCATCTGATCGCAAGGGGCTACAGAGGGTGGTGAGTACGGCCCAGTACATCACTGGGGCCGAGCTCCCTGCCATCCAGGACCTCTATACCAGGTGGTGTCAGAGGAAGGCCCAAATAATTGTCAAAGACTCCAGCCACCCAAGCCATAGACTGTTCTCTCTGCCAAGTCTGGAACCAACAAGACCCTGAACAGCTTCTACCCACAAGCCATTAGACTGCTAAACAAGACTGCTAAATAGCTATCCGGACTACCTGCATTGACCCTTTTTTGAACTAACTCTCTTGCACCAACTCTACCACACATTCACACACACAAAATGCCCACAAACACACAAAACATGCGCACACATGCATACTGACGCCACACACACACACTCACCACATGCGCTGCTGCTACTGTCTATTATCTATCCTGTTGTCAAGTCACTTTACCCCTACCTACACTGAGTATACAAAACATTAAGGATACCTGCTCTTTCCATGACATAGACTGAAAGCTATGAACCCTTTTGATGTCACTTCTTAAATCCACTTTAAATCAGTGTAGATGAAGGGGAGTAGACAGGTTAAAGAAGGATTTTTAAGCCTTGAGACATGGATTGTGTATGTTTGCCATTCAGAGGGTGAATGGGCAAGACAAAATATTTAAGTATCTTTGAACGGGGTATGGTAGTAGGTGCCAGGCACACCAGTTTGTGTTAAGAACTGCAGCGCTTCAAGGTTTCACGCTCAACAGTTTCCCGTGTGTATCAAGAATGGTCCACCATCCAAAGGACATCCAGCCAACTTGACACAACTGTGGGAAGCATTAGAGTCAACATGGGCCAGCATCCCTGTGGAACGCTTTCGACACCTTGTAGAGTCCATGCCCCGATGAGTTGAGTCTGTTCTGAGGGCAAAAAACAGGTGGGGTGCAACTCAATATTAGGAAGGTGTTCCTAATGTTTGGTATACTCATTGTATATGTACAGTACCAGTCAAAAGTTCGGACACCTACTCATTCAAGGGTTTCTTTATTTTTACTATTTTCTATATTGTAGAATAATAGTGAAGACATCAAAACTATGAAATAACACATGGAATCATGTAGTAACCAAAAAAGTGTTAAACAAATCAAAATATATTTTATTTGAGATTCTTCAAATAGCCACCCTTTGCCTTGATGACAGCTTTGCACACTGTTGGCATTCTATCAACCAGCTTCACCTGGAATGCTTTTCCAACAGTCTTGAAGGAGTTCCCACATATACTGAGCACTTGTTGGCTGCTTTTCCTTCTCTCTGCCGTCCGACTCATCCCAAACCATCTCAATTGGGTTGAGGTCGGGGGATTGTGGAAGCCAGGTCATCTGATGCAGCACTCCATCACTCTCCTTCTTGGTAAAATAGCCCTTAAATAGCCTGGAGGTGTGTTGGGTCATTGTCCTGTTGAAAAACAAATGATAGTCCCACTAAGCCCAAACCAGATGGGATGGCGTATCACTGCAGAATGCTGTGGTAGCCATGCTGGTTTAGTGTGCCTTGAATTCTAAATAAATCAGACAGTGTCACTAACAAAGCACCCCCACACCATAACACCTCCTCCTCCATGCTTTACGGTGGGAACTACACATGCGGAGATCATCCATTCCCCCACACCGCGTATCACAAAGACACGGCAGTTGGAACCAAAAATCTCAAATTTGGACACTAGACCAAAGGACGAATTTCCACCGGTCTAATGTCCATTGCTCGTGTTTCTTGGCTCAAGCAGGTCTCTTCTTATTGGTGTCCTTTAGTAGTGGTTTCTTTGCAGCAATTCGACCATGAAGGCCTGATTCACACAGTCCCCTCTGAACAGTTGATGTTGAGATGTGTCTGTGACTTGAACTCTGTGAAGCATTTATTTGGGCTGTAATTTCTGAGGCTGGTAACTCTAATGAACTTGTCCTCTGCAGCAGAGGTAACTCCGGTTCTTCCATTCCTGTGGTGGTCCTCCTGAGAGCCAGTTTCATCATAGCGCTTGATGGTTTTTGCGACTGCACTTGAAGAAACTTTCAAAGTTCTTGAAATGTTCCGTATTGACTGACCTTCATGTCTTAAAGTAATGATGGACTGTCATTTCTCTTTGCTTATTTGAGCTGTTCTTGCCATAATATAGACTTGGTCTTTTACTAAATAGGGCTATCTTCTGTATGCCCCCCTACCTTGTCACAACACAACTGATTGGCTCAAACGCATTAAGGAGGAAAGAAATTCCACAAATTAACTTTTAAGAAGGCACACCTGTTAATTGAAATGCATGAGAGAATGCCAAGATTGTGCAAAGCTGTCATCAAGGCAAAGGGTGGCTATTTGAAGAATCTCAAATATAAAATATATTTTGATTTGTTTAACACTTTTTTGGTTACTACATGATTCCATATGTGTCATTTCATAGTTTTGATGTCTTCACTATTATTCTACAATGTAAAAAAAAATAAAGAAAACCGCTTGAATGAATAGTTGTGTCCAGACTTTTGAATAGCTACCTCAATTACCTGGTACCCCTGCACATCGACTCGGTACTGGTACTCCCTGTATATAGCATGTTATTTTTACTCCTTATTGTTATTCACTGTGTACTTATTCCTCGTGTCACTATTTCTATTTTTGTTTCTTCTTATCTTTAACTCGGCAACGTTGGAAAAGGACCCGTAAGTAAGCATTTAACTGTTAGTCTACACCTGTTGTTTACGACGCATGTGACAAATCAAATTTGATTTGATAGTACAGAATGTCACCTTTTATTTGAAGGTATTTTTTATACATATCGGTTTTACCTTTTAGAAATGAAACACTTTATGTATCTAGTCCCCCCATTTGAAGAAGTCATAAGTATTTGTACAAATTCACTTATAGTGTGTTAAAGTAGACAAAAATGTAGTATTTGGTCCCATATTCCTAGCCCGTAATGACTACATCAAGCGTGTGACTCTACAAACTAAATAACAAATCTATCTCCGCCTCACCTCTATCATGTCTATGAGGTTGTAGAAGTACTGGTTGTTGTCGATGGTCAGTTTGCTGTGCTGGTACATGACTCGGTAGTGGATGACCTCGCTGGAGTAGCCGACACAGAGCACATAGTCACCAGGGTGGCGGATGGACTCCCGCACCAGGAACAGGCCATCCTCTACAGGCCGCAGCTTGGACACCGCCTCGGGACCCGAGATCTTCCCATGGAACCAGCTGACATGGCCCAAAAAATAATTAGTAAAAGTAATTAAAAAAGAGACATTCCACAAAGTATATTCCACAGGGCCAAGGGTTTTGTTCTGGTCAAGTCACATGGTCAGGAAATCAAATGGCCCTAGCTCTAAGCTTATCAAACTGGAACAAATTCTCTATCTCAATTATAGTATAAACTGCTAGTACAATTATTTATTTATTTATTTTCACTATGAGGAAGTGTACATATCAGTCCTTCAGTAGAAGACAGTGTGGCTACTATGGAGAAGAACAAAAAGGGAAATGGAAACAACCACAAATAACTAAAATACACAACACATGGTAGTCAGTCATATGACAGGGGACAAAGGAAAAATGAAAAAGAATGAAATCCAGACGCATAGCCTTAGACTTACGGCATAAGACTGAGGTCGACGCGAATGGCCTCTCGCTCTCTCATGTTGGTGGCTGAGATGAGTCCTTCCTCTCCTGTTGTGTTGTGTCTAGCCTTGTAACGTTCTTTGCCCTAGAAAACAGCACCAGAATAGCTTTCAGTAGAATAGTGCAAATAGATCAATTTTATCTCAGTTCAAGTCAAGTATATTTATAGAGCCCCCACCAAAGCAGACAGTGCACAAAGAGCAGCGGCAAGGTTTGGGGGTCAAATAAAATCACCCGCGGGCAAAATTCGGCCTGTGGCCGCCATTTAGGGAACCCTGCAGTAAATCATTATGTACCGTTTCTGTTTTCACAATAGTGAGGATGTCTCCTTTGCGATAGGCCAGTTCACCAGCTTTGGGCTTGCTGTGGTCACTCTTGGCAACACATTGTGTGCCAAACGCCCAACACCTCTGTAAGGGAAAGGTTGAAAATTCTAAAATTAAGAAATGTATCTTAAACATGTGCATCTAAAAAACATTATAGTTCAGATACTGGTGATCGTACATTATGAATCACGATAACCAGTTATTTCTCAGGCGGGAATGAATCGCACTACTAACAGATAAACAAGCCAGTGTCCTGACAAAAAGATGGCTTTTAACTCACAGTAAGTGATCGTGTAGCGACCCAGAACATAGAATGGATACATACCGTTGCCATCCTCAAAAATATGCCTGGGTGGACGTAAATTCATGAGTAACGAGAACACCTGTTCAAGGAGAGCACATTAAGCGAAACATCATCTGGAAAACTTATAGCAATAATAGTAGGCTAAATAAACAATATGTTATTTAAGAGTAACAGTAGCCTCCCACTGGGAAAAAACTGGTTGAATCAACGTTGTTTCCACGTTGTTTCCACGTCATAAAAAAAAATAAACACATTGTGATTACCTTCAATCAACGTAGAAAACTGATTGGATTTGCAAATGTAATCAACGTAAGGGCATGTCATATTTTTTCCACCCAACTTTTTTGCCTAAATGCAGTGTGACATGGTGACATTTTGTTAATTTCACGTAGTTGACAACTCAACCAAAGCTAGACGTTGAACTGTGCACAGTGGGCTACCACTGATCCTTTCCCAGTCATTAAAATATATACATTCCTGAAAAAGAAGCCCTTTTTGAAGGATCAGTTCAATATAATGATTAAAAGAAAGGACAAAAACAAAGTAGGCAACAGCATTGACCACTGAGGGTGGGACATCATATGGCAGTGGCAGTCTGTATACCTGTGGCTCAGCAATGAAGCAAAATGTTTCCTAATAGGGTCCAAGGACAGATGTGCTCAGAGCGCTAAGACGATACAGGTATTTGGTGACCCGTCAATAGACACATGAACTAACACTATTTCCTGATAATGAGAAGGCAGTTGAAGCCATAACACAGGTTAAACTGTCACTTACCTATAATGCTGCATTTGTACGATTTGATACATTTGTCATTGCAGTTTCGAATGGGTGGACGCCAGTGACCAATTACTGCGTTTGCAGACTATTCCGTAAAAAAGGAAATCGAGGTAGAGATAGCTGCTTACTTCTTCCTTAGTAGGTCAGACGTCACGAACAGAAAAGGTTGTGTGTACGCTAAGCAGACGCATCTTCGAATAATAGACAGCGCTTCATACACTATTATTCATCATCACTCACAATAGCCCATCTCATCTGATTGCCTCCTTTCCATTCATGAATATTCAGTATGCCAGAGGATGTGATAGGATACAGTTGCTCTTTTGTGGAAGCCCTGATCATTTTTTCTGTGACATGACTGGCAACACATTTTACAAGGTGCGTGGGGCGCCAGTTCTGTCAAAAATAATCAATTATTCATTCCCACAATGAGAAAAGTAGACCTACATGAGTTAAATCTTTAATATCCATCCTTGGTTTTAGGCAGCACTACAAAGACAATCCAATAATATTACAGCTACGTTAACACTCCTTTTAACAAAACAAAGTCGATTGCAACACCCTCCAAAGACAAAATAGTTAATTAAAATAGGCATTTACTTTTTTTTTAACTAGGCAAGTCAGTTAAGAACACATTCTTATTTACAATGACGGCCTACCCCGGCCGACGCAGGGCCAATTGTGCGCCGCCCTATGGGACTCGCATTAACCGACAGGTTGTGATACAGCCTGGAATCGAACCAGGGTCTGTAGTGACGCCTCTAGCACGGAGATGCGGTGCCATAGACCGCCGCGCCCACAACGGTGCTCTTTATAAATAAAATCAACGTGAAAAGCACAAGCAGTTTTTTACAACACCCTTAATACAAAGATATCTGCATTTTTCCTCATTCATCACATGGATGTTCAAAATATTGCATGATACAGTATTGATTTATTACAACGTTCCCCTTTTAGAACCATCAGTCCATATATATTGGCATATATCACTCCTCCTCGCCTCTCTACCTGATAGCTGATGAGTGGTGAGCATTCTAGTGCAAATTGCTGACCGTGCATCACCCAAGTGGGTGCCACACATTGGTGGTGGATGAGGTGAGCTTCCCCATTACTATGTAAAGCACTTTGGGTGTCTAGAAAAGCGCTATCCAAGAAATCTCCTATACACAAAACCATGCAGGCACAAGGAAGAAAGTCTTAAGACTATAACCCTTGATCATTTCAGTTCTCACTCAATACATTTTCCTCTGGTAACACACTCCACAAAATACAAGTTTGTTGATAGGCAAGTTTAAATGAAAAAAATATAATAAATAATTCATTTCAGAAGTGCTTTATTCTCGTAGCATGCTAGACGTAAACTGTGCAGCATATGAGCGGTCTGTCAACTCCTCTTAAACAAAACATTTTCCTTAAAAGCGTTTTGTGGTGCAATCACATCTTGCAAAAAGCTATATTTTTTTTATTTTCAGGTGTCTGACAAATTTATAGGCATCTTTATATAGACTACACAGTGCTTTACGTTACAGCTTTTGCATTTTTTTGTCATTGCCTGTAATTTAGGCACAATTAACTGTACATGTTTAACTTACTTTAATGTACTCATGTCTGTCATTAAAGTGGGGCTGAACTTACTGATTTAGCCTTGGTTTCAAGTCTCCTCGGTAGGAAATGCGACAACGGTTTCAGAGGCGTGCTCTGATGTGGGTGTCTAGTGTGTGTTCAAACGTGGGAAGCATTTGTACCTTCCCTATGCCAAAACAGTACAGTTACATTCACTCACCCTTCTGGATAAATTGAAATAGTCTAACCATGTTTCGAAGTAGTCTAGACTAGCTAGCAAGTTAGCCAACTTCTTTCACTAACTCACTTCAGCCGCCTGGTGTGCGACTCTGGCAAAGCTGGGTTGACTTTGGATAGCCCATCTGTGGAGCTAGTTAGGGACTGTCAATAAATTACACAATATAAATGGGACAATAACTTCATGTTGCACACCTGTTCTCTTTAAATGCTTTCAATATTTGTATATTAATTTATACATTGTATAGTTGGTTTGAGGTTAAGTCATTGAAATTTGGAGCTATTGACATATTTAAATGTTGTCCCATGTACATTGTGTAATTTACTGATGGTCCCCAACTAGTGATATCAAATGTCAAACCAAATTGACCATGGGCATTATGATCTGTTCCTGTGCAGCTGCGCTCTGAAGTGATGATTACTTGGGTGCTGCTAGCTGTCGGCAGGATGAAAATAAACCCAACCCAAGGAAAACTGTTACGGTACCCTTCATTCCATGACATACCACTTTTTCCTAATCATATTGCAAATCTCAGTTTTGGACGAGACATTAGGGTTAGACCCATCAGCAAAACCCATCCTATTCCACAAAACTAATTTCAATACATGCACCTAAATGAGGAACTCCTGCAGTCTTCAGTATATGATAACTGGCCTGTACAGTAAAGGATTAAAGCTTCTCTTCAATAAGAATAGCAGGGCGAAAAAGCTACAAGTTCTTCATTAAAATGTAGGCTTCTATGAAACAGTCCTTACAGTACATAGAAAACAATGTAAGGAACAGTGGTTGGTACAGGTACTGTAAATGGGAGGGCTTCAGAAGCTGAGTGGGCAAATATTCGGGAAATGGAATGATGCAATCATTTAGCCTGTTCCAGATCAGTATGTGCTTCAGCAAACTCCTCTGACAATCGTTGTCATGAAGCACATAAAAATCTGGGATCAGGCTATCAGTCATTAGCTCCTAGAAACTTCAGTCAGTCAGTGACGTTAAAGTCAATTTTCAGCACGATTTGAAGAGTCAATTTTCAGCACGATTTGAAGTACATCTACAGTACGTTACAGTACAGTGTGCATGGGAGAGAATTACAGTAAATAATCTTTACCTTTCCCCTCCCATTCCCTCTAGGGGAGACAGAAATGTTACGACTAAGTCAGTTATATTCATATAGATTGAGAATTTAAAAAGAAACGTAAAGGATGTGACATTCTGCCTGTATAGACTACTAACCTGCTCTAGCCTGGGTGGCGATATGTTTCTGTTTTACTCTATCATTCTCATGCCAGCATTAGAAGCAGAACCAGACGGTCATCCAAGCTAATGCTGCTCTGTCAGAGATCAAGCATCCATCTCTTCTGCATCCTCCTTCTTGTCTTTCTTGCCCTCCCCCTCTCCTTCTCCCGTCTCGCTCCCGTCCCGTCTGCGCTTGCGGTTCCGAGCGCTGGCCTTGGACGCCGGCAGGGAGTCCATTCCCAGAACCTTGTGGATCTGACGGAACGCCAGCAGTCGCAGAGCATGCTGGAACCAGAGAGACGAGAGGAGGATCAGTGGACTTCAAACACATTCCATTCTCACACATATCAATGGGTGAAAATCAAAGACGAATGTAGTGTAACCAGAGCTAGCATAATAACTAGGGGTTTAAGTTAGATGGATATGAGTGTACAAAACCTTAACACCTGCTCTTTCCATGACATAGACTGAACAGGTAAATCCAGGTGAAAGCTATGATCCCTTGATTGATGTCACTTGTTAAATCCACTTCAAAATCATTGTAGATGAAGGGGAGGAGACAGGTTAAAGAAGGATTTTTAAGCCTTGAGACAATTGAGACATGGATTGTGTGTGCCCCATTCAGAGGGTGAATGGTCAAGACTAATGTAAGTGCCTTTGAACGGGGTATGGTAGTAGGTGCCATGCACACCGGTTTGTGTCAAGAACTGCAACGCTGCTGGGTTTTTCACGCTCAGCAGTTTCCCGTGTGTATCAAGAATGGTCCACCACCCAAAGGGCATCCAGCCAACTTGACACAACTGTGGGAAGCATTGGAGTCAACATGGGCCAGCATCCCTGTGGAACGCTCAACACCTTGTAGAGTCCATGCCCTGACGAATAGAGGCTGTTCTGAGGGCAAAAGGGTGCAACTCAATATTAGAAGAGATCTCAGTGAGTTTGAAAGAGCATTCTCAAAGGAACATAGAGGGTTTAAAGGGTGTGTGTATATATATATATATATATATATATATATATATATATATACATATACATACACACACACACACCTTATCCATGATTTCTTTACTGAAATTCATATTCAATGTCTTCTGTATGCAGCGCAGGTTCCCAGTCTAAGGTGGTAGACCTCCAAATGTTACAGGTGATTATACCAATCACATGGTGAGAGTGATCGTACCTGTGCGCTGGCAGTAATGTCTTCCCTGGCTTGTTTGGTCATGCTCCCTAGAGCATCGGTTTGGTGTTTCTCACAGGGGTCCAGCAGCCCAGGACCGTCTAAGAGAAGAAAGAGGAAGACAAAATCAGTCAAGTGTGTTTTTCTCTCTCTCTCTCTCTCTCTCATTATTTAGATTGTTCCACTCACTGCTTACATACCACCACTCTGAACAACTTACTTCATGTTCAGAGCTATGTATACCGCTGACAAAGCACACTGTACAGTGCAAACTGCAAGTTTCCCCTTTCTTTTAACCGCTTGGACCCTGAATGACCAGTGGGAAGCGCTAGAGAACAAAGGTGCTCTAGGTGGGTAAAAAACCAAGCTACAGTACATTTTCTTACATTTGTAATTTAGCAGACGCTCTTATCCAGAGCGACTTACAGTAGTGAGTGCATACATTTTCGTACTGGTCACCCGTGTGGATCAAACCCACAACCCTGGCGTTGCAAACACCATGCTCTACCAACTGAGCCACACAGGACCAATTTGATGTGGGGTGATCCCACCCTACCTAACTAATACTAGCTGATACTAACTAATACTACAACTCCCTCACCTGGCAGTAGGATGCCTGTAGCGATACATTCCAGGACCCTACGCATGGCTTCCCCTGGGCCGAGGGGCCCCGTGGCACTGCTGATGGCCTTCTCTACCAGCAGCTCCATAGCCTGAACACAGGGAAAGGACACACACACATCACGTAAGACAATTCACACAACGGAAAACGTCAATTATCATCAATGAGCTTCATTAGAAAAGCTGAACACTGAGACAGAACATCCTCACCCAGGATGGCATCTTGCCCCAGGTTGGCACTCGCTGGCAGAGATCCCGTAACACTCTAATAATGATCACACAGGACTGAAGACCATTGGCACGAGCCTGTAGATACCACACACACACACACGTTACAGTAGTGTTAAACAGACAGGCTAGCCTGGAATACTTTGGAGTTAGCCTGAGTCCCAGATCGGTTTGTACCGTCTTGCCAACTCCATCGCTGTCATCGTCACGATCCGGGATTCTGGCTACTTTGAAGTGAGCCATTGTACATATTGTCTTTACCTGGAACCACTTGGCGTGTCTCAGAGCAGCTAGGTACTCCAGGCACTTCTTCTGGTTCAAAACATCAGCAGGGTCCTTCTCAGGCACCCCTAGAGTAGGAGAGAAAGGACACACTGGCTCATTGATTACTGATCGATCACTCATATGACTGTCCAGCAGAGCCACCTACAGTACTGTTTCACATAGTTTGATGGGTTATGGCCCGGTAATAACAACAGAGAGATAATGAAATATTTTAAGTATTTGCATTGGATGTGTTTAACAAAAGATGACAAACAGGATAATTCAACAAAATGATTACTGTACGTCAGTCTTACCACAAATCGTTTCCATGGTAAGACAATGTGCCTATATTGCGTTGAAGTTGGGAACTGAAGGAATTCTGATTTGGGACTTGATGTTCTTAATGCATCCATTGCCATGTCATACTATTTATCAATAGACAGACATATTGAACTGAATAGACATATGGAATGCCAAATGGTAACTTCTTAGTCATTTAGAGCGGTGGCGAAATGTAATTTCACAAGATAAGCTACAGTAAGCAGTACCATGGGGCTTTCCATACTTTCATGTTCCTAGAGACTGTTGTGGCAAGCGTGGTAGACGTTAGCTCAGGGGTGGGCAAACTACAGCCAGCGAACCGGCCAGCGAGCCCATTCAATCCAGCCCGCGGGAGGTTTGAGTAAAACATTAAGTGTGTGTGTGTGTGTGTGTGTGTGGGGGGGGGGGTGCTTATTGAGCATCTAAAACTAGATAGAAAGTATGTAGAAATTATAATGGACCTATACGTTTTCAAATAACTGCCCTTTTTCTGGCCTGCATATTGCTTTTGACAAACAAATCGGTCCAGAAAAAAATCTGCGTGGCCCTCCACTGAATTTTGAAATCCCGATGTGGCCCTTGAGCAAAAAATATTGCCCACCCCTGCGTTCGCCTCTGTTACAGGGGGATATACATGTACATACTGTATGTTGTCTAGGTCTGCTGATACAGGCAGACACACTGATCAACAAACCCAAACACAACTTAAGCAATGGGAAATATAATTTGTTTTCCAAGTAGGGTATATACAGTAATAGAAAAAGGTGAAATCAGCTCAAATTAGGTGAGGGAGTGTTTTACATCTCACAATGGTTCTAAGAGTGTGCTGCAATGCAACAGGGGTTGAATGGCATCGCAGCCTAATCAATTCACCAATCTAGTCCCAACTTCAATAGAGACCATTGTGTGGGGATAGAATTACACTCCAACACCTTGTCAATCAATACTTTGATAATGCCGTTTCAGTTTGCAGGCATGAGAGATGGAAGTGTGGGCAGGTCATGGGACCTTGTGAAATCCCTTAGCAACTATTGACCAATTACATGATGACAGAATTAGACATGGAGATCAATGGTAACAAAATAATGTAATTACTTAATTTCAGAAAAAAGTGATAATAGAGGCACCCTTATCCCTGGGCATCATCTTCACATAGTTCAGTACTTCCATTGTTGTCATGGTTTCACAGGGCCTATCTGGGCATGTTCAGAGAAACATACACACAAACCTTAATGGCATAGAAAGGTCGGAGAGCCCTGCTTTAGATTTCCATATCGGACAAAGGAAAGTGAAAAACGGGACTACTGGTACTGGAAATAATGGATAAATTAAAACAAGAGACAGAAACGAATGGTGAGTCAATTCATTTCATATCATCAGGGGCCGGGATGGGAAAAACAAAAGTATTATTCTACGATATCTACCACATTTGGATGAAATAGTCAATATGTGCTTGGTTAAAATGTCCCATTTTTTCTTTTTTTGTTGAGCTTGAGGTTTGGGGGACATACAGTGCATTTATTGGACTGAAAGCTTGGCTTCTCTAACCTTTCTCAGCCGCTTTGTCTCCTGCCTTTTCCTCCTTCTCAGGGGCAGGGTCCTCCCTCATCAGCGGCGAGGTTAGAGAGATGGTGACCTGCATTTTTGGCTCCTTGCTCGAAAAAATCACGATGTTGGCTTCCTCAGGGTGAGACATCACCTCATACTGATCTTCAGAAAATGGCTGCCGGTTAAAAGGACACTGGATTACTCACTACAGAGGAGGGGAGGGGGTTATCTTTATGGACTGGGAGGGGGGATTAGTTTGATAGGGCACTGGATTAATGTATTTTTCCCCAGATAATCAAATTATTTCTCAATAGTTCCATTTAGCTTTTAAAAGGGCCAATTTAGATAACCTTGTGCAAATGGACAAATGTAGATTATTTTTTTGACAGTAATTGTCAATAAATGGGCACAAATGCTTTTTCCCCCCCAATGGCTTTATGTAACCTTAGGGGAGTACATTTTAACTATAGCCCCACTCTCTCTGTAGGGTTCAGGTGTCATAACTCATAACCAGGCAGTGGCACTAAAGATCAGTCAAATGCACTCCTAATGAAACACTTATTGTACCAGAACTTCAGGAGGGAGGAAGGAAATGCAACACTCACACACACCATGGTTTAATCTACACGTTTATTTGGTATAAGACCTAGGTTCAAATAGTATTTGTTTTCTTTCAAATACTTTGAACGTTTAATGAACCTGCTTGGAGTGCCAGATGTGCAGAATTTGCACTTGTGAAAATTCAGCAAGGGTTTTATTTTTTGTACTATTCCATTGTTTCCATTGTGCCAGACAAGCTCATTGCTCAATCAAGCGCAGCCAAAGAATTTGAAAGAAAACAAGTACTTTTTTAACCCAAATCCGTTTGGTATAGGTCCTCTCCTTGACTGTTCGTCTTGAATAGCCTTGATGTCCATCTGTATCCACTCTCCTTTAATCATTAATGATTGTGTGATCTTACAATAAGTTCCTCCTCCATTCTTGGTGCAGATTTATTTTACTTTAGCCCTGATGACAACCTCATGACATGAAGTAAAGAGTTGTGGTTTGTCATTAAATTATCAGATTTCCTCTTTTGACCAAATAGCGATGTGACACTGCCTAACAAATATGATGGGGGAAAAGTTGCTTATAATGGTTGATGTGATTAATATTTCTGGTGTGTAATCCAACTGCATGTAGAAAATCCCACCTCCATCTCATAAACAAGTGGATCCTAAAAGACAGTGATTCCACTAAAGGAAAGCTGACAGTGGTCTTACCGCCATTTCTTTGGGTAGCTGCTCAGCGATGTCCTTCAGCAGAGAGAGGGTGGGCTTCTTGGCAGCCAGCAGAATGAGCTCCACGTTCCTATCCCCATGGAGCAGCAGGCCCTTGGCCAGGATGCCCACCCTCATCACCCCCTTCAGCATACGGGCTGCCTGGTTGTCCGGTCTATACACCAGGGATCAGAGGACCAGCAGGGATAAGTAAAGAAAAAGCTACAGATCAGGCTACATGCCCATGGCCCACACCACGAGGGATCAGCGTTACGGAACATTCAAATATACATGTTTTGTATAGAACATTGTGTGTGGAAGTGAGAGTATTGATGATGTAGAACATTGTGTGTGGAAGTGAGAGTATGAATGATGTAGAACATTGTGTGTGGAAGTGAGAGTATGAATGATGTAGAACATTGTGTGTGGAAGTGAGAGTATGAATGATGTAGAACATTGTGTGTGGAAGTGAGAGTATGAATGATGTAGAACATTGTGTGTGGAAGTGAGAGTATGAATGATGTAGAACATTGTGTGTGGAAGTGAGAGTGTGAATGATGTAGAACACTAGTACAGACCCATACAGCTCTTACACTTTCTCTCCAGCAACAGCCTCTGTCACAGCCTCTGTCACAGCCTCTGTCACAGCCTCTGTCACAGCCTCTGTCACAGCCTCTGTCACAGCCTCTGTCACAGCCTCTGTCACAGCCTCTGTCACAGCAGCGGGAGGCTCTTTCTCCAGCAGGGAGTCAGACACCAGTTTGAGGGCTCTCTCAGTGTGGGAGACGATCCTTTGCACCGCCTGCAGCTCCTCCTCCACAGGGTAGATGGTGGAGTGTTTGGCCATGATGTGGCGGTCGTCTGGGGAGTCCGGCCGACGCATAGGCTGCTAAGGGGAGAAGAGCTCAATAAAACCAAGTTCCCTCTTAAAACTAGCCACTTCTGGAAACAAACTGAAAAGCTAAAACACCAGTTTTTCCTCTAGTGGTCAAGTTCATGTAAATCAAGCAATGATTGATTGATTGAATCATTGATTCTCACCAGTAGGGGGGGCACTGGCATGCCGGGCCGGCTCATGAGCGGAGGGGGGGCCATTCTGTGTCTCTGCTCCCCCCAGTACAACTGCTCCTCCTCCATCCTCCTCCAGTACATGTCCTCCTCATAGCGGCTGGCAGAGGACACAAATACAGCACAGGATTATTAAATATTCAGACTGGGTAGATTTTTCTGCTGAGGTACCTGTCTGTCAGGTGAAAATGCTGATCAGGAGCTATAAGGAAACGTCTTTGAGACTTTTGGAAAGCCGTTTGCAAGATTCTGCAGGGGGAAATCAAGAGAACTTCTTCAACGAAAAGATCATGATCAATAGAAAGCAAATTACGGACTCCTCTTTCAGACTATTTCAAATCTCCCATTCCTCTCAACATTCTTTGAAAAAGCTGTTGCGCAGCAACTCACTGCCTTCCTGAAGACAAATATGAAACGCTTCAGTCTGGTTTTAGACGCCATTATAGTACTGAGACTGCACTCGTGAAGGTGGTAAATTACATTTTAATGGTGTCAGACCAAGGCTCTGCATCTGTCCTCGTGCTCCTAGACCTTAGTGCTGCTTTTGACACCATCGATCACCACATTCTTTTGGAGAGATTGGAAACCCTAATTATTCTACACAGACAAGTTCTTGCCTGGTTTAGATCTTATCTGTCGGAAAGATATCAGTTAGTCTCTGTGGATGGTTGTCCTCTGACAAATCAATTGTACGTTTCGGTGTTCCTCAATGTTCCGTTTTAGGACCACTATTGTTTTCACTATATAGTCTACCTCTTGGTGATGTCATTCGGAAACACATGTCAACTTTCACTGCTATGCAGACGACACACAGCTGTACATTTCGATGAAACATGGTGAAGCCCCAAAATTGCCTACCCTGGAAGCCTGTGTTTCAGACATAAGGAAGTGGACGGCGGAAAATGTTTTACTTTTAAACTCGGACAAAACAGAGGTGCTAGTTCTAGGTCCCAAGAAACAAAGAGATCTTCTGTTGGATCTAACAATTAATCTTGATGGTTGTACAGTCGTCTCAAATAAAACTGTGAAGGACCTCGGCGTTACTCTGGACCCTGATCTCTCTTTTGAAGAACATATCAAGAATATTTAAAGGACAGCTTTTATCCATCTTCGCAAAAATCTTAAACATTGTCCAAAAATGATGCAGAAAAGCTAATCCATGCTTTTGTCACTTCTAGATTAGACTACTGCAATGATCTACTCTCCAGCTACCCAGATAAAGCACTAAATAAAGTTCAGTTAGTTCTAAACACTGCTGCTAGAATCTTGACTAGAACCAAAACATTTGATCATATTCCTCCAGTGCTAGTCTCTCTACACTGGCTTCCTGTTAAGGCTAGGGCTGAGTTCAAGGGTTTACTGCTAACCTACAAAGCATTACATGGGCTTGCTCCTACCCATCTCTCCGATTTGGTCCTGCCGTACATACCTACACTTACGCTCACAAGACGCAGGCCTCCTTATTGTCCCTAGAATGTCTAAGCAAACAGCTGGAGGCAGGGCTTTCTCCTATAGAGCTCCATTTTTATGGAACGGTCTGCCTATCCATGTGAGAGACGCCGACTCGGTCTCGACCTTTAAGTCTTTACTGAAGACTCATCTCTTCAGTAGGTCCTACTGTAGTCTGGCCCAGGGGTGCGAAGGTGAATGGCAAGGCACTGGAGCGACGAACCGCCCTTGCCGTCTCTGCCTGGCCGGCTCCCCTGCCTCTGACCCTATTATGAGGGCTGAGTTAATGGCTTACTAGTGCTCTTCCATGCCGTCCCTAGGAGGGGTGCGTCACTTGAGTGGTTTGAGTCACTGACGTGATCTTCCTGTCCGGGTTTGCGCCCCCTCAGGCTCGTGTGGTGGAGGAGATCTTCATGGGCTATACTCAGCCTTGTCTCAGGGTAGTAAGTTGGTGGTCTGTTGATATCCCTCTAGTGGTGTGGGGGCTGTGCTTTGGCAAAGTGGGTGGGGTTATATCCTGCCTGGTTGGCCCTGTCCAGGGGTAGCGTCGGACGGGGCCACAGTGTCCTC
The DNA here is from genome assembly GCF_020615455.1 of Coregonus clupeaformis. NCBI lineage: Eukaryota > Metazoa > Chordata > Actinopteri > Salmoniformes > Salmonidae > Coregonus > Coregonus clupeaformis. The sequence goes on from NC_059202.1 coordinate 33,637,770, forward strand.
CAACCCCCCGTCTCAGCCTCCAGTACCTATGCTGCAATAGTCTATGTACCGGAGGGCTAGGGTCAGTCTGGTATATCTGGTGTAATTCTCCTATCTTATCTGATGTCCTGTGTGAATTTAAGTATGTTCCCTCTAATTCTCTCTCCCTCCCTCCCCTCCGGGAGGACCTGAGCCCTAGGACCATGCCTCAGAACTAACTGGCCTGATGACTCCTGGCTGTCCCCAGTCCACCTGGTCGTGCTGCTGCTCCAGTTTCAACTGTTCTGCCTGCGGCTATGGAACCCTGACCTGTTGACCGGACATGCTAACTTGTCCCGGACCTGCTGTTTTCGACTCCCTCTCTACCGCACCTGCTGTCTCAACCTCTGAATGCTCGGCTATGAAAAGCTAAAACTCACTTTTACTCCTGAGGTACTGACCTGTTGCACCCTCTACAACCACTGTGATTATTATTTGACCCTGCTGGTCATCTATGAACGTTTGAACATCTTGAAGAACAATCTCGTCTTAATGGCCATGTACTCTTATAATCTCCACCCGGAACAGCCACCCCTCAGAGCCAGGTTCCTCTCTAGGTTTCTTCCTAGGTTCCTGCCTTTCTAAGGAGTTTTTCCCTAGCCACCGTGCTTCTACATCTGCATTGCTTACTGTTTGGGGTTTTAGGCTGGGTTTCTGTATAGCACTTTGTGACATCTGCTGACGTAAAAAGGGCTTTATAAATACATTTGATTTGAGTTCTCATCACTTGAGATGTTGCAGGCATTCTATTAATGTATTAGGAGGAAAGGTAATGAAAATGGGAACAGGCATAATAAGATCAATATATCTCTATTAATGAGGAAGGCAGGGGAATCCCCTTGTGGTTGAACCACAGTGTGACAGCGTGGGCTGCAAAACTACATGGGGAGTTTACCCAGCACCCACCAGCGGGGTTCCCCTGCTCTGCCTTCCGCTGACATCATCAGCACGAAAAATAGGAAGAATGACCCTAAGCACTGCTCAAACCTTAACCCCAAATTGATGAGGCTAGGATTTGGGGAGGGTAAGATTGATCCTAGATATGTGCCTAAGCAAGGGCTCTGACCTCATCTCTGTGTGCCAGCTGCTGTCTGGCTCTGACCTCATCTCCAAGTGCCAGCGCTGCTCATCATCCCGCTGTCTCTTCAGCACAGCCTTCTGTTTCTGTTTCCTCAGTTTGCCCTCCTGCAGCTTCCTGGCCCGGTTACTGGGCTTGATCTCCACCGGCAGCTCTGGGTTCACCTTCTTCTACAGGAGGGGAAGGAAGGGATAGTAACAATGTCAAGAGCTGTCATTCATACATTCACACACATATCACACACCCAGTGAGTGAGTAGCAGGCTCTCGAACTGAGAGGTAGGCCTATAGCTATCATGCAAATAAATCATCATATGATGTGTCAAGGTATACATAATTCAACGGATGACCAAATGACAAAGGGGCTACAGGTCATGTCAAGCAATGTCTACATCCTGCCTAAACAAAGTCTGCCATCTAGTGGCGCTAGTTTAGCAGTGACTTGACATAACGCTTGTACAACAGGTCACAGGGTTCAAGGCCTATGTTATAGTCAATTAATTTCACCAATACAATAAGTGCATTGTAGTACATAGCTGCTAGCTCTAGAAACATCTTGCAAAAAGATGGCGCTATACGATGCATTTTCTTACCTTGTACTGCAGCCGGTGCCTGCGCCCCTTCAAGTGCATGTCTTTAGCGTTGGGGTCATTGAAACTGCATTCACAGAGTTTACAGTGGAAGCGAATCACCTTCCCATCATCATTACGCACCTGAGGATAAAAAAATAACTTGCATTACAACATACCATAACCTTAGTATCTTTAACAACATGGTTAGTGAATCAATGAAATCAATTAGAAATAAATGAACTCCTACCTCCTCCACATAGTCATGTCCCACAGGCTGGACGTCCCCCTGCCTCCCCACTCCATCTCCGTCCTCATCGTCACTCGTGGTCTCACTCTTAGACGCTGTTGCTGACTGCTTGGCCTCATTCACCTTGGCTACTTGAGGGGTTGCCGGCTTGTTGGCTGTCAAGAGAAAGGCAAAATATTAGTATGGAGCAATTTAGCATTGTAGTTTGAGTCCAAAATGACTGCTTAAGTTAAACATTGGTTTAATCTGTCAGCACAGATATCATAATTCCAACTAATAAACACTTGTTCCTTGGAAGACTTACCAAGGATGGTTATTTTGGGTGTGACTGGCTTCTTCACAGGTGCTGGGGCCTTTACGGCGTTTACAACCACCGGTTTGGGTAGCGCTACAGGGGCAGTTGCTGTAACAACGATAGGGGTTGTCTTCCCAGCTGTCGACGTTGAGATAATTGGAGCATTGTTCACTAAAACAGGCTCAGTTGAAGGTATAGGTTTGCCTAGTTTGGTGTGGAGCTTCACCACCTACACAGGGTTAAGAGGAAGATAAATAAAACTAGGGCATGGACGATACCAGTATTGCAATATTTTTTCCATGGCAAAAATGAAAACACGAAGGAGACCAAACTCTTTGATCCTTTAAAAACCTGCTGTATGTAAAATATTGTGCTATAGCTTGGAAAATAAATACATGTGACTCTGGATGACAACATAATGATGTTTGTTTCCAACATTAGGGCGGTTCTCCTAAAGAAGTTAATCCACTTAGTGTTTTGTTTCCTTGCCACGTGACTAACGAGTACCACAATACTGGTATCGTTCCGGCCCTAAATAAAACATCATAATACATTGCGAGGTGGGATCCTAGGACTCCCTGGAAAACAGTGGCAACTGTTACGGAGTGGCCTATACTGGCTAAATAAAATAAAATTAACAATGAAATGGATGTCACATAAATACCAGATTAAAAGTGTTCCACTAAAGATACACCAACATGTGTGACTATCCCAGAGCTGATCTAGACAAATTAGCTAGCTAAACAGTGCATCAGTTAGCTAGCTAAACAGTGCATCAGTTAGCTAGCTAAACAGTGCATCAATTAGCTAGCTAAACAGTGCCTCAATTAGCTAGCTAAACAGTGCATCAATTAGCTAGCTAGTTGCCTGATGTTACTCCTGTCAGTGCAGCTGCGCTGACCTTCTGGTGCTTGGCCCCTCGGATATGGGCGGCGTACGCGTCTACGCCAGTGCAGGCAATGTCACATAGTTCACAGCGTAGCTGGGTCTGAATCCCCCGGGGCCCGTTGCTCCCCCCCGCGCTGCCAGACTTCAGAGCTGCCTCCTTCTTCTTGTGCTTCTGGCCCTCGAGGTGCTCCCTGTATGTCTGCAGAGAAAACAATTTAACAACAGTTAATTCAACATACCTACAAAATCAAACCTTCAACAAAATAAAAAAAATTAAACACTGTCCATCCTGTGTTGCTACAGTACGTCTAATCTTAGGCACATTACATGTTTAACTGTTGTATGTTACAATATTGTACATTCATTTGACTCTAAAGTAGTTATGTCCATTGCCAACAAATAATCTGTCCTTCTCATAACGCATCACCCACAAAGCACCACTACCTGCGGGCCAGCACAGCTGATCTTGCAGATGTCACAGTAGTGCAACTGGGGCTGCTTGGGCGGCCCTTTCGGCTTCTGAAGCTTGTTCTGGTGGAACATGGGCTTCTTGTAGGCGTTGACCGTGGGAGCGGTCACCATGTTGCTGCCTGCGTTGCTCCAGGAGGAGCTGGTGAGCTGCTTGGGAGGCGGCTGCATGGGCGGCTGGGACTGCTGGGGGGGCGGCTGGGGCTGAGGAGGAGGCAGCTGAGCAGGCTGGTAGTAGGAGGGGGTGGAAGTGTAGCCACTCGAATCATAAGTAGAGTAGCTGACGCCTGAGGAGGTGAAAAATTGAGAGTTGAGACGGAGCAGAAGGGGGGGGTCACACTGTAAGAACATACGCTGTGACAAATATGCAAGCTGTGCTTGCTTGAATTTCACAAAGGTTGATCCTTGGCTGTGTGAGGATAAGCTCTCGTTCTTACCCGAGTAGGAGGTGGCAGCTGTGGAGTTGAAGGAGGAGCAGGGGGTGTAAGACGAGATGGGAGGCTGCTGTACACTGGTGGACACTGGGTAGACGTTGTAGCTAGTGGACACTGAGCTGGCGGGGGCCAGAGGCTTTAAAGCTGAGACCTGCCTCTGTGGTGGTGGCGGCTGGCTGTACACTGTGCTGACTGGACTGTAGCCACTCTTCACGCCTATAAGGAAGGGAAGGACACCATCACAGTGTTGTTTAACAGGCTCCAGTTCAACGATATTCAATATACTGGCTTTTGCAGTATATCAGCAGCCAAGTTCTTTTGCACAGTAGTGTGTTTAAATGAATAGTGTATAACACAGTAAAAAACAAAAACAATGTACTGTCAGACAAGAGAGAACATTTCAACATTATGACTGTTTATGTGTGATTATGCGTGGGAATAAGGTTGGCAATGACTCACCTGTCTGGTAGTAAGCTTCTGTTGGTGTCCTCTGGGCTGGAGCTATACTCGTCTGGTAGTACTGCTTAGTCTCATAACTAGTGGCTGCAGGCGGACGTCCGTAACTGTAGTTATCCTGAAAGGTTGTTTTACAAAATAAACATGCATGGCAGAAAAGTGTAAATAGTATGCAAAACAGATTAATGTGACTTCAACGATCTAAAACTCTCCCCAGGTACTTGCATTTATATACAATAGCTCAGTGGTCACCAACCTTTTCTGAGTCAAGATCACGTTCAGTCAAAAAGCAAGCAGAGATCTACCAAGATTTTTTTTTAAACATGACTTTATCGTTGGCTTTTCTACAGAAAATGTTGGTGATCGACAAGGAATGCCTTGATGCTCGATCAGTCGATCGTGATCGACCACTGCAATAGCTAATAGATAAAACACGACGACAGCATGCAATGGGAAGATAAGGAATGGAATTGGGACTTACCGTTTCGGTGTATACCGGTAGCTGGTATGTCTGTGGGGTGGTGGTGGGTTGGGGCGTGGGGTCCGGCTGCCGGTAGCCATAGTCTGGGGGGGCAGGGTGGTTCTGGTAGGCCACCGGGTAGGCAGAGGCCACGGGCCTGGCTGGTTGTGCAGGGGCATAGGAGGCGGTCACTGCATGGGCCACGGCAGGGGCCGGCTGTACATTGTAGCTGGCTGTCGTGGGGTGGGCGTAGGCCGGTGGAGGCTGAACGCTGTGGGGACAGAGACAAGATGGAGGGAAGAATAAGGCACAATGGAAACGGAGGATGCTCTGTCAATACCAAGTGAAGCATTGATGTTTATCAAGGGCAGCTCTAAATGTTAAGTCTGTAGCCTGAGTACTGTACAATTAGGCTATTTCCTGTATTCAACATTGCTACATCGTTGCCTCGCCAAGCACTGTTGCCTAACAATTTAGCTTTAAACTTGTAGAAGAGTTATAGCTGGCATCTTCAATCAAAACATAACATTCACAAAAGCATGATCTGCTGCTAGTCGTCTCGACTATTTTCTTATGTCATTCTCGCTGGCACTAAAAGTTAAAGAGGACAGAATGCTGTCGGACCATCAAATAATTGGCATACACGTTACTCTTACAGAATTTCCACGTGGGTGAGGATATTGGAAATGTAATCAAAGCCTACTGGATGACAACTTATTTTTAAACAAAGACAGAATAATTTATAACTGACTTTTTCCTACATTACATAGGTACAGCAGATCCCCTTATTGTATGGGACACTTTCAAAATGTGATTTTAGAGGCCATGCAATTCAATACTCATCTTTAAAACAAAAACTATTTAGGTCAAAATTAACTCTGCAAAAAAAGAAAATGTCCCTTTTTCAGGACCCTGTCTTTCAAAGATAATTTGTAAAAATCCAAATAACTTCACAGATCTTAATTGTAAAGGGTTTAAACACTGTTTCCCATGCTTGTTCAATGAACCATAAACAATTAATGAACATGCACCTGTGGAACAGTCGTTAAGAAACTAACAACTTACAGACGGTAGGCAATTAAGGTCACAGTTATGAAAACTTAGGACACTAAAGAGGCCTTTCTACTGACTCTGAAAAACACCAAAAGAAAGATGCCCAGGGTCCCTGCTCATCTGCGTGAACGTGCCTTAGGCATGCTGCAAGGAGGCATGAGGACTGCAGATGTGGCCAGAGCAATAAATTGCAATGTCCGTACTGTGAGACGCCTAAGACAGAGCTACAGGGAGACAGGACGGACAGCTGATCGTCCTCGCAGTGGCAGACCACGTGTAACAACACCTGCACAGGATCGGTACATCTGAACATCACACCTGCGGGACAGGTACAGGATGGCAACAATAACTGCCCGAGTTACACCAGGAACGCACAAACCCTCCATCAGTGCTCAGACTGTCCGCCATAGGCTGAGAGAGGCTGGACTGAGGGCTTGTAGGCCTGTTGTAAGGCAGGTCCTTACCAGACATCACCAGCAACAATATCGCCTATGGGCACAAACCCACCATCACTGGACCAGACAGGACTGGCAAAAAGTGCTCTTCACTGACAAGTCGCGGTTTTGTCTCACCAGGGGGGGTGATGGTCGGATTCGCGTTTATCGTCGAAGGAATGAGCGTTACATCGAGCCCTGTACTCTGGAGCGGGATCAATTTGGAGGTGGAGGGTCCGTCATACCATCATCGGACTGAGCTTGTTGTCATTGCAGGCAATCTCAACGCTGTGCGTTAAAGGGAAGACATCCTCCTCCCTCATGTAGTACCCTTCCTGCAGGCTCATCCTGACATGACCCTCCAGCATGACAATGCCACCAGCCATACTGCTCGTTCTGTGCGTGATTTCCTGCAAGACAGGAATGTCAGTGTTCTGCCATGGCCAGCGAAGAGCCCAGATCTCAATCCCATTGAGCACGCCTGGGACCTGTTGGATCGGAGGGTGAGGGCTAGGGCCTTTCCCCCCAGAAATGTCAGGGGACTTGCAGGTGCCTTGGTGGAAGAGTGGGGTAACATCTCACAGCAAGAACTGGCAAATCTGGTGCAGTCCATGAGGAGGAGATGCACTGTAGTACTTAATGCAGCTGGTGGCCACACCAGATACTGACTGTTACTTGATCCCCCCTTTGTTCAGGGACACAATATTCAATTTCTGTTAGTCACTGTCTGTGGAACTTGTTCAGTTTATGTCTCAGTTGTTGAATCTTGTTATGTTCATACAAATATTTACACATGTTACGTTTGCTGAAAATAAACGCAGTTGACAGTTAGAGGACGTTTCTTTTTTTGCTGAGTTTAGTTCATATTAACAAAGGAACTAACAGTACAGGTAGATACCAATAAAAACTGTACCAGATGCACAGAATAAGTTAGAGGAAAAACAAAAAGTACTGGAGGAATTTATTTAAGAAAGATCAAGTGTAATATATTATTTAAAAAATTAAGTGAACTGGATGGAATATGGCGGAAAAAATACACCAAATTATAGAAATGCTACCAAAAAGAATTTACAAAAACTTGTTACAAATGACAGTCATCCACAATTCACCAAAAAATATTTTGAAAGAGGAAGCAAAGTGCTTTAAGCATATGTTTTCATTTCAGTCTCCTCCATCTCCACTAACTGAAGTTAATTCTAAGGATTTTTTTTCTATTAATAGTGTAAAATTAACAGTTGTACAGAAAGACTCTTGAAGGCCAAATTACAGAGGAGGAACTTCTTGATGCAATCAAAGCCTATAAGTCTGGGAAAACTCCAGGGCTGGATGGCATACGAGTTGAGGTACTGTATATCAAAACCTTTTTCGATGTACTCAGAGGTACATTATTAGCATGTTTTAACAACTCCTATAAAAATGGTAGACTATCAGATACTCAGCAAGAAGGTCTGATTTCACAATTACTGAAACAGGATCCAGGTGGTAAATATAAAGATCCAGTCCACCTAAAATACTGGAGGCCCCTTAGACTTCAGTGTTGTGATGCAAAAATCCTAGCACATAGAATTTGAAAAAAAGTTATATTATTCATCCTGATCAGACAATACATTGGAGATAATATAAGACAAGTACTGGAAACAATAGAACACCATGAAAAATCAGGGAAACCGGGCCTGGTATTCATAGCTGATTTTGAAAAGGCCTTTGATAAAGTACGACTAGAATTTATATATAAATGCATGGACTATTTTAATTGAGAAGAATCTCTTATACAATGGGTTAATGTTATGTATAGCAACCCCAGGTGTAAAATAGTAAATAATGGATACTTCTCTGAAAGTATTAAACTGTCAAGCGGAGTGAAACAAGGTTGTCCACCATCAACATATCTATTTACTATGGCGATCGAAATGTTAGCTATTAAAATTAGATCCAACAATAATATCAAGAGGCTAGAAATCCAAGGCTTAAAACAAAGGCGTCATTGTACGCTGACGACTCATGTTCTTTTAAATCCGCAATTTGGATCCCTGCACAGCCTCATCGAGGATCTAGACAATTTCTCAAACCTCTCTGGATTACAACCAAACTATGATAAGTGTATCATATTACATATTGGATCGCTTAAAAACAACTTTTACATCACCATGTAGTTAACCAATAAAATGGTCTGACGGTGAAGTGGACATACTCGGTATTCATATCCCGAAAGAAAGAAACGATCCCACTACAATACATTTTTATAGAAAGTTAGCAAAAATAGATGAGATCTTGCTACCATGGAAAGGACAACACCTGTCTATTTGTGGGAAAATCACCCTGATTAATTATTTAGTCATCTCGCAGTTTACCTATTTACTTATGGTCCTGCCTACACCGAACAACTTGTTTTTTTAATTATATGAGCAAAAGATATTCAACTTTATTTGGAACGGCAAGCCAGACAACATTTAAAAGGGCCGATTTATATAATGAATATGAATTTGAAGGGCTGAAATTATTAAAGCATTGGACCTCTTACTAAAGGCTTCAGTCATACAAAAGTTGTACTTAAATCCAAACTGGTTTTCCAGCAGATTAGTAAGTATGGCTCACCCAGTGTTGCAAAAATGGTATTTTCCACATTATTCAGACTACAACCTCTCACTTTCGGTTATTTGAAAATGAAATAATCTCCAGAATATCACTATTTTTAAAACAAGCCATAGAAAGCTAGTTGCAATATCTGTTTAATCCACCAGTAAAGACAGAACAAATATTATAGTTAAACTCAAATTGTGGAGTTTTCACACATGCAGCTAACAAAAATATATGGAAATGTCTGATGTGATAAATAAAAAAGTATACCAGTTTAATTTAAGAACCAAAAAATTAACAGCTGCGCCATACAGGTTGCAAAATAGCTGGGAAGAGATTTTCGCTGTGCCGATTCCATTGCACATGGTTTATGAACTGATACACAAAACGGAATCAAAACTCTGCCCAGCTCTGTAGATTTTGTTGTGAAGAGACAGAATCATTAGATCACTTGTTTTGATACTGCCCATATGTAGCTTTTTTTTGGTCGCAGGTTTAGGAATGGCTGAAGAATTGCAACATTTACCTTCATTTACTTAATTAAATAGTACCCGCAAAACACCAGTCTCAACGTCAACAGTGAAGTGGCGACTCTGGGATGCTGACCTTCTAGGCAGAGTTGCAAAGAAAATGTCCAGTGTGTGTTCTTTTGCCCATCTTAATATTTTATTGGCCAGTCTGAGATATGGCTTTTTCTTTGCAACTCTGCCTAGAAGGTCAGCATCCCGGAGTCGCCTCTTCACTGCTGACGTTGAGACTGGTGTTTTGCGGGTACTATTTAATGAAGCTGCCAGTTGAGGACCTGTGAGGCGTCTGTTTCTCAAACTAGACACTAATGTATTTGTCCTCTTGCTCAGTTGTGCACAGGGGCCTCCCACTCCTCTTTCTATTCTGGTTAGAGCCAGTTTGGGTTGTTCTGTGAAGGGAGTAGTACACAGCGTTGTACGAGATCTTCAGTTTCTTGGCAATTTCTCGCATGGAATAGCCTTCATTTCTCAGAACAAGAATAGACTGACAAGTTTCAGATGAAAGTTATTTGTTTCTGGCCATTTTGATCCTGTAATCGAACCCACAATTGCTGATGCTCCAGATACTCAACTAGTCTCAAGAAGGCCAGTTTTATTGCTTCTTTAATCAGCACAACAGTTTTCAGCTGTACTAACTTAATTGCAAAAGGGTTTTCTAATGATCAATTAAGCCTAGCATTATGCCTGGCGAAAACGAAACACTGCATTCCATTGTAAGAACATCATACCAAAGGTCAAGTATGGTGGTGGTGGTGTGATGGTTTGGGGATGCTTTGCTGCCTCAGGACCTGGACGACTTGCCTTAATAGAAGGAACCATGAATTCTGCTCTGTATCAGAGAATTCTACAGGAGAATGTCAGCCCATCCGTCTGTGAGCTGAAGCTGAAGCGCAGCTGGGTCATGCAGCAAGACAATGATCCAAAACACACAATCAAGTCTACATGAAAATAGCTAAAAAGCAACAAATTGGAAGTTTTGGAATAGCCTAGTCAAAGTCCAGACCTAATCCCAATTGAGATGTTGTGGCAGGACTTGAAACGAGCAGTTAATGCTTGAAAACCCACACGTCACTTAGTTAAAGCAGTTCTGCATGGAAGAGTGGGCCAAAATTCCTCCACAGCGACGTGAGAGACTGATCAACAACTACAGGAAGCATTTGGTTGGAGTCATTGCAGCTAAAGGTGGCACAACCAGTTATTGAGTGTAAGGGGGCAATTACTTTTTCACACAGGGGAATTGGGTGTTGCATAACTTTGTTTATGAAATAAATATGTAATTGTGTTATTTGTTCACTTATGTTCCCTTTATCTAATATTAGGTTTTGGTTGAAGTTCTGATAACATTCAGTACCACAAATATGCAAACGTAGAGAAAATTAGAAAGGGGGCAAATACTTTTTCATAGCACTGTACATTTAAAAACTCAGGTTTTCACAATTCCTGACACTTAATCCTAGTAAAAATTCCCTGTTTTAGGTCAGTTAGGATCACCTATTTTTTTTAAGAATGTGAAATGTCAGAATAATTGTAGAGAGAATGATTTATTTCAGCTTTTATTTTCTTTCATCACATTCCCAGTGGATCAGAAGTGTACATACACTCAATTAGTATTTGGTAGCATTGCATTTAAATTGTTTAACTTGGGTCAAACGTTTCAGGTAGCCTTCCACAAGCTTTCCACAATAAGTTGGGTGAATTTTGGCCCATTCCTCCAGACAGTGCTAGTGTAACTGAGTCAGGTTTGCAGGCCTCCTTGCTCGCACATGCTTTTTCAGTTCTGCCCACACATTTTCTATAGGATTGAGGTCAGGGCTTTGTGATGGCCACTCCAATACCTTGACTTTGTTGTCCTTAAGCCATTTTGCCACAACTTTGGAAGTATGCTTGGGTCATTGTCCATTTGGAAGACCCATTTGCGACCAAGCTTTAACTTCCTGACTGATGTCTTGAGATGTTGCTTCAATATATCCACATCATTTTCCTTCCTCATGATGCCATCTATTTTGTGAAGTGCACCAGTCCCTCCTGCAGCAAAGCACCCCCACAGCATGATGCTGCCACCCCCGTGCTTCACGGTTGGGATGGTGTTCTTCAGCTTGCAAGCCACCCTTTTTCCTCCAAACATAACGATGGTCATTATGGCCATACAGTTCTATTTTTGTTTCATCAGACCAGAGGACATCTCTCCAAAAAGTAAGATCTTTGGCTCCATGTGCAGTTGCAAACCGTAGTCTGGCTTTTTTATGGCTGTTTTGGAGCAGTGGCTTCTTCCTTGCTGAGCGGCCTTTCAGGTTATGTCGATATAGGACTCGTTTTACTGTGAATATAGATACTTTTGTACCTGTTTCCTCCAGCCTCTTCACACGGTCCTTTGCTGTTGTTCTGGGATTTATTTGCACTTTCTGCACCAAAGTACAGTGGGGGAAAAAAGTATTTAGTCAGCCACCAATTGTGCAAGTTCTCCCACTTAAAAAGATGAGAGAGGCCTGTAATTTTCATCATAGGTACACGTCAACTATGACAGACAAAATGAGGAAAAAAAATCCAGAAAATCACATTGTAGGATTTTTAATGAATTTATTTGCAAATGATGGTGGAAAATAAGTATTTGGTCAATAACAAAAGTTTCTCAATACTTTGTTATATACCCTTTGTTGGCATTGACACAGGTCAAACGTTTTCTGTAAGTCTTCACAAGGTTTTCACACACTGTTGCTGGTATTTTGGCACATTCCTCCATGCAGATCTCCTCTAGAGCAGTGATGTTTTGGGGCTGTCGCTGGGCAACACAGACTTTCAACTCCCTCCAAAGATTTTCTATGGGGTTGAGATCTGGAGACTGGCTAGGCCACTCCAGGACCTTGAAATGCTTCTTACGAAGCCACTCCTTTGTTGCCCTGGCGGTGTGTTTGGGATCATTGTCATGCTGAAAGACCCAGCCACGTTTCATGTTCAATGCCCTTACTGATGGAAGGAGGTTTCCGTTCAAAATCTCACGATACATGGCCCCATTCATTCTTTCCTTTACACGGATCAGTCGTCCTGGTCCCTTTGCAGAAAAACAGCCCCAAAGCATGATGTTTCCACCCCCATGCTTCACAGTGGGTATGGTGTTCTTTGGATGCAACTCAGCATTCTTTGTCCTCCAAACACAACAAGTTGAGTTTTTACCAAAAAGTTCTATTTTGGTTTCATCTGACCATATGACATTCTCCCAATCCTCTTCTGGATCATCCAAATGCACTCTAGCAATCTTCAGACGGGCCTGGACATGTACTGGCTTAAGCAGGGGGACACGTCTGGCACTGCAGGATTTGAGTCCCTGGTGGCGTAGTGTGTTACTGATGGTAGGCTTTGTTACTTTGGTCCCAGCTCTCTGCAGGTCATTCACTAGGTCCCCCCGTGTGATTTTTGCTCACCGTTCTTGTGATCATTTTGACCCCACGGGGTGAGATCTTGGGAGATTATCAGTGGTCTTGTATGTCTTCCATTTCCTAATAATTGCTCCCACAGTTGATTTCTTCAAACCAAGCTGCTTACCTATTGCAGATTCAGTCTTCCCAGCCTGGTGCAGGTCTACAATTTTGTTTCTGGTGTCCTTTGACAGCTCTTTGGTCTTGGCCATAGTGGAGTTTGGAGTGTGACTGTTTGAGGTTGTGGACAGGTGTCTTTTATACTGATAACAAGTTCAAACAGGTGCCATTAATACAGGTAACGAGTGGAGGACAGAGGAGCCTCTTAAAGAAGAAGTTACAGGTCTGTGAGAGCAAGAAATCTTGCTTGTTTGTAGGTGACCAAATACTTATTTTCCACCATAATTTGCAAATAAATTCATTAAAAATCCTACAATGTGATTTTCTGGATTATTTTTCCTCAATTTGTCTGTCATAGTTGACGTGTACCTATGATGAAAATTACAGGCCTCTCTCATCTTTTTAAGTGGGAGAACTTGCACAATTGGTGGCTGACTAAATACTTTTCCCCCCCACTGTACATTCATCTCTAGGAGACAGAACTCGTCTCCTTCCTGAGCGGTATGACGGCTGCGTGGTCCCTTGGTGTTTATACTTGCGTACTATTGTACGTACAGGTGACGTGGTAAATTCAGGCATTTGGAAATTGCTCCCAAGGATGAACCAGACTTGTGTAGGTTTACAAAAAAAATTCTGAGCTCTTGGCTGATTTCTTTTGATTTTCCCATGATGTCAAGCAAAGAGGCACTGAGTTTGAAGGTAGGCCTTGAAATACATCCACAGGTACACCTCCAATTGACTCAAATGATGTCAATTAGCCTATCAGAAGCTTCTAAAGCCATGACATCCTTTTCTGGAATTTTCCAAGCTGTTTAAAAGGCACAGTCAATTTAGAGTATGTAAACTTCTGACCCACTGGAATTGTGATACAGTGAATTATAAGTGAAATAATCTGTCTGTAATCAATTGTTGTAAAAATTACTTGTGTCATGCACAAAGTAGATGTCCTAACCGACTTGCCAAAACTATAGTTTGTTAGCAAGAAATTTGTGGAGTGGTTGAAAAACAAGTTTTAATGTCTCCAACCTAAGTGTATGTAAACTTCAGACTTCAACTGTATGTATAGTGAGGGGGGAAAGTATTTGATCCCCTGCTGATTTTGTACGTTTGCCCACTGACAAAGAAATGATCAGTCTATAATTTTAATGGTAGGTTTATTTGAACAGTGAGAGACAGAATAACAAACAAAAAAATCAAGAAAAACGCATGTCAAAAATGTTATAAATTGATTTGCATTTTAATGAGGGAAATAAGTATTTGACCCCTCTGCAAAACATGACTTACTACTTGGTGGCAAAACCCTTGTTTGCAATCACAGAGGTCAGACGTTTCTTGTAGTTGGCCACCAGGTTTGCACACATCTCAGGAGGGATTTTGTTCCACTCCTCTTTGCTGATCTTCTCCAAGTCATTAAGGTTTCGAGGCTGACGTTTGGCAACTCGAACCTTTAGCTCCCTCCAGATTTTCTATGGGATTAAGGTCTGGAGACTGGCTAGGCCACTCCAGGACCTTAATGTGCTTCTTCTTGAGCCACTCCTTTGTTGCCTTGGCCGTGTGTTTTGGGTCATTGTCATACTGGAATACCCATCCACGACCCATTTTCAACGCCCTGGCTGAGGGAAGGAGGTTCTCACCCAATATTTGACGGTACATGGCCCCGTCCATCGTCCCTTTGATGCGGTGACGTTGTCCTGTTCCCTTAGCAGAAAAACACCCCCAAAGCATAATGTTTCCACCTCCATGTTTGACGGTGGGGATGGTGTTCTTGGGGTCATAGGCAGCATTCCTGCTCCTCCAAACACGGCGAGTTGAGTTGATGCCAAAGAGCTCGATTTTGGTCTCATATGACCACAACACTTTTACCCAGTTCTCCTCTGAATCATTCAGATGTTCATTGGCAAACTTCAGACGGCCCTGTATATGTGCTTTCTTGAGCAGGGGGACCTTGCGGGCGCTGCAGGATTTCAGTCCTTCGCGGCGTAGTGTGTTACCAATTGTTTTCTTGGTGACTATGGTCCCAGCTGGCTTGAGATCGTTGACAAGATCCTCCCGTGTAGTTCTGGGCTGATTCCTCACCGTTCTCATGATCATTGCAACTCCACGAGGTGAGATCTTGCATGGAGCCCCAGGCCGAGGGAGATTGACAGTTCTTTTGTGTTTCTTCCATTTGCGAATAATCGCACCAACTGTTGTCACCTTCTCACCAAGCTGCTTGGCGATGGTCTTGTAGCCCATTCCAGCCTTGTGTAGGTCTACAATCTTGTCCCTGACATCCTTGGAGAGCTCTTTGGTCTTGGCCATGGTGGAGAGTTTGGAATCTGATTGATTGCTTCTGTGGACAGGTGTCTTTTATACAGGTAACAAGTTGAGATTAGGAGCACTCCCTTTAAGAGTGTGCTCCTAATCTCAGCTCGTTACCTGTATAAAAGACACCTGGGAGCCAAATACTTATTTCCCTCATTAAAATGCAAATCAATTTATAACATTTTCGACATGCGTTTTTCTGGATTTTGTTGTTATTCTGTTTCTCACTGTTCAAAATATATACATACATACATACATACATTCATACAGTGAGGGAAAAAAGGATTTGATCCCCTGCTGATTTTGTACGTTTGCCCACTGACAAAGAAATGATAAGTCTATAATTTGAATGGTAGGTTTATTTGAACAGTGAGAAACAGAATAACAAAAAAAATCCAGAAAAACACATGTCAAAAATGTTATAAATTGATTTGCATTTTAATGAGGGAAATTATATATATATATATATATATATATATATATATACATACATACATACATACATACACACATACATACATATATTTGGAAATGATGCAGACAATTACATTGATAGAACCCACAATAAAGAAAGCGGCTCTACCCCTAAATTTTTTTTAAAAACTATTAACTGTGGCTGGCCAGAGATAGGCCATCTATTAAACATTATCATGCATGATGCATTTGCCTACAGCACACACTGCCCTGTTTTTAGACAGTGCCGGCCATTGTTGAGCCACCCATCTACTGAAACACCAATCTAAGTTTTAAGGGGGAGTACTGAAATAAAAACTCACCACCCACCACAATACAGCAACACTGCAGAGTACAGCACTCTACATTTAAAGGATGGAAAATCTATTTTCTGCAGAATATGCAATGCCAAAAGGATGACCTTGCAAAGATAAAGCAACAGCCCTATCATTAGAATGTATTTTGATGCTAACAGACAGCCTTCCCAACACAGGCATTCTAAAATCATCTGTGTCAGCATTTTTGTCTGGAATAACCAAGGTTGTTTCATGAGGGACAAGGACAGATCGAAGTAATGGATTATGGGGGGAATAAACACAAATTAAAGCTGTGAAAATAGTTTAGGCTGTTCCTCACTCGTACTGTACTGGTACACAACGGCACAAGGCGGCAGACATTGTAAAATGGAACTTGACCAAATAAAGCAATGTTCCTATAAAAAGGAGAGTGCAGTGACACCACAGTCAAGTGAGCCTAATTTATTCTCAAAAAGAATCAAACACTATCATTGTAATCTACAGCATCAGCCACTGCTGCAGTTTATGCACCACCAGTTCAGAGGAATCTACTGAGATTGACAGCTGTAGAATGAGCTGGCAACTAGCAGCACTAGGCTGCGATGTAAACATCAGAGAATAGTGTAAAAAAAAAAAATGTATGGTCAAAGTTAAAAACAAGGCAACAGTAAACATGTCGTCCCCCATGAATGATGCAGCGCCCCCCCTTTGGGCCAATTGAGCTATTGCGTGTGACTAACACATTTCAATTCATTACTATAGCTCCCACCTTGGGCCAATCAATGTAATTGTTTGTAAATGCCGGATCTGTATGGCAAGACACATCATTCACCCAAGTTTGGACAAAATCGGCCAGTGCAGTGTGATGAACTACATTAGTATGGACGAAGAAAGAGCCACAGTCCCCTCAGCGAAGTACCTCAACTAATTTAAAAGACTATAGTTTTTTTAATGAACCTTCGACTCCTTTGAGTTGCTATGCGTCTATACTTAAAAAATGTTAATTCTTAAACCCTTACCGTGTACTTATGTTTGTCCTCTGTTACATGACTTTGTTTGCTGAAATCCATACTTTTTTATAAAATGTTAATACAATACAACCGACTGTTTCCTCATTGTTGTTGCTCTAAAGTGGATTTTCAGCTCATGTGCCAATTGAATCTCAATTAGGAAACAGTCGGGTTATATTTGATCAATGTTTTTATTACAAAGTATCGATTTCAGCTAACAAAGAAAGGCACGCAACAGAATCACACTACAGTAACGTTTAGCAAAATCGATTTATTTAGCAAGCTAGTTCACAAACTTGTCAGTTGTCAAGGGGCGGCTCCTCCCCCCAAAAAACAAAATCAGATGCGCGTTCAACACGTTTGAATGTATGTTCAGCAGGACAAGGTTTTGGAACGTACCGATAGAAATGTCATGTAGAACAAACATGCCTCCGACCTGTCGGCGCTATTCATGGCATTTCTATCTGCATCGTTTGGCAACTGAACGTGGCAAGTTTTCAGCAAATTCACTTTGCCCAAAACAGCTAGATAGTTTTATAAGTTTGAAACTGACCAGAAACTCACTTTCGCTAATTCGTGCGTCCCTGCCGCTAGAGAAAAAAAGCTAGCTAGCTAGCCATTAGTATGCCACAGTAAAATACTGGTTGTTTGTAATTATGTTACACAAATAACGTTCGCAAGCTAGCTCGTTAACTAACCATATTTGGCAAATTAAGACAGTTTGAGGTTTAATTATATTCCAAGTGCGAAGCGCTCCTTAGCCAGGAAAGACTGGAACCTGCTTGCCTGGCTACCTAATCTCGCTAGCATATCCATTGCATTGCACTCCCAGGGCCTCGAGCTAGCAATATCGCACCAGCAATGAGACATAGCTACTCATCGCAATAAGACAGGCGACGACTTGAGATGAGTGCATGCTATCCATACCCAGCATCGATGTATTTACCTGTACTGAGGACCCGCACCATGCGTGAATCCATAATAATTGCTTGCAGCCATCTTGGCATCTACTGTACGGCGAGTCCGGGACAGACAGGATCCGCTATCTGTCACGTGTCTGTCATCTACCGTTCGCTCGCACGCTTCGATATTTAAAGGGACAATTCGCGGTTGAAACAATAACAAAGCGAATTTTCGCCCCTGTTTTGATAAAAAGCTGAGGGATGGGCCTGGTGAAATATTTTATAACCACTCCCAAATTAATAGACAGAGCTATGGATGCAAGGACTGACCACTCATTATATAACAATTACAGTGTTTACCATTCTTTGAGGCCATACAGTTGTTTTCTTTTTTTTCATTACCATAAAAAAATGGATGTAACAACTGCAGATTGCCATTTTAACTCTAGAGGCGCTGGGACAATGTATTTCATCGTTTAAAACGATAGCTGTACATTTATACCCTACTCTGTTTACGTGAAATTCTGCTCTAACAGTATCATTTTCTCGATACATTGTTGCAATAATAAACCGCCATGTATGTAGCGTACAGTAACATATGCTACTGAGATCGGGTGGTTTGCATAACCAGGTGCAAAAAGTAGGCTATTAGAGGTATAGAGGTAAGAATCATGCAAATATCCATCCTGAATAGAAGGGTGAAATGTTGTATTTGAAGCCTATTTGTAGCCTATCAGCAGTTTAAATCCGTATAGGCCTATATAGCCTACTGAACATTTATATTCTATTCTGTTTAAAATCTCCAAGCTGTGCAGAGTCCATACTGATACAACCAAACTAGTGGCGAACGAAGCATGTTTTATGGGTCAGACAAGTGCCACATATAAGACCTTCTGGTGTGTCCAACTGGCATTGTTTGGCCGCCTGCCACCACCACTGCTGCCTAGGGCAGAATGCTCCATAGAGTGAAAGTCCACTACTGCAGCTGGGCATAAAAAGGGGAGAAGGGAGAAAGGAGGACAAGAATAGGTGGAGCATAAGCAGCAGAGTGAGAAATGTGTGGATGCCAAGGGGATATGATTGGTGGAGAACTGAAGTGAGAGAGTGAGACTGAATAAGTGAGTGTAGGGGATGGGGTAGTGATGTGTAGAGAGAGAGAGAGAGAGAGAGAGAGAGAGATAGGGAGATGCTGTTGCCAGGGAACAGTCGGCATAGAGGACCATTCACAGCAGCTCATGGAGTAAAAACACAAAGAGAGTTGATATATCTGTGTTGTTTTTAGAATAAACAGGCAGATAGGAACAGGAGGAGTATCCCAGTATGGACTGGAGTAAACCAACATGAGCAGAGAGGATAGTACAGTATAACTGCTGAAGAGGAATTGGCACTGATGGACTAGCTATTATGGGATGGAGAGAGGAGGGATTCTCACAAAAGGATTTAGAGTATGATCAGAAATACATGGGCAGAATAGACAACCAGAAACAGTCATAATGATACCAGCATTGATGCCTTCAAATTAAAGGTTTGAGTGGAACTCTAAAGTAGCCTGTCACTTCAGTCTTCACGGCCAGTCTCTTTCACACTCTCCTTCCCCAACAGAGGTGGCCAGGGGGATTTAGGGAACCAGAGCTGCCCCCTGTCTTCAGACACCTGCTGCTGCCTGACACAGGGGATGCAGAGAGAAAGTGGGGCGTCTCACTAGACCCATGCATCGACCCTGGTCTGGAGGATTACAATTCCTAGCTGTCCAATCTTTACATCAGTGAGTAAGGAGGGTGGACGCACAGGGACGGACAGACGGACGGAAGAGATTCAAGGGATCTCTTATTGCCCATGTGAGTACTACGGCCGCTCAGACCAGATGCCCTTGCATTCTTCCTCTACTCTCTTTATTACACACTCCTTGTACAGTGTGTGTGTATTAGATGTATAGTAAATGTATAGTAAACCATTTTCTATTACATCAACTCAATAGGATTAAATGATAAAGGAAGACTGTTTCCATTGTATTCTGCTCTTGCATTTTCCTTGCAGATGCAGACTGCACACTACTATAATTCCTCTTCATTTAATCCAATGCCTGGCAGCATACTGAATACCTTCCTGCCTACAGGCATAGTCTCCATTTGTATGCCCTCCAGAAAAGTAGTACCGTCATTTCATTGTCAGTGTATTACCTTAAAGTATTAGGATCCCATAAATATCTGTGCATGAACATTATAGTTAGGGCACAAAACAATCCATAGTGTTTTATAAATGAAAGATGCGGGCAATTGATTACTTTGAGCACCTCTCATGCTAGTGTGTTTTTCGTCTTCCCTCCATAGTGATAACATGCCAGCCCCTTTTCATTTGACGAGTTATAGTTAGGATAGGATACTGTATTACTTCACTAGGCACAGACAGTTGGGTGTAGTAGGGTATGCAAATTATTCTGGTCACACAATAAGGCTCACGGTTGCACACTCAATCGAACTGACATGGAATACAAGCAGCTTCTTTTGTGGGTTATGGCTGGGGTATTCTGCTTTGCCCTTGGGCATAAAGGACACTTCCCTATAACCGCTGAGAGTGTGTGTGGTGTAGAGCCTAACCTACCTAACCACTCCTCTGTATTTGATAATTAATATGATTTTACAAAGACATTATAAAAACATAGTACATCTTACAATGCATTTTAAGTATTGCCGGACAACAACGTATCTCCTTATTTATTTTACTGTGTTCGTGTTGGGTGAATTCTCAGAGTAGATGTTGCCACTTACCCACAGATAGGTACTGTACTTAAGGAGCCCTCCGTCAGTGTATATGTTTCTATAAATATGTCCACAGCTGACCTGGGGAACTTACTGTATGTACCTCAGTAGACCCCAGTCAGGCTTCGTTGATTTTCCACATGAGTGAAGAGGTACAAAGAGAGGAGGACTTCAGTTCCATTAAACAACATCGGTCCCATTCTAATGCAATGAACCATACAACCTCAGCAGTAAATATGCTGTGTATCTGACTCTTAATAATATTACAGTACCTCTTTCTTATTCAACACCGTGGATGATGGTAACGAAAACTGAAACCCCACGTTACACTTACAAATTTCTCTTGAAAACAGAATGTCAGTGATTACACTACTGTGCACTGACTTACATGATGTTAACATTTAACACAGCTTGAGCTACCTGGAGGCAGTATTATGATGCTGTAAGCCTGGCACTGTCTCTTTAAACTAGTGGCAGACAGACAGGACAAGCCTGAACACATCAAAAAGGTGGCATCTGAGCTGAGGATTAGTAGCTGAGGAGGAGGGATTCAGAGTTGATTTCTCCTGGACTCTTGGATTCCACCTAGGAAATTCCTTCATTGTGATTGACTTTGAGTGAAGCTGCAAGGGGACCTGAGTCACATGTTCCTCACATGCTACACAGGGAGATACAGTGGCTTGCGAAAGTATTCACCCCCCTTGGCATTTTTCCTATTTTGTTGCCTTACAACCTGGAATTAAAATGGATTGTTGGGGGGTTTGTATCATTTGATTTACACAACATGCCTACCACTTTGAAGATGCAAAATATTTTTTATTGTGAAACAAACAAGAAATAAGACAAAAAAACAGAACTTGAGCGTGCATAACTATTCACCCCCCCCCCCAATACTTTGTAGAGCCACCTTTTGCAGCAATTACAGCTGCAAGTCTCTTGGAGTATGTCTCTATGAACTTGGCACATCTAGCCACTGGGATTTTTGCCCATTCTTCAAGGCAAAACTGCTCCAGCTCCTTCAAGTTGGATGGGTTCCGCTGGTGTACAGCAATCTTTAAGTCATACCACAGATTCTCAATTGGATTGAGGTCTGGGCTTTGACTAGGCCATTCCAAGACATTTAAAGGTTTCCCCTTAAACCACTCAAGTGTTGCTTTAGCAGTATGCTTAGGGTCATTGTCCTGCTGCAAGGTGAACCTCCGTTCCAGTCTCAAATCTCTGGAAGACTGAAGCAGGTTTCCCTCAAGAATCTCCCTGTATTTAGCGCCATCCATCATTCCTTCAATTCTGACCAGTTTCCCAGTCCCTGCCGATGAAAAACATTGGGGTGATGAGAGGTGTTGGGTTTGCGCCAGACATAGCGTTTTCCTTGATGGACAAAAAGCTCAATTTTAGTCTCATCTGACCAGAGTACCTTCCAACATACAGTGGGGGAAAAAGTATTTAGTCAGCCACCAATTGTGCAAGTTCTCCCACTTAAAAAGATGAGAGAGGCCTGTAATTTTCATCATAGGTACACGTCAACAATGACAGACAAATTGAGAATTTTTTTCTCCAGAAAATCACATTGTAGGATTTTTAATGAATTTATTTGCAAATTGTGGTGGAAAATAAGTATTTGGTCACCTACAAACAAGCAAGATTTCTGGCTCTCACAGACCTGTAACTTCTTCTTTAAGAGGCTCATCTGTCCTCCACTCGTTACCTGTATTAATGGCACCTGTTTGAACTTGTTATCAGTATAAAAGACACCTGTCCACAACCTCAAACAGTCAACTCCAAACTCCACTATGGCCAAGACCAAAGAGCTGTCAAAGGACACCAGAAACAAAATTGTAGACCTGCACCAGGCTGGGAAGACTGAATCTGCAATAGGTAAGCAGCTTGGTTTGAAGAAATCAACTGT
This sequence comes from Coregonus clupeaformis, assembly GCF_020615455.1. NCBI lineage: Eukaryota > Metazoa > Chordata > Actinopteri > Salmoniformes > Salmonidae > Coregonus > Coregonus clupeaformis. Next base: position 33,660,439 of record NC_059202.1, read on the forward strand.
GGGAGCAATTATTAGGAAATGGAAGACATACAAGACCACTGATAATCTCCCTCGATCTGGGGCTCCACGCAAGATCTCACCCCGTGGGGGTCAAAATGATCACATGAACGGTGAGCAAAAATCCCAGAACCACACGGGGGACCTAGTGAATGACCTGCAGAGAGCTGGGACCAAAGTAACAAAGCCTACCATCAGTAACACACTACGCCGCCAGGGACTCAAATCCTGCAGTGCCAGACGTGTCCCCCTGCTTAAGCCAGTACATGTCCAGGCCCGTCTGAAGTTTGCTAGAGTGCATTTGGATGATCCAGAAGAGGATTGGGAGAATGTCATATGGTCAGATGAAACCAAAATATAACTTTTTTGGTAAAAACTCAACTCAGTCGTGTTTGGAGGACAAAGAATGCTGAGTTGCATCCAAAGAACACCATACCTACTGTGAAGCATGGGGGTGAAACATCATGCTTTGGGGCTGTTTTTCTGCAAAGGGACCAGGACGACTGATCAGTGTAAAGGAAAGAATGAATGGGGCCATGTATCGTGAGATTTTGAGTGAAAACCTCCTTCCATCAGCAAGGGCATTGAAGATGAAACGTGGCTGGGTCTTTCAGCATGACAATGATCCCAAACACACCGCCCGGGCAACGAAGGAGTGGCTTCGTAAGAAGCATTTCAAGGTCCTGGAGTGGCCTAGCCAGTCTCCAGATCTCAACCCCATAGAAAATCTTTGGAGGGAGTTGAAAGTCCGTGTTGCCCAGCGACAGCCCCAAAACATCACTGCTCTAGAGGAGATCTGCATGGAGGAATGGGCCAAAATACCAGCAACAGTGTGTGAAAACCTTGTGAAGACTTACAGAAAACGTTTGACCTGTGTCATTGCCAACAAAGGGTATATAACAAAGTATTGAGAAACTTTTTGTTATTGACCAAATACTTATTTTCCACCATAATTTGCAAATAAATTCATAAAAAATCCTACAATGTGATTTTCTGGATTTCTTTTTCTCATTTTGTCTGTCATAGTTGACGTGTACCTATGATGAAAATTACAGGCCTCTCTCATCTTTTTAAGTGGGAGAACTTGCACAATTGGTGGCTGACTAAATACTTTTTTTCCACACTGTAGGTACACGTACACGTCAACTGTGACAGACAAATTGAGAGAGAAAAATCCAGAAAATCACATTGTAGGATTTTTAATGAATTTATTTGCAAATTATGGTGGAAAATAAGTATTTGGTCACCTACAAACAAGCAAGATTTCTGGCTCTCACAGACCTGTAACTTCTTCTTTAAGAGGCTCCTCTGTCCTCCACTCGTTACCTGTATTAATGGCACCTGTTTGAACTTGTTATCAGTATAAAAGACACCTGTCCACAACCTCAAACAGTCACACTCCAAACTCCACTATGGCCAAGACCAAAGAGCTGTCAAAGGACACCAGAAACAAAATTGTAGACCTGCACCAGGCTGGGAAGACTGAATCTGCAATAGGTAAGCAGCTTGGTTTGAAGAAATCAACTGTGGGAGCAATTATTAGGAAATGGAAGACATACAAGACCACTGATAATCTCCCTCGATCTGGGGCTCCACGCAAGATCTCACCCCGTGGGGTCAAAATGATCACATGAACGGTGAGCAAAATCCCAGAACCACACGGGGGGACCTAGTGAATGACCTGCAGAGAGCTGGGACCAAAGTAACAAAGCCTACCATCAGTAACACACTACGCCGCCAGGGACTCAAATCCTGCAGTGCCAGACGTGTCCCCCTGCTTAAGCCAGTACATGTCCAGGCCCGTCTGAAGTTTGCTAGAGTGCATTTGGATGATCCAGAAGAGGATTGGGAGAATGTCATATGGTCAGATGAAACCAAAATATAACTTTTTTGGTAAAAACTCAACTCGTCGTGTTTGGAGGACAAAGAATGCTGAGTTGCATCCAAAGAACACCATACCTACTGTGAAGCATGGGGGTGGAAACATCATGCTTTGGGGCTGTTTTTCTGCAAAGGGACCAGGACGACTGATCCGTGTAAAGGAAAGAATGAATGGGGCCAAAATTACAGGCCTCTCTCATCTTTTTAAGTAGGAGAACTTGCACAATTGGTGGCTGACTAAATACTTTTTTCCCCCACTGTATATACTGAGATCATGTGACAGATCATGTGACACTTAGATTGCACACAGGTGGACTTTATTTAACTAATTATGTGACTTCTGAATTTTTTTGCAACAAGTTATTTTTTTCATTCCACTTCACCAATTTTGACTATTTTGTGTATGTCCATTACTTATAATCCAAATAAAAATCCATTTAAATTACAGGTTGTAATGCAACAAAATAGGAAAAACGCCAAGGGTGATGAATACTTTTGCAAGGCATTGTAAACGCCCCGTGGCCTGGATTCAGCCTCTCAATTGAAATGATAAATACTGATAAATGAAATAAAAATCCTAATAACTGTACCATTGTTCCTTTTGTACAAACTCATTCTCTGTGTTACACAAAACATGGGTTTATTGAAGTTGCCATTTGCACTTCATACCTGAGGATTGGTTTGATTTGGTTTGAGGTAATTTGATAATACTATTAATAGTAGTGATGGTGATCAGTGATCACTATAATTGTGATGTTGCACTTTTCCAAAGCTCAAAGTGCTCCATTGTAACAGGTTGATTATTGATTATTGTTGGTCAGTTAATTATGCATGGTCTGTCTCTGTCTGTGTGCCGCAGGCCCCTCTCCTCCCCTTCATGGAATGAGGCGACACAGAGGCGACTCTAAGAATGGATAACATGGAGTATAAAGATGAGTGGCAGGATGATGACTTCCCCAGGTGGGTGTCAGATGACTTTGATGATGCTGTACTTTACAGGGTCCTTATTACTGTGTATCAAGTATTGTAATAACTCACCGTTACATTGTATTTATGGCAGTAATCCAACGGTACGTACAGTATACTTGGCCTAAAGTGTAACCGCAAGGATTACAATTAAGCAATAAGGCCTGAGGGGGTATGGCTCCCGAGTGGCGCAGTGGTCTGAGGCCCTGCATCTCAGTGCATCTCAGTGCTAGAGGCGTCATTACAGACCCTGGTTCGATTCCACGCTGTATCACAATCCGGCAGTGTATCACAATTGGCCCAGCGCCGTCCGGGTTTGGCCGGGGTAGTTAAATAGAGGTTATATAAAAATAATATGGCCAATATACCACGGCTAAGGGCTGTTCTTAGAAATGACACAACGCAGAGTGCCGGTATACAGACCTTGGTATATTGGCCATATACCACAAACCAGAGGTGCCTTATTGCTATTTGATACCATGGCATTGTTGAATACTTGTTTCTGATTGGCTTGAAGGGCATTCTAGAGCGCACAGCATATTTGCACGGTAGAATTAAATGGCTATAGTTCATTCTTACATGTTCTATATTTGAGTTGCTTTTGTAAGCAAAAGTCTTATTGAAAACATTATTGTCACTGTTGAATTTAGATTTTCATAATGGCAAGCTAGTGGTTTGGTTAGCTAAACTAGCAAGTTTGTTTGTTTGGTTACCACGGCAACTACTGTAGCTCTATAGTAAACTTTCTAGCTACTTCAGTGGATGTTGAACACATTTCTACCAGCAAATAAACACATTTCTAGTGACAAATATGTTCAATTATAGCCATGGTATAAAAGGGATAATCAACTCGGGGCTCTATGCATTCTCTGGAAAATAATGGAACTCTGTGGAAGGTCAGTTCCACTCCGCTAGCGCGTCGTGGAACACACCTTCCACGTCGTTCATAGAACACATAGCCCCTAGTTGATTATCCCTTACATAAACTGGTTATCAAGATAATTAGTACAGTAAACAAGTAATTTTGTGTCAGCCAATCAGCATTCAGGGCTCAAACACCCCGGTTTATAATTAAGCAATAAGGCCCGAGGGGGTGAGTTTTAAGGCCAATATACTATGGCTAAGGGCTGTTCTTAAGCATGACGCAACGCAGAGTACCTGGACACAGCCCTTAGCCGTGGTACTGTATGTTGGCCATATATCACAAACCCCAGAGGTGCCTTATTGCTATTATAAACTGGTTACCAATGTAATTAGAGCAGTAAAAATAACTGTTTTGTCACACCCGTGGTATATGGACTGATATGCCATGGCTATCAGCCAATCAGCATTCAGTGCTCGAACCACCCAGTTTATAATATTTGTTATGTTATGGCAAGAATAATCACACAGTTTAAAAAAAAGACACTTTAGAATGCTACTGTGTGGGTTTTTTTAAACACCTGGGCATCGGTACTGAGGAGATGTGATGGTTGGGTGGCATTTCATCACAACTGGTAGATGACAATGACTCATGTTTGCAGTGATGTTTGTTGTTGAATTATTATAATCAGCTTCAGCTAAATGTGCTTGAGGATTTCCTAGTGGGCTAGCCCTGTGCAGCTGGTCTAATTATAGCCTGGAATACCCAGCAGATACCCCCCATCTACTGAAATCAACCTTCTCTGAAATTGCAATAGTTATATGGCAATAATATGTGCTGTAAACATTCACAAACACTGCATTGATAAAGATTAATTGGCCTCCAAGAACTGAAGAATTACGAAGAGGACTTGATTTAGGCATGATATCTCCCTTTATTGTCACTATGAGATGCAGGGAGATCAGATACTTGCTCTGTAGGAGAGAGAGAGAGAGAGCATCCTGACACCAGGCAGCATCTTTCTTGCTCTCCATCTGCAGCCTTGTCTCATAGACTAGACGTAACATAGTAAATGTAAATCCGGGACAAGCAAATGAGTATGATATGTTAGGTTTGGTATGGTTACATAAGACAGAAGGTTACTTAAAGCAAAAACAAAAGTGAGTGGTTGGTCGGGGTGGATGGGTGGACGTATAACGCAAACGTCTAGCAACCCAAAGGTTGAGTATTCGAATCTCATCACGGATAACTTGAGCATTTTAGCAACTTTGCAACTACTTACTACTTTTTAGCTACTTTGCAACTACTTATCATGTTAGCTAACCTTCCCCTAATCTTAACCATTTAACCAAACCCTAACCTTAACCCCTAACCCTAATCCCTAGCCTGGCTAATGTTAATCACCTAGCTAACATTAGCATTAGTCATCTAGCCACCTAACTAATGTTAGCCACAACAAATTGGATATCGTAACATATCATAAGTTTAGCAAATTCGTAACATATTGTAAAAATTGAAATTCGTAACATATCATACTAAATGAATGATGGACATCCACAAATTAATACATACCATACGAAACGTAACATATCAAACTAATTGGAGTGTGCCAGATTTACTTTTACTATGTTGCGTCTACCTCTGAGTCCAGGTTGCCATCTGAGGGAGCGCAGGGAGCAGGTGCAGCTCTCATTAAGTGGCGATGGGCTATGTCATGTGACGCAGCCACGAGTCAAAAACACAGCATCACGAGGAAAATGGTGGCAGTTCAGCTATAGGGAAGAGGAGGAGCAGGAGGAGGAAGAGAAAAGCAGCAGCTCTGAAGGATGATGTGCCTGAGGCTCCCTATAATCTACTGAGATAAGGGAATGAATAATATTATAGGATCTAGGGCTGTGAAGTAAATTACTTGCCTGGAAATCATCTTTGAAATCATCCTTCTCCTTTTTCATAAGGTAAACTCTTATGATATTTTAGCCCTCGTCATTTTAGGAGAAGAATATGGCCTGACTGCTTGACATTTGGGATTATAATACCCTTTGTTAGACATCAATCCTATTTCATTTCTTCTTCATGGGTTTCATTTTGTGTTGGAAAATGGTTATTGAACAATGGAAGCTTGCCAGTAGTGATAGCAGTAGTCTGTCTTCAGGGACGCTAGCAGTGGCGGCTGGCCGATAGAGGGCGCTAGGGCGCCGCCCCTTAAATAAAATTATTTTTTTTAAAAATAAAAAAATAAAAATAATAATAATAATAATAAAAACATCAGTATGTCAATATTTGTGTGTTTGAAATATGGAATGCACACAGTAATATGTGTAAGATATGATAGAAAATCATATTCGCAACCTTTCCTCTGCCTGTCAAACGCCTCGTCAGCTCTGGGCGATACAGAAAGTGCCCCGAGGAGGCGGGTCTACGTAGCAGTTAAGCCAATTGCTAATTTAAGATATGAATGTATGACATAAAATGTAGCTAATCAGCGATTTTAATTTGAATCCAAGGAGGGCGATTATTTTATCGCCCCAAGCTCGCCCTGATAAAATAAGGACCGGGCTCCAGTGGCGCCATTTTTACTAGACGACAATGGCGAACGCAAACGTTACTCCTCCAAGACCCAACCCTAACTCGGTGAAATCTCTCCTCCAAGATCCGTTTGAGAGGAGAACTTTGTCAGAGAAAGTTCGGGTGAAAGAGCTGGGCCCAGATCAACCTGACCTCTCAATCAGACAGCAGGCTAGCGAGAAAGGGAAGCAGTATATGCGCGGGCTTCTCCCGTAGCTGGTACACCAGGAAGGCTTGGCTAGCTGGGTGCACTGATGCTAATGCTTTATTTTGCTTTCCGTGCTTGCTTTTTAAAACGACGGGTCAGATTCAGCATGGACAGGTACCGGAGTGAGGGATATGAAGCACCTGTCAGAGAAGGTAAAGAACATGAGAACACCAGGGCACACATGGACAACTCTGTAAAGCTAGCTGTATTAGGAAGGGTGAACATTGCTACGCAGCTGGATGACGGCCACAGGATTGCGGTGAGGAAACACAATGAGGAGGTGGATAAAAACAGGCACATTCTATCCAAAATTATCGATTGTGTGAAGTTCTGTGGGGGCTTTTGAGTTGGCCTTGCGTGGGCACGAGGAGACTGACTCCTCGGACAACCCTGGCATTTTCCGGGGCTTAGTGGATTTTGTTGCCTCCCTCGACAGTGTGCTGGAGGAGCACCTGAAGACAGCTACCGTTTTAAGGGGCACGTCAAAGACGATACAGAACGAGCTGTTGGACTGTATGTTGTCAGTGCTAAGGATTACATCCTGGAGGAAGTAAAGAGTGCTGATTTTATCGCCATTCAAGCTGTGACGAGCGACTGACGTTCCACCCACTGCCAGTTGGTGCTTGTGATACGCTACATCGATGCTAAAATGTAACGTCCAAGAGCGTTTTTGAGTTCATTTTGATCGAGAACGCCAACCGCCGACACCATCGCTACAGCGCTGCTGGAGAGGCTCAGCACCATACTCTCACATGGACAAAAGGCCAAACTTATTGCCCAGGCTTACGACGGAGCAAGTGTGATGAGGGGAGCCACCGGTGAGTGCAGCGTAAAATAGTGGATGTGTACGAAAATGCGCACTACGTCCACTGCTGCACATCAGCTGAACCTCATCATGCAGCAGGCTACTTCACGCATCCCCAGGATCGGCACTTTCTTTTCCGACCTTGCAGGATTTTCTGCTTTCTTCTCCAGGTCTCCCAAGCGAACCACCGTGCTTGACGAAGTGGTTGCGCATAGACTCCCCCAGAGCCTCTACAACACGGTGGAACTTCCACAGTCGCGCTGTAAACACTGTGTACGAGTACAGGGATGACCTCCTAACGTGTTTCCAGACCATCAGAGACTCTGGGAACTTTGATGCCCCGACTGTCAGAGAGGCGGGGGCTTTGTGAGGATGCTTCAAGACGAGGCTTTCTGTTTTTCCTGGCACTGTTCCACAAGATCATGCCAAATGTGGACATGCTTTTCAGCCAGCTGCAGAAGAGGAACATCGACCCTGTCTTCATTAAAGCACTTGTCCAGAGGTTCACAGAAAGCATGCTAAGAATCAGGTAAATAACTATATTTACTATTGGCTGATAAAGATGCTGTTAGAAAGATGAATAGTTCACTTACAACAGTTTAAAAGCCTAAATGTGTCTGGTCATCAAAGTGAGTGATTATCATAGAGCCGTCACAATTATATTTGTTTTAGTATTTTAAAAGGAAAGAGAAGACATTTACATTACATTTTAGTCATTTAGCAGACGCTCTTATCCAGAGCGACTTACAGTTAAGAGTGCATACATTTTTTCATACTGGCCCCCGTGGGAAACGAACCCACAACCCTGGCGTTGCAAGCGCCATGCTCTACCAACTGAGCTACACGGGACCACATTAGTTTTGGCAAGATCTGAAAAAAGTAGTTGGTGGAGTGCAACCCTCAAACATTGAAGAATTACAGCAGTTTGCTGCTGAAGAATGGGCCAAATTGCCAGCAGAAAAGGTGCAGCAAGCTCATTGATGTCTACAATAAGCATATGTTGGCAGCTATCTTGGCCAAAAGCTGTGCAACCAAGTACTAGCTCCAGGGTGCCAATAATTTAGTCCATGACATTTGTCTATATTTTCTAAATTACAATTGTAAACTTAAGTTTACAGAAATATAATTAAAGGTGTGGAGACCCATTTTTTTCCTCTCAAATTTCCAACTGATTTTAGAAGAAATAGGGAATTATTTAAGAAAAGCCCAAGGGTGCCAATATATTTGGACACAACTGTATGCCTTCAGTCTAATTGGAATGTATGGCAGTAGAGTTGTTTGTATTTCTCCCTAACCAAAATGGCTGCCATTAGGATACCATTCAGGATTTTTTTTCACCTGTGTTACCACGACAATCACGCCAAATGAGCATTGCATTTGTGTGCTCCTTCAGTGTGAATGCGCAAATTTGATATGGGTCACATGTAAAACTGATACATAATTGATACAGATTTACGGTATGTTGCCTATATATTACTATATACCGGTATTGATGCACAGACCAGTTTGGGTTTTTACTTTACCTTCTATAACGGTATTTCAATGTTTGGTTTGTTAAATGTGGTAATGCCACTCCGCCATGTGTAACGTCCGTTTTTCTAGTTTACTCCGCAATTTGGGTCGTCTCTCTCCCTCTCTCACCAAGTACCACCCCGTCACTCAAGGAGCGCAGTTGTTGTTACTCGACCACGAGAACAAGTGTTTGTCCAAAAAGACACAATCAGACGTTGATAATAATGCAGGAAAGTACTACACAGTTTGTAATAATTATTCAGGTGTCCACCAGGTCAATTTCTAGAAGAGGCCTAGTTGTTATTGAAGATTAACTTTATTGCTAAGTGCACAGCAGAACAAAATTATGTTGCATCCCTCTCACAAATGTAATAGAAAAAGGCTTTAAACGTAATAACATCAGTTAATTATGTACATCACAGGTTAAAAGCAGTTACTAGACATAGTTTGTGTGTATATACACACTATCTGTCTGTCTGTCTGTCTGTCTGTCTAATATATATATATATATATATATATATAAAGTCACTGGTTGTGTGTTGAGGGGGAATTACAGTGAGCTAAGAAGTCTGATTGCAAGTTATCAAATTAAACTTTATTTTTGGACCCAGGGCCTCAATTCCCTCTTTGTGTGGGGACAGCGCATCTGACGAGCAGCAACAGCCCATCAAGCAGACGGAGGATGCTGGGACCAGGAGAACAACAGAGGTTGGCTATAGAGGTAAGTTGTGATGTAATTGTCAGTGTTTCCCCCTAGAACTTTTTTCAGGCCTGGTAGTATGTAGCCAAAACCCTGAACAATCAGCACCTTGGTAATCATATACTTGGAGTTGGACATAGGCATGCTGTCAGTCAGGGATCACTTGCATCAAAATAGCTTAATTGCAAATTAAAGCTGATGATGTATCTTTTACAGGTATGTGATACCATCCTGAGTCATGCCAAAGAGAGGTTCTCCTTCACCCAGCACCTCATCAGCGCAACACTATTGCACGGAGAGTTGTTCCCACAACACAGTGTGAAGTTCCCGATACAGCGCTTGGAAACAACCGTGGAGGCGTACCCCATGTTGAACAAGGCCAAGCTCAAAACCGAACTGTCCCTCATCTATGAGAACAGTGAGTTCAAGGCTTGTAGTGGTGCAGTGCCCCTGTACCAGTTCTTCATGGAGAACAACCTTCAGAGCACTTTCACAGAGACTGCCAGCCTTCCTCAAGATCCTCATCACCACACCCATGACAACTGCTGAGTCAGAAAGGTGCTTCTCTACACTGAAAAGGATCAAGACCTTCCTGAGAAACAGCATGACACAGGATCGCCTGAACGCTCTGGCCATGCTCTCCATGGAGAAGAAACTTGTCAGGGACATTCCTGACTTTAATCAAAGGGTCATTGAGAGGTTTGCCACTCAGAAGGACAGACGGGCAAAATTCCTGTACAAATAAGATGACAGAACACACACACACAGAGCAGCTCTGGCCGCATGTTTCTTTGTATATAGTTGACCTTAGCATAAAAATCCAGTTATATATGGTACTCTAGAAAGTCTTAATAGTGTCTTTGCTAATATTACTGTATATATGTTGTTTTGTATCAATTAATTGTTGCAGTTCTGGAGCACATTAACAATTAGTCACATTTAGTATGATCATAAATACTGTATGCTATTCTTCCAGTCAAAGGTTTGAGTTCATCCACTTGATATCCATTTCTATATTATACATCCCTTTTATACAGTGTAAGATTTCCTATAAACTTTATAATAATTTCATGTTATTGTCCACTTTCCACTCTGTTCTGACAGCATGCCTGTTGCGTTGCCTGTTTACTACCAATGGTAAAAAAGTTCACTTTAAATGCAAATGAAAGGCTTGGGTTTGTGTAATATGTTTTTGTGTAAGAATGCCTCAACTTTTTTAATATCTGGCATTAAATAATTACTGAATGTTTCACTGAGCACTGCTGTCCTGCAGTTTGTGTTAAAATATATCGCGATGGTTACAGGAAAAAAAAGTATGGCACAGCCCCACCGAGAATATTTTCATCAGCCGCCACTGGACGCTAGGTCGGACACCATGCAGAGTAACGGATGCTCTTGTCATTTGTTATTGCCAGTCATGTTGTTTTGGCAACACTCTGTTATGAACTGTCTGTCCACCCTGGGATGTTAAGATGAAAGGATGTCTTCGGCTTATGCAGCAAGGCACAGTGGGACTGTATACCTTATATTTCCTCATTACCTCTTGGTATGTAGTAGTTGTTGTTTCCCCCTGTATTATACCCTTCATTCCCCTCATCCTTCTTGTCGTCCTCATTGTTTCACATTACAATAGGTGACAAGGGAAATTACACCTCGTGTTAAGGGGTAACCTAGCAGTGTGTCTGCCTCCCTGTACAGAGAATAGTTTTTTATTTTTTATTAACATACCACCGCCTCTCCGTCCCTCATCTCATCATGGCAGGGCTACAATCTAAAGAGTTCCCTGGGGAGCTGATAATAACCACCCAGCCTCTCTCTCTGTGCTACCTTTGTGGTGCTGAGCCAGGTCACTGACAACCCCACTGACATGATTGCTGGCTTATGTTAATTTTTCACCATCTGCAATGATGTGATACTGTACTAGTGTGCTTCCAGGACTATTTGGGGTTTGGTTTATTTGAATCAGTTTGACTGGCTGGCTTTAGAGTTTGGTCATGTCATGCTATTGTGTGTGGCTGTGGCTCTGTTGATTTTCAGACCACTTCCTGAGGACGGTGACATGGAGTCATCCTGTGGTCTCACCGATGACAGAGCCTGTGAGTAACATTAAAAGAATATGTGACTGGCATTTGGTAGCTCAATTAACTTACACTACATGGCCAAAAGTATGTGGACACCTGCTCGTCGAACATCTCATTCCAAAATCATGGGCATTAATATGGAGGTCCCCCCTTTGCTGCTATAACAGCCTCCAGTCTTCTAGGAAGGCTTTCCACTAGATACTGGAACATTGCTGCGGGACTTGCTTCCATTCAGCCTCAAGAGCATTAGTGAGGTCGGGCACTGATGTTGGGCGATTAGGCCTGGCTCGCAGTCGGCATTCCAATTAATCCCAAAGGTGTTCGATGTGGTTGAGGTCAGGGCTCTGTGCAGGCCAGTCGAGTTCTTCCACATCGATCTCTACAAACCATTTCTGTATGGACCTCGCTTTGTGCATGGGGGCATTGTCATGCTGAAACAGGAAAGGGCCTTCCCCAAACTGTTGCCACAAAGTTGGAAGTAAAGAATCGTCTAGAATGTCATTGTATGCTGTAGTGTTATGATTTCCCTTCACTGGAACTAAGGTACCTAGCCCAACCATGAAAATCAGCCCCAGACCATTATTCCTCCTCCACCAAACTTTAGAGTTGTACTATGCATTGGGGCAGGTAGCGTTCTCCTGGCATCCGCCAAACCCAGATTCGTCCGTCGGACTGCCAGATGGTGAAGTGTAGTGAGTGTTGCAACCGATGACAGACTATTTTTATGCGCTACGCGCTTCAGCACACGCCGGTCCCATTCTGTGAGCTTGTGTGGCCTACCACTTCGCGGCTGAGACATTGTTGTTCCTAGACATTTCCACTTCACAATAACAGCACTTACAGTTGACCGGGGCAGCTCTAGCAGGGCAGAAATTTGAAGAACTGACTTGTTGGAAAGGTGGCATCCTTTCAATTGCCACGTTGAAAGTCACTAAGAAAATTCTACTGCCAATGTTTGTTTATGGAGATTGCATAGCTGTGTGTTCGATTTTATACATCTGTCAGCAATGGGTGTGGCTGAAATAGCCGAATCCACTAATTTGAAGGGGTGTCCACATACTTTTGTATGTATAGTGTAAGTAACTTCAGCAATATTACTTTATGACTAGCCTGCTGTTTTGTGTATGTGGGGGAATAACAGGGCATTATCTAATTGTCATATTTTGCTGATGATTGTTAAATTGTAAAAAAGCCAATAAATATATTGTTAAAAATATATATTACTTTATGACAATAAGCCTTGACAACACACTGATGCTTGAAATCTTTTTTTTACACATGCTACTTCATAAACCCTTCAACTGTGAATTCAACTGGATGTTATGTGTGTACACTACCAGTTACTAAGAGTCTCACCACCTCTGCCGCAGCTCCCCCCAACTCTCTGAATGTTGGTGGAGGTGGCGGAGGTGGAGTAGTGTCCACCCATCGCAAGCTGCGTACGTTAGTGGCCCCGGATATCAACCTGTCCCTGGACCACAGCGAGGGTTCCCTGCTGTCTGACGACTTCCTGGATACGCCCGACGACCTGGACATCAACGTGGACGACATCGACACCCCCGACGACAACGACTCTCTGGAGTTCATCACCAATGGCAATGAGCTGGAGTGGGAAGGTGAGTAGGGCTCATGGGGCGTGGATTAATGGTAGCCCTGGTTGCCAGCCTGGTAGCCCTGGTTGCCAGCCTGGTAGCCCTGGTGCCAGCCTGGTAGCCAGTCTTTCTGCTTCAGACAACCTGTTGTTTGGCTAAATGTAGCTAGCGCAGAAACGGTCTGGCACCCACTTCGGCTAGATAAATAGCTGCGTATGTACACTAATGTTTAAGTCCACAGCTAAACAGCACAAAAGCTAAGATACTGAAGAGAAATACAAAGATGGATGACATAAAATAAGTCAATTTTGTCTCACTCATACAAATACATTAGCTTCACATTGTAGCATAAACACCTTTCAACTTTCCACTATGTATGTCCAGATGATACACCGGTTGCCAACGCCAAAGCGGGGCCTGGTGACGGAGAGGAGGAAGACTGTGCTGATGGGACGGGGGGTAACGGGCGCCTATGGAGGACAGTGATCATCGGGGAGCAGGAGCACCGTATTGACATGCAGGTCATCAGGCCGTATCTCCGTGTCATCACCCATGGGGGTCAGTGTCCAGCCAACAGCATCCAGCCAGAGCTATAGATACTGTATACAAAGTTAAACTAATTAGAATTGAATTATCATGGAACTTTCTCTGCCAACATGGTGCCAATTATTACATCTCAAACTGAGTTTGTCTGTAAATGGTTGTGCATCCAACATAGTTCATCCCATTGGTGTCACTAACAGGCCATGCCAACTCTCACTCTCTACTCTCCTCCTGCAGGTTACTATGGTGAGGGTCTGAATGCCATCATAGTGTTCTCAGCCTGCTACCTGCCGGACAGCAGCTGTGCAGATTATCACTACATCATGGAGAACCTCTTCCTGTGAGTAACTGTGTTATTTATTTATGACGAGGCACCCATCAGAAAGCCTCGCTATGTAGTGATATTTTAAACTAGGTTATCATGCACAATATGCTATCATAAAAATAAAAATAAAATTCAGAGAGCATGCCATACATTATGTAGGAATGTTGGATTGAAAATTTACGCTGCCAGAAAATATAACCTGATTTGAGATTTCTTTAGTGCTTGCAATGGCAGCAATAAAATGAACCTCAATCTTTTTCCCTTCTCAGGTATGTGGTTAGCAGTCTAGAAATGCTGGTGGCTGAGGACTATTTGATCATCTACATGAATGGAGCCACACCGCGGGGCAAGATGCCAGGCATAGGATGGCTAAAGAAATGCTATCAGATGATTGATAGGAGGTAAGGATATTTATATCTTATACTAACTACTAAACGACAGCTTGTTTAATGCGATTGTTCATGCTGTTGACATAGGATGGACGTGCATGACATAAACGTCAACTGAGTTTCAGAAAAGTTCATGGAGAGTAATTGTGCTTGTCACTGCTACTGGCAGTCAATGGGAAAGGGACTGACTCATCCTAAGCCTCTTGATAGATTCTTCCAGCACAATGGGATGTCTGTATTTCCTTATTTCAACTGCCGGCAGGTAACCTAGCGGTTAAGAGCATTGGGCCAGTAACCGAAAGGTTGCTGGTTCGAATCCCTGAGCCGACTAGGTGAAAAATCTGTCGACGTGCCCTTGAGCAAGACACTTAACCATAATTGCTCTGCATAAGAGCGTCTGCTAAATGACTAAACTGCAATAACTGCTTATTTCTGTTGTCTCTGTAGGCTCAGGAAGAACCTAAAGTCTCTGGTCATTGCCCACCCCACCTGGTTCATCCGCACTGTGCTGGCCATATCCAGGCCCTTCATCAGGTGACCACACAACAGAACGACACATTAATAACACAGTTAAATACTACATATCGTCACTGTGACTGACAATTTATAGTTGTAAACACAACATCAATGTAACTTGTTGTTGTATCCTGTTATTTGCAGTGTGAAGTTTATGAATAAGATCCAGTATGTGCACAGTCTGGACGAGCTGGCAGAGATAGTCCCCATGGAACATGTGCAAGTCCCAGAATGTGTGGTGCAGTAAGTATCATCAACCACCTTGGGGAGTAACTGAGCTGAAGACTTGACTCCCACTATCATTCACTGACTTGCAGTGATTTGCAATTTTGCTGGAGTAAAATGTGTAGACTAATAAATTATGTGAACTTGCAAGCGAATAATTATTCCCTCAGTGAATAGACGTGGATGCCTGGCAGAGACTTTGAGGCACTAAATAAGTCATAGAAGAATACATTTAAATATCAAAGGTTTTCAAATAGGAATTGATATGTTAATTGTGTTATTCTCAGCCAAGATAGGATCTGTATTCCAACTTGAAAAGGACTTGGATAGGAATAGGGATCGTATGATTTCTTTCTTTTTACAGATTTGAGGAGGAGAGGATCAATGCTCGGAAAGAAAGGTAAAATACATTTACGTCTTATTTTTTTTATCGAATTAATCAGTCAGATATGCTTATACTCAATCGATTCAGGGGTGACCAATGCTGTAGCCTCAGTCAGTTCATTCATCAAGCTTTTATTCAGTAGGTACAGATGTAGGATCTTAATTCCATCCAGTTTGCTACAGAAGGAAAATTATCCTGCAGCAACAGGAAATGTGCATTATAATTAATGGACATTTTTGTAGGGGAAAATCATGTCTGACATTTCAAAGTGGAAATTACGAACTTCCGAAGCCTTTTTAAACCTCAAATACACTACAAGTTTTACATTTCCTGCAGGGTGATCAAATGAAGATCCTACATCTGTATTGTGTCCCTCTGCCTGTACAGGATGGAGCAGGAACAGCGGCAGCAGGCAAACCCACAGGAGTCTTCTTCAGCCAAGGCAGAGAGGTAGGGAGTAGACAGTTACACTACAATGGCCTGTGCGTGATAGCCGAATATTGTATCGACCAGGGATCTTTAACCCCCTCTTCAGCCTGCATGCACAGTAGCTCTCCAGGACCAGGGTTGGAGATCCCTGGTATAGACCAAGCAGTAGTCAACATGTCCATATGGTCAAGCAATAGTTCCTCTCACTAGCAATATAGAAGGGATTGATGGGGATAATGTTACAGAAACATGTTTATTCATACTCCTGTCATTTGCAGGCCCAAGTCAATGATCGCAGAGCAAGGAATCTGAAAAGGACCTGTTCCTCTTTATTCATCTCATGGTAAGTACACAACACTCCACTGCTCTTCTCATAGGGACCACAAGGTGGCACTGCATTCATAAATACACTACATTGTCCGTACGGTATTCAATGGCAGCCTTTGGCAGGAGCCAGGCCGGCCCATAGAGATCCTATTAAATTAGTTCTAAGATATAATTCTGTGGTCAGGCCGTTAAACCACTTAAACAGATGTTTAACCACCAGCCCCATTTGAACGTCTACTGTTATGTAATGTCCACCTGCTCAGCTCTTTAAGAATCAGACCCTGTCAGTCCACAGTGCTATTATAAAGGAATGCTCTGTCAAGTGCATACAGCCAGGCCTGATGAGTGGACGTGTGAGGAGTGTGTGTCTCACTGTGTCATCATGGGACTTTCAGGGGTCAAGGGGTCAGGCATGTTGCAGCCCCACTCATTTTTCAATAAGGCCAGCTGTATTGAATGAACTGCTCAGTGAAGCTAGTCTGCCGTGTTGAAAAGTGTGTTCTTGTACAAGTTGTTTTAAATCATTAGTCTACTTCTTAATGACGGTGTCTTTTTTACTCTGTGCAGTTGCTGAAAGAAGTTTGAGCATGAAAACAATGTTTTATAAGAAGCAAGATGAAGGCCAACAAGTCTAAGAATACTTCATAATTTATCAATATCAAGCTGAAGAAAGAATAATTATTTTTCCATTGATGTGAAGCGACCTGACCCCCAGCACACACACACACTCCTCTGAAGATCTTAGGTTGCGACTGATTCCATCAGGACATTCCAAGGAAGGCACAGTCCCCACAGGTACTCTCGCTGTTACAAAGATAGTACAACTCCATATGTTACTTAATTTTTACGACCGCTTGAAGCAGTTACTTTTGAACCCCCAGGTTCCCACCATGAGTTTTGTATCCATTTAAAATTTAGATACCAGTGCGACAGCGAGAACCCTTTGCATAATACAAGAATATTGAAGAAAATGTTCCAGAGGACATTTTAAGAAAAACATCAATATTGTAGAACATTTTCCACAGGACATATTGTAACTGGTGTAAGCTGTCAGTAGCAGGCAGGCAACCAGACCTGTTACAGTTTGATGTGTTGGAGGCTCTTGTGGGGTCCATGGTAAACTAGACTTGAGTATGTTACTGTATGCTGAGAGGAGGATCTGATCAGAGAAGAACAGGGAAGGAGGAAGATAGTCAAGCAATGCTTCCTAGAGAGCTCAGCATTGGTGTGTGCTGTGTCATAATAAATTATCTTTAACCCATTAGCGCTATGATACTCCTTGTGTAGACCAGAATGCTTGGCGAGACATCAGATGCCTTCACCTTTGCTTTGTTTTTGCCTCATAATGTCTCCTTAAACAGGCCTTCTTTTTAATCTGCTGCGTTGCATAAATCATTTTGATGCCATTGTTCGATATTCCTAGATTGGTCTGGGGATCATTCAGTGCCCAACCAACTGATGTGCCGCACGAATTCTGTCTGTACATGAATATGAAGGCACACTGAAAGTAAGACCAGCAAGACATTTGCTGTTTTTGACTGTAATGACGAGGACTGCATTTAAATTACTTTAGTCATTCATGTTGTGATTTAATCATATAATTTTTGCATCATGCTTTGTTTTTGGTGCAGTCAAAGCATGTCAACATGTTGCCAGCCTGTAATGTGTTCCTTCAGATGTCCTATAAGATAATGGACCAGCTGTAAATCTGCTATTCGATACTCACCTAATGGATGGTAGAGGGGAGGTAGTGTTAGAGTTTTTATTTTTGTAAGAATTACAAACATTATGTATTGCCAGTGTAATGTAAGTGTTGTTTTGCACTATTGAATTTGATTGTCATTAAATGGTGAGCATATAATCTATCTGCATATATTTGGGGACAGGTTGGCTTCCTAATACTGTATGTAACTCAAGATGGATTTTTGTGTGTTATTCACATTTTTGTGCATTTAGTACAGTGAGGGGAAAAAAAAGTATTTGATCCCCTGCTGATTTTGTACGTTTGCCCACTGACAAAGACATGATCAGTCTATAATTTTAATGATAGGTTTATTTGAATAGTGAGAGACAGAATAACAACAACAAAATCCAGAAAAACGCATGTACATTTTTTTATAAATTGATTTGCATTTTAATGAGGGAAATAAGTATTTGACCCCCTCTCAATCAGAAAGTTTGATTCCCACGGGGGGCCAGTATGAAATAAAAAAATGTATGCACTCACTAACTGTAAGTCCCTCTGGATAAGAGCGTCTGCTAAATGACTTAAAATGTTTTAAAAAATGTTTGGCCATAATGACCATCGTTATGTTTGGAGGAGAAAGGGGAAGGTTTGCAGGCCGAAGAACACCATCCCAACTGTGAAGCACGGGGGTTGCAACATCATGCTGTGGGGGTGCTTTGCTGCAGGAGGGACTGGTGCACTTCACAAAATAGATGTCATCATGAGGAAGGAAAATTATGTGGATATATTGAAGCAACATCTCAAGATATCAGTCAGGAAGTTAAAGCTTGGTCGCAAATGGGTCTTCCAAATGGACAATGACCCCAAGCATACTTCCAAAGTTGTGGCAAAATGAATGTGGTACCTTCAGGCATTTGGAAATTACTCCCAAAGATGAACCAGACTTGTGTAGGTCTACAATTTATTTTCTGAGGTCTTGGCTGATTTCTTTTGATTTTCCCATGATGTCAACCAAAGATGCACTGAGTTTGATGGTAGGCCTTGAAATGCATCCACAGGTACACCTCCAATTGACTCAAATTATGTAAATTTGCCTATCAGAAGCTTCTAAAGCCATGACATCATTTTCTGGAATTTTCCAAGCTGTTTAAAGGCACAGTCAATTTAGTGTATGTAAACTTCTGACCCACTGGAAATGTGATACAGTGAATTATAAGTGAAATAATCTGTTTGTAAACAGTTGTTGGAAAATTACTTGTGTCATGATCAAAGTAGATGTCCTAACCTACTTGCCAAAACTATAGTTTGTTAACAAGACATTTGTGGAGTGGTTGAAAAACAAGTTTTAATGACTCCAACCTAATTGTATGTAAACTTCCGACTTCAACTGTACATGACTGCCATTGTTTTGATAGTGCAGCCAATTACATTGTTCTATGTCATTTGCTGAAGGCCATTCTTAATTTAGATCCATGTGTGTGACTGACCAGTGACCAACTCTGCCTCTGTCACTAATACAGCTGAGCTGATGTAACTGCTGGAGGTTTTCTAACAGAGCCAGGAGGCTCAGAACTGAAAAAGCGTGTGCGAGCAAGGAGGCCTACAAACCTGACTCAGTTACATCAGCTCTGTCAGGAGGAATGGGCCAAAATTCACCCAACTTATTGTGGGAAGCTTGTGGAAGGCTACCCAACATGTTTGACCCAAGTTAAACAATTTAAAGGCAATGCTACCAAATACTAATTGAGTTTATGTAAACTTCTGACCCACTGGGAATGTGATGAAAGAAATAAAAGCTGAAAGAAATCATTCTCTCTACTATTATTCTGACATTTCACATTCTTAAAATAAAGTGGGTATCCTAGCTGACCTAAGATAGGGAATTTTTACTAGGATTAAATGTCAGGAAATGTGAAAAAAATGAGTTTAAATGTATTTGGCTAAGGTGTATGTAAACTTCCGACTTCAACTGTATGTATCTTTTAGAGTTACATTCGGGAGATGGAAACTCTATAGACAACTTCTTCCATGGTGCCCCAAATCCTAATGAGTTAATTGTTACATTATTAATTTAATTGAGTGACAATTAAACAGAGTTAGTTGATTCGATAAATAACAGTCATCATATTAATGAAAGTCACGTCACGACACAATCATATTTTCAGTCTTTAAAAGCACAATATGTTATTACACTGGATGATTTGAAAGAGATCAGTGGGTAATTTGTCTGCTAGAATACTCTATCTAGCTTATTTTTCAAAAATGCAAAGCTTAAAATGGGGATTGAAGATTAGCTATGTAGTTCGGATGTTCTTTAGATTGTGATGGTAAAGTCTTCCATGTAAATAAACAAATGATAAACTACACCACCCAACAATCTCTCTCTGTGACCTGTATTCTTCCATTTCTAATTGACACATTGCTGTAATCCAAGAGATATCTTTCCGACATTCAGAAAGACATATCTTTCACACATTCAGAATGTATGGATAGATTTCACTTGAATCGAACTTGTTGAGAAAATGACAGTTACATTGGCCTTACCATAAAAATAAAGGTGTCCAGGTGTTGACTTGAAGCAATGCTGGTCTTCCCTAACGGTTGCTTGTTGGGGTTCAAATGAAGCTATTAATACACAGTCATGACACACACGTCCATGTCCACTCTGACAAGTATCACATGAGCCTCCTGGCTCTGTTAGAAAACCTCCAGCAGTTACATCAGCTCAGCTGTATTAGTGACAGAGGCAGAGTTGGTCACTGGTCAGTCACACACATGGATCTAAATTAAGAATGGCCTTCAGCAAATGACATAGTGCAGCCAAATACATTGTTCTATCAAAACAATGGCAGTCATGTACAGTTGAAGTCGGAAGTTTACATACAATTAGGTTGGAGTCATTAAAACTTGTTTTTCAACCACTCCACAAATGTCTTGTTAACAAACTATAGTTTTGGCAAGTAGGTTAGGACATCTACTTTGATCATGACACAAGTAATGTTCCAACAACTGTTTACAGACAGATTATTTCACTTATAATTCACTGTATCACATTTCCAGTGGGTCAGAAGTTTACATACACTAAATTGACTGTGCCTTTAAACAGCTTGGAAAATTCCAGAAAATGATGTCATGGCTTTAGAAGCTTCTGATAGGCTAATTTACATAATTTGAGTCAATTGGAGGTGTACCTGTGGATGTATTTCAAGGCCTACCATCAAACTCAGTGCATCTTTGGTTGACATCATGGGAAAATCAAAATAAATCAGCCAAGACCTCAGAAAATAAATTGTAGACCTACACAAGTCTGGTTCATCTTTGGGAGTAATTTCCAAATGCCTGAAGGTACCACATTCATCTGTACAAACAATATTACGCAAGTATAAACACCATGGGACCACGCAGCTGTCATACCGCTCAGGAAGGAGACGCGTTCTGTCTCCTAGAGATGAACGTACTTTGGTGCGAAAAGTGCAAATCAATCCCAGAACAACAGCAAAGGACCTTGTGAAGATGCTGGAGGAAACAGGTACAAAAGTATCTATATCCACAGTTAAACGAGTCCTATATTATGGAGGACTAAAAGTGCCACAATTAAATAAATAAATACACCATTAAATAATTACTTAAATGTGTCATTAATTAATTAAAATTAGAATTAAATACATAAATGTGTTATTAAATGTGTCATTAATTAATTCAAATACCGATTCATTTTATGTAAAATACATATATAATAATTTCACTATTTACATTTACATTTCATGGTCCTGCGTTGGAGTGCTTCCTGAATTACTTAAAACTGTCAAACTGACCCATCAAAAGTTGGTAGGCGGAACCTAACGCCTGATTGGTTACCCTCTGCATCAAGCCAAGACAAATCAATTCCGGATAATGGATTGATGCAGAGCTACTGAACACATTCCAATACACTGGGTGGCGCTATTCACCTCTACGTTGGTTTAGTTACACGGTTAAACAGAACTTTCATTGCAACGGCTAAAAATCAAGAGAAGACTCGGTCCTACTAGCCCCAATGTTGAGACGCTGTGTGAGGTGCAGGACAAAATGTCTAAAAGTTGCCCGGAGCTGCTGAGAGAAGCAGCGAATTTGATTGAGGAAGCTCTGAGCAGAAGTCCAACGGCTCCCGCGGCACCGGTGACTCCGGCAGCTCAGTCACAGCAGATACCGGCCGCTCAATCACGTACACCTGTCCAAGGTAAGCTAAGTAATTTCATGTTAGCCAGGTGTGCTACTATTTAATGATTCGGGACACACGTGTAGGTTAAATTAGATCGACTCAAACATGTATTTGCATGCGGTATTATGATGCTTCGTGCGTGACACGTTTATTGTTAATGGGGGGGGAAGCATAAACCTAGCTAGTTCGCTAATCGGCTAAATGGTGTTAGCTGGCTTGAGCATCCCAAGATAGAAGTAGAGGCTGTTTTAGCTGACTGGTGACCATTGAGCTGTTACGTTTTTCTGTGTTGCAGCGGAGGTAGCAAGGCTCTTTGCGCCATATAACATTGGAGCCAGAAGGAATATGACGAGACGACCAGCACAAGTCCAAGTTAGCCGAAGAAGCTACACACACACTGTCTGTTGTTTGGCTGACCACAATGCGGATAAAATTCCAAGCGTACTGTTTAAAGCTGAACTTCTTACTTCAGGACTTGGAGAGCAAAAGTAACATTTTCAGGTCAGTGCGAAACTAGGCATTTACCAAAAGTAAAAAAAGTTTGTACTGTCTGTGGCTTGTTGAAATTATTTGCATTTCTTTTTATAGTGACTCAAACTTAATTGGTGTTCATAGTGTCAATAATAGTTATCACAGGCTTATTTGCTTAATTTAAGGTGAGGTGAGTTATGATTTTGTTTTGTTTTTTCTCCAGGGAATGACCACGATCCCATGGTTATAACAAATAAACTGATGGAAGTGTTTCCGAAGCTCCAACAAGGGGGGAGGCTTTGAATTTCTAAAACTTGTAGGATCTACTCGCAGTCGAAATCTTGCGTTGCTTCAGTGTCCCAGCACTGGATACACCCTTGCCTATCTGAAAGATCCATCGACGATGATTGGACAGGCTACAATCTACATACGTCCACTTCAACAGGATCTACCCTTAGATTGTGTACATACATTTACAGAGACTTAGTTTAATACATAATCAAAACAAAGATTACTGGTGACTTTTAATCATTAATTAAAAGCCATTTGTTGTTGTTGTTAGGAGAGCTCACGTCCTGCCTCTGGTCCAGTCATCCCCTGCATCACTTGTCAGAAGGAAGTTCCCTTTTCAGAGATGAAGCTGCACAGATTGAGCTGCAATGGGTATGTACTTCTTAAAGCAATGCAAGGGTAGCATAATTTATTTTCTTTGGGAATATGTCTCTCTTATTGTTGTGCACACAAATAAGCGAGTATGACCATCATTTCAATTGTGTTAACTTCAAGGACACCCATGCAGGAATCAGAAAGAGAACAAGAGGGAGGCCAAAGTGAAGAAAATGATAGTGAGACAGCCCTAGTCAGTGACAGTGTTCCAGTGAGGCCTGAAACATCAGCTGAGAGTGCAGTAGTACCGGCAGTGATTGTC
Organism: Coregonus clupeaformis; assembly: GCF_020615455.1. Lineage (NCBI taxonomy): Eukaryota > Metazoa > Chordata > Actinopteri > Salmoniformes > Salmonidae > Coregonus > Coregonus clupeaformis. The sequence continues at coordinate 33,684,034 of NC_059202.1, forward strand.
AACGAGGAGTTGGATCGCAAAGAAACAGACAGTGGTTTGTGTCATCACAATAGTGTTGCTATAAGATTGTGTGTAACTGAAAAGTTAATAGAAAGATAACACCTGTAGGATATAATTAGATAAGATAATACAGTTACAGACAATTAATAACATGCAACTGGGTTTTTCTATTTTTCTAATATTTAGTTGTAGTTGTTTAGTAGTGCTGTTTTTATGTCAACTCAGCGTTGTGACAGGTTCTGAAGATGTTGGGTCTCACGTTTTGTCAGTGAAATGAACAGAATTTTCCTCCTGTTCTGTAGAGTGAGAGGATATCTGTATATGCAGGTAACATGCCAACTCACAATATGTCTCTCTGTAATAGATAACTTTATTGTTGTTGTTTGTTTAGAATGGAAGCTTTGGCCCATTCTGTGGACCATAATGAGACAGGAAGCTTCAAAGAAACAGCTTTTTTTTTTTTCTTTTAAAAGGAAAGTAAACTTTCAGTTTTTCCTTGCTTGTTCTAACACAACAAATAAAAACATGGGTTGGACCTCAGTCTAAGATTCTTGATAACACTTCCACAGTCTCTACATATAGTCTAAGTGCATCAGTAACAGAAACTCCTGGAGCTGGCAAAATTGCAACCTCTTCATCTGAGAGCTCACGGGCCAGCTGAACCTCGGGGACTGACACAGTGCCTCGATGAAGGCAGTGAGGTCCGTTCCAATCGATCCCATATTCTTCAGGAACCTGAATGGATGACAAGCATAATCAGTCTTGTACTTAAAACTAGTTTGACATGTCCTTACACAAGATTGTTATTTTTGGTCACCAAGGCAGTGAGAAATGAAATGTTACTTATTCAGTTTTTTAAAATAATACAGCTTTGCATAGTATGCACTGTAGAAACTACAGCTCACAGGTTGATCTTTAAAAGCTCGGGAGATTTTAAAGAGACAATAATCTATAGTAAATGTTTCATTTAAAGTATCACATTTAGCACCATTTTTTTCTCCCATAATTCCTTTGGGGAAACAATTTTAAGAAAGTGTTTAAAGTTCATTGTTAACCTCAGTAGGATCCTCCTCAGGGCCTTGCTCTCTGTAACTTCTCCAGAGTTGCTGTGGTGACTGATTCCTTTCAGTTCTAAGACCGTGGAAGTTCCAAGCATCTCGAAAAGAGTCGAGGCTTTGCTGAACCAGTGGAAGGAAAATCCGGTGCAGAGCGAAAAGATGGACTTCATTGTCTGGATTCAGTGTCTCCTGATCTTCCAATGAAGTAAAGATCTGATAGAAGAGGTCCAGGGCATGTTCATAAACATCTCTCCACATCCTCTCTATTCTGTGTTTAGGATAAAATTGAGAAATTGTTAATTTATGACATATGCTAAAGTACATTCAACTAGTATGTTAGTTGTGTGAGCCTAGTTGCCAAACATATTTCTTTACCGCTGATTGTGGACACTTCTGCCTGTGATGTGTGAATTCCTGTCGGTACCTCTGCTTCTGATCATGAATTCTGCTACATCTGCATTCTCCCCCCCTTTGTCAGACCGTACCCTTGATGGCAGCCCATACTGCTCAACAGCGGCGATAAAGCTCTGTAAGACCGTATGAGCTCTATTATTGCCGGCCACAGTCAGGTAGACCACTAAACGACTGAATCCATCCACCCCACCGTGGACAACAAATCTCCACCTGTTGCAAACACATGAAAAAATATAACTTTATTGTATAACAATTGTAATGAAACATATAGAAAGATGCATTGTTTATCTGCTAATATCACTGACCTGATAAGCTTATGGTGGCCATCTATATGCCACAAAGAGTTTGGGCCAGGAACAAAATACTGCCGTCGCCTTAATACACGCAGCCTCAGACGTCTCATGTAGACTCCTCTGCATTGACTCTGCGTAAAGACTCTTGCAGTCTTGAGACTGAGGGGAGGAATTTAAAATGAATAACCACACACTCACTGGCTACTTATTTTGAGGATATAGTGGTGTCATAATAAAATAAATAATGTGTGTAAAACAGTCAACTATTACAGAACCACCACAGCTTCAAAAATGTACTTTACTGTCAGATATTGTACATATACATACACATATATATACACATATATAAAAATTATATATACATATACATATATATATATATATACACATACATACATACATACATATACATACATATATACATACATACATATATATATTTATATATATATACATACATATACATACATATATATACATACATACATATATTTATATATATATATATATTTATATATATACATATATATACACATATACATATATATACACATATACATATATATACACACATATATAGATAGATAGATAGATAGATAGATAGATAGATAGATAGATAGATAGATAGATAGATAGATAGATAGATAGATAGATACCACATGCTCGAACAGAGATGACCTGAGATTTTTTGCCTCCTATGATATTTTGCTTTTCTATGATTATATTATACCCTTTACAGCAGGGGCACATCCGGACAGCTGAGAATATTACTGTCAGATATTGTTCCACCTCTATTAAACAGGAGGCTAAAAATCACAGGACATGTCTATCCTGATGATACAAGTCAGCCGTCCTGAAATATGTGTTTCTCTTCACATTTCTTCTACACATTCTACATCTCAGAGGCGATGTCTTTCCATAAGCGGGCTTCCTTCACCTTTCAAAGGGGCAGAGCTCCAAATTAAAAATACATTTAAATAATGCCCATATTATTATCTACTCACTTGGAACATGCACACCTCTTGCATTCAGGTGACCACGCATTAGCTTGTAGCCGGTGTTTGGATGACTTCTGTGAATTTCACTTACAATACGGTCTAACTCCTCATCATTCACAGCTGAATAGAGATCTGTCTTTCTGTACAAACAAGAAAAAACACAACATCAAGTAATGTTACCTTAAACGTCATATTCTTTCCGAGTGTATGAGAGCAGCAATTCATAAACAGAAAACTCATGAATTTAGTGTAAATACCTTAAACTGTATTGTTGCATGCGCCTCCTGATGGTCCTCTTTGACACACCGAACATCGCTGCAATTTGAACTGCGGGAACTCCACAAAGAAGTTGATGCTCCAGAACTGCACTCGGTATGTCAAACGCCAAACGCCCCGGTCCCTGTGTGTGTTGGGCCTGAAGTGCCCTGGTACCAGAGAAGCGGTGGACAACTTCTTCTAGATTTGCAATCACTCTGTGGTCGATATCTTCGTCGGAAAGTGCGGAAATGACTCCAACAACTTCAATAAGTTCCTCTGCTTTACTAGCTACATGCTCTGGGTCAGCAGGTCCTGCTTCTACATCCTCTGCTAAGTTTAAAATGTCTCTAACCAACTCCCTGGAAAGTTCACGGAGATCCTCCATTGTCTCTATCCAGGTTGGCCTACTCTACTTCAGACCAAAGCAATGGATCAGACTAGATTCGCGTTAGCCCCGCCCACTGACTTTGATGGGTCAGTTTGACAGTTTTAAGTAATTCATGAAGCACTCCAACGCAGGATCATGAAATGTAAATGTAAATAGTGAAATAATTATATATGTATTTTACATAAAATGAATCGGTATTTGAATTAATTAATGACACATTTAATAACACATTTATGTATTTAATTCTAATTTTAATTAATTAATGACACATTTAAGTAATTATTTAATGGTGTATTTATTTATTTAATTGTGGCACTTTTAGTCCTCCATACTATATCGACATAACCTGAAAGGCCGCTCAGCAAGGAAGAAGCCACTGCTCCAAAACCGCCATAAAAAAGCCAGACTACGATTTGCAACTGCACATGGGGACAAAGATCATACTTTTTGGAGAAATGTCCTCTGGTCTGATGAAACAAATATAGAACTGTTTGGCCATAATGACCATCGTTATGTTTGGAGGAAAAAGGCGGTTGCTTGCAAACCGAAGAACACCATCCCAACCATGAAGCACGGGGGTGGCAGCATCATGCTGTGGGGGTGCTTTGCTGCAGGAGGGACTGGTGCACTTCACAAAATAGATGTCATCATGAGGAAGGAAAATTATGTGGATATATTGAAGCAACATCTCAAGATATCAGTCAGGAAGTTAAAGCTTGGTCGCAAATGGGTCTTCCAAATGGACAATGACCCCAAGCATACTTCCAAAGTAGTGGCAAAATGGCTTAAGGACAACAAAGTCAAGGTATTGGAGTGGCCATCACAAAGCCCTGACCTCAATCCTATAGAACATTTGTGGGCAGAACTGAAAAAGCGTGTGCGAGCAAGGAGGCCTACAAACCTGACTCAGTTACACCAGCTCTGTCAGGAGGAATGGGCCAAAATTCACCCAACTTATTGTGGGAAGGTTGTGGAAGGCTACCTGAAACGTTTGACCCAAGTTAAACAATTTAAAGGCAATGCTACCAAATACTAATTTAGTGTATGTAAACTTCTGACCCACTGGGAATGTGATGAAAGAAATAAAAGCTGAAAGAAATAATTCTCTCTACTATTATTCTGACATTTCACATTCTTAAAATAAAGTGGTGATCCTAACTAACCTAAGACAGGGAATTTTTACTAGGATTAAATGTCAGGAATTGTGAAAAAGTTTAAATGTTTTTGGCTAAAGTGTATGTAAACTTCCGACTTCAACTGTATGACTCGCAACACAAATACTGTATCTATTTACTCATAGTAGTGTTAGAGGTACTGTGGTCTATTGAACTAACACACATGCAATGGCCTTGGTAGGCTATCATATGTGGAGAATGGAACACCGATTTTATTTTATTATAATAATATGCCATTTAGCTGACGCTACATGAAAGACTGGTACAATACATTTTGTTCGGAATGTTTTGACTTACATGAATAAAATCCGCATTCCACATCTACTAGGCTACAATAAGCCTAAAAGTTAAAGGTTAGACTTTAACTGAGCCACTATGGACATTAAGTTATGTATTTTAATACTGTAAAATGTATCATTATGAGTGCTTGATGCCAGTGCTATCAGATTGATTTGTTTCAACTATCTGCTATTTAAAGGCTACATTAAAGGTCCAATGCAGCTGTTTTTATCTCAATATCAAATCATTTCTGGATAACAACTAAGTACCTTAGTGTGATTGTTTTCAATTAAAATGGTCTAAAATAAACAAAAAAAGCTTCTTAGCAAAGAGCCATTTTTCAAGTAAGAATTTAGCTAGAACTGTCTGGGAGTGGTCTGAGTGAGGAGAGGAAAACTGACAACTAGCTATTATTGGCAGAGAGTTTGGGAACTCTTTTTCTTATTGGTCTATTAACAAATTTACCACCTGGTGATGTCACCAGGCAGGCCAATACGCCATCCCACCAAAACAGGCTGAAATTTCAGCCATCCTTTTCAAACAGCTCTTACACTAAGTGCATCAGGATCCAAATCACTAAGCACTTAAAATGATCCACTCACAGCGCCTCTTCCCCCTCAGGAGGTTGAAAATGTTTGGGCCCTCAAATCCTCAAAAAGTTATACAGCTGCACCATTGAGAGCATCTTGACTGGCTGCATCACTGCTTGGTATGGCAACAGCAACACCCTCGATTGCATGGCACTACAGAGGGTGGTGCGGACAGCCCAGTACATCACTGGGGCCAAGCTCCCTGCCATTCAGGAGCGCTATATCAGGCCTGGAAAATCGTTAAAGACTTCAGCCACCCAAGCCATAGACTGTTCTCTCTGCTTCTGCACGGCAAGCAGTTCCAATACATGAAGTCTGACACCAACAGGCTCCTGAACAGCTTCATTCCCCAGGCAATGTCGGACCAGGCAATGTTTTTCCACTCCTCAATTGTCCAGTGTTGGTGATTGCGTGCCCACTGGAGCCACTTCTTCTTGTTTTTAGCTGATAGGAGTGGAACCCGGTGTGGTTGTCCGTTACAATAGCCCATCCGTGACAAGGATCGACGAGTTGTGTGTTCCGAGATACCGTTCTGCACACCATTGTTGTACTGCACCATTATTTGTCTGTTTGTGGTCCGCCTGTTAGTTTGCACAATTCTTGCCATTCTCCTTCGACCTCTCTCATCAACAAGATGTTTTCGCCTACAGGACTGCCACTGACTGGATGTTTTTTGTTTGTCGCAACATTCTCGGGAAACCCTAGACATTGTCGTGCGTGAAAAGCCCAGGAGGGTGGACATTTCTGAGATACTGGATACGGCATGCCTGCCTGGCACCAACAATCATACCACACTCAAAGTCACTTAGGTCACTCATTTTGCCCATTCTAACATTCAATCGAACAGTAACTGAATGCCTCGATGCCTGTCTGCTTGCTTTATATAGCAAGCCACAGCCACGTGACTCACTGTCTGTAGGAGAGATCCATTTTCGTGAACGGGGCGGTGTACCTAATAAACTGTCTGGTGAGCGTATATAAAACAGAGGATCTTTAAGTGTAAAAACCTACCAATGGCCTTGGCTCATGTGAGTTCAGACTTCCCCATTCTGGTAGAAGTATGTCAATTCGGAGAGACTATAGGCTACAGAGAAAGTGTAATGACATAAGTTACCTTTCGAATGATATATCCAAATACATTCAAATAATATATAGGTGACATACATGTAAACTTCAGTGGAGGCTGGTGGGAGGAGCTATAGGAGGGCGGATTTATTGTAATGGCTGGAATGGAATTAATGGAACAGTATCAAACACATCAAACATATGGAAAGCACATATTTGACTCCGTTCCATTTATTCCATTCCAGCCATTACAATGAGCCCGTCCTCCTATAGTTCCTCCCACCAGCCTCTGGGAAACTTAAACATGTGGTCATAGTCTTCCTTACAGTAGGTTGGTAGGGGTTAATGGTCAGGTGGGCTGGAACGGCACATGCTTTGGACTTGTGGGACCTGAAACAGATACTGCTATTTGGAATCCTTGGGACGTCCATACTCTAAACCCTAACCATAACCCTTACCATTTGAAATGTCAACTTCAATGGGGTAGGGGACGTCCCAAGGATCCCGCATAGAAAATACCGACGTGAAACTGTTGCAAAAGTGGGGCATAGCCAATATGCAAATCTTTACGAGTCGCCGACGTTGTTTGGACAAGAGGGGGGTACCTCGGCGTGACGCAAGTCACAGTTGGCTATAAATTCAGTGACCCGCGATTCTTTATCAATAAAATAGTAAAAGATAGCAAGCTGTGCTCTGTCAGAACACCAGAGAAAGGAGAAAAGACCAACACTTGAACTACTCTCTACAGAGTATTATTTTTATTATTGTTATTCACTGTGTTTTGCTGTGAGTGTCACTTCAACTGGGACTTGGAGCAGAAGTCTCAAGAACACGACTCAAAATGAAATATGTTATAGGAATTGGCGGGTAAGTTGTAATTTGCCGTTCAAAAATTGACATGTATTAGTTTATTATATAACACGTATATTTTGCTTAGTAAAACATTTATAACCTCATTAGTTGATACACATAACACCGGCGATGCCAAAACAATACATACCATGTGTTTAGCTAACTAACTTAGCTAGTTGGCTACTGTCAAAGTTTAATTTCTTGCAGGAATAAATAAAAAAAAATAGCTCGAGAATCCAGACAAGGCTAATTTAATTACGGCATTTAGCTAGTTAACCGTTTTGTAGCAAATCGCCTGACATATTCGTTTGTTGTCGTAGTCAGGCGGGAGATTTAAAATTCCAGCGCGGACTTTCACATAAAACAATGTTATAACAATCTTTGGCCATACTGTAGCTACATACGATAGCTAGCCACACCTTTTTGATGGCAACTAGTATTGTAAATGTAAAAAAAGAAGAAAAAAAAGATTGATAGCTTTGTTTTTCTATAATCTAGCTAACATTTTACATGGCTGGTTATCAGGTAAACTAATGTCAACTAGCTAGAACTGGCAACATTTTGAGTTGTTTTCTCAGCTAACCTCTGACTAAATTCAAAGATGCAGTTAGCTAACTACCTAGTTAAACGACATAGCTAGCTAAACTCATGAAATATTTTATATTTGATTGCTATTCAGAGTAGTTAACATAAACTGGCTAGCTACCGAACGCTATTTTAGCTAGCTAGTTAACGATGTAATCAATTTGCCGCCACAATGGCTAGGTTACAATGTAGCTAGCTAGCTAGTTAATAACTGCTGTATTTAGGGTGCGTTCGTAAATTCACTCTGGCTATCTACTCGGATTTCAGAGCACTCTCGTCTGAGTGTGCCAGAGCGCAGAATAACTGATGAATGTACGAACGCTCAACCCCGGTTGAATATGCCGGTGTCAGTAAACGTTGGCAGTAAAGCGTAATTAAATTGTTGCCAGCAGCACAGTTAGTCACCAACGCGCAGGATAACATGAAAACAGCCTAACCAGCTCTGCTAGGGCGAGTAAAATGGTTAGAGTGAGGCGTTCTCTCATTTGTAACTGGAAGTAGCTAACAAGCTAGCCAACGTTAGCCAGTTAGCCTGGATGCTTGACTGAGGTTGTGAGGTCAGAACGCGCGGATCAACTACTCCTCGACCAGAGCGTCCAGTGTGCGCTCTGAACGCTCCTAGAGCGAAACGCTCTGAATTTACAAACGGACAATCTGATTTGATTTGATTTGAACTCTCTGACTTCATGAAATCAAATTTGATGTTGATCTATTTTCAGTGTGACCAATGGTGGGAAAACCACTTTGACAAATAGGCTGATGAAGTCATTGCCTAACTGTTGTGTGGTGCATCAAGATGACTTTTTCAAGGTAACCTTTGCCCTCTGCTACAACATAGCTTTGTGGCAATCCCTTTTCGTTGCATGACCTTGCCAGGGGAAGGGCTGCTACATTAGGTCCTGACTTTCCCTGTTTTAGCAAATGTCCAAAACTCATAACATTAACCATGATGCATGCCATTGTTGATTCTCTATGCTCTTCTGCATGTTATTATCCCTGCATGCTTCAGCTATGTGTGACTGGCTTGAAGTGTTCAGCATGTAATGGGATCTGCATGTATACAGATCACCCTGCTGTTGCAGCAATGTTTTATTGGTGACTGTTATTTCAGAAACCTGATCATATAGAAGTCGGGGAGGACGGCTTTAGACAGTGGGATGGTAAGCCTGGATTTCACTGTAGGAGAGTAACTGATCATCCAATGTATTTGGCCCTCAGTGTTACAAAGCATCACTCAAAATGACATTTGATAGTACATACAATATTAATACTGCCCCAAGACTACAATCCCCATTATTCAAGACTGAATAAATTGTCTCCTTCTAAATATCCCTTCTAAACTTTGCTTTCCTTTCTGCCTTTCTATGTTCTGTGCAGTGATCACAGCATTGGACATGGATGCCATGGTGAATACAATACGAGGATGGGCTGAGAACCCAGTGAAGTTTGCCCGCTCCCACGGTGTCAACGTGTCCCCTGCCACGGAGGTGGCTGACCCAGAGCAACCGATCCACATTCTGATCGTGGAGGGCTTCCTTCTGTACAACTACAAGTAAGTTCACCTACACCACTGCTAACTGGAAATGTACTAGCTAACATGTCTTTTTAAAAGGGGGAAAAGTCATCTGATGGTTTGGTTTACATTGCGTAATAATAATTTAGTTAATTGCATTTCAAAGGGCGTGCAAATTTTAGTTGTCATGGTTAAAACTGTCAAGATTAGATTCTGAGAATTGTATGAAAACAAATATTTGGGGCTGTGTTAGCAGCTAGCTAGAGCTTGCTTTGCTCACTAGTACACATTAAGCGCTATGCTGGTCCTGCAATGCTGGAGATAAGAGAAAATGTCAACTAAATGAGGCACTCCTTGCTGTTGGATGATGTGTTCTCCAGAAGTGTGGTATCTGCATTAAGGGGCTGCAGACTGCAAGTTAAATGCAGATATAAGTTCTCTACTTAAGGAGACTCAGAATTGTACATCGGAGGGGAGTTTAGTAGAATTGCAAGTGACCTTGTTCTGACCCCCCAGGTCCCTGATGGATGTGTACAACAAGTGCTACTACATCTCCATTCCATACGAAGAGTGCAAAAGGAGGAGAAGGTGTGAATGGGGAGATCTCAGATCCCTAACATTCATATGTAGCTATAGTATGGTTGTTCTGGCTGAAAAAATCTCATTTTTTTTATTGAATATGTTGCTAAATTCATAATTTTGTTTCCTTTTTTAGTACAAGACAATACACTGTCCCCGACCCTCCTGGGCTGTTTGATGGCCATGTGTGGCCCATGTACTTGAAGCACAGGAAAGAGATGGTGGAAAGCTGTTTGGACATCGGTGTGTGTGTATATATATATATTTTTGTTACTTTTTCTATTTGTCAATAAGCATTCTTGAATATCTGCTGTGCAGTTAGTTTTGTAGCCATTTTAGTGGTGCTAGCTAGTACAGTGCTTTGCAAAAGTATTCATCCCCCTTGGCGATATTCCTATTTTGTTGCATTACAACCTGTAATTTAAATAGATTTTTATTTGGATTTCATGTACAGTGATCCCTCGCCACTTCGCGGTTCACTTATCGCGGATTCGCTATTTCGCGGATTTTCATAATGCATTTTTTTTTTTTTGGTGCATTGTGCTCTGCATTCTGATTCGCTAAAAACTCACTCCCGCTTCTTGTATCAAAACATGCTAAGTATTTGCATCATTTTGTCGTCTCGTGCAGTTATGTACGTACATAAAACAGCTTGGCAAATTTACATTAAGTTGGCCAAATTATCTTGTAATTTCGAACATCTCCTAAACCCATAATGTCATGAAAGCGCCTGGACGACAAGCAGCACCTGGTGGGCCTAAACGGCGGAAGATGCTACCTATCTCAGATAAAGTTAAACTTCTGGACATGCTAAGGGAAGGTAAAAGCTATGCAGGCGTTGCTATCATTACGGAAATCAATGAATCTTCCGTTAATTACATAAAGAAGGAGGAAAAAAACATAAGGACGCGACAGCAGCAGTCAATTTTAATACGAATGCAAAAAGGGTTGTAACTGTCCGCAACAAGACCATGGTACGGATGGAGACGGCATTAGCTCTGTGGACTAATGACTGCAGGAAAAAAACATAACCCCGGATACAGGCGTTATCTGCACAAAGCGAGAATGCTGTATGAAAACTTTGCTGTCAGTGACGGGGAAGAGGGAGAGGATGCCGGGCCTCAGCAAGTGCTGCTGACACAGTGGGAGAGGATGCCAGGCCCCAGCAAGTGCTGCTGACAAAGTGCCAAGCGCATTTAATGCAAGCAAGGGCTGGTTTGAAAAGTTTAAGAAACGCTTTGGACTTAAAAATGTTTGTCTGCACGGTGAGATGGCGTCTGCGGATACCGCTGAGGCAGAAGCCTTACGTGAACAATAAATTCAAGGCGATCATTGAGGGAGGGGGATATAAGCCGAACAAGTTTTTAACATGGATGAGACTGCCTTATTTTGGAAACGAATGCCCTCCGCACCTTCATCATGCAGGAAGAAGCCAAAGCCCCAGGATTTAAAGTTCACAAAGACCGTTTGACCCTGGCTATGTGCGCGGCGGGCTAAGCTTAGGCGAGGTCCACCACTCTGCCGTAGAAACAGCTGTGAATCTGGCTAAACAGATTGGAGGAGACGGCTTTAATGACATGAGTCCGGATGCATAAACGCCCTGATTGATGGAGACGCACAGCCGTCTGACCGATGCAGAGCTGGCAGAAATGACAAAGCGACGATGAAAGAGAAGAGAGGGAGAAGAGGACACGAGAGATGAGGAGGAAGGACTAACGCTTGGCTTAGCAACCATGGTGCCGAATGGCCACTGAACTTAAGCGAGTAGCTGAGGAATGGGACCCTTTGATGAGCCGTTCGTTACAGTTCTCCAACGTAATCGATGGTGGCATGTCGGTGTACAAGGATCTTTTTGCAAAGAAGAAAAAGAGCGACAACAGCTGCCTATCACTATGTTCTTCTCCCGAACAAACACACCTGCACCGCGGGCTGAAGAAGAGAACACTGGAGAGCGCAGTCAGGATGCAGCGGCCCAGTCTGAAGAGCAGTGAAACGGCCTACAACGTGAGTCACTGTATTTGTATACATGTAATAGTTGCTAATTGTAAAAAAAAAAAAGTTTTCTATTTCGCGGATTTCACTTATCGCGGGTCATTTTCGGAACGTAACCCCCGCGATAAACGAGGGATTACTGTAATGGACATACATAAAATAGTTCAAATTGGTGAAGTGAAATGAAAAAAATAACTTGTTAAAAAAAAAAATCTACAAAATAAATAACGGAAAAGTGGTGCGTGCATATGTATTCACCCCCTTTGCTATGAAGCCCCTAAATAAGATCTGGTGCAACCAATTACCTTCAGAAGTCACATAATTAGTTAAAGTCCACCTAAGTGTCACATGATCTGTCACATGATATCAGTATATATACACCTATTCTGAAAGGCCCCAGAGTCTGCAACACCACTAAGCAAGGGGCACCATGGGGTGGCAGGTAGCTTAGTGGTTAGGAGCGTTGTGCTAGTAACCGAAAGGTCGCTGCTTCTAATCCCCGAGCCCACTAGGTGAAAAATCTGTCGATGTGCCCTTGAGCAAGGCACTTAACCCTAATTGCTCCTGTAAGTCGCTCTGGATAAGAACGTCTGCTAAATGACAAAAACATTTTTTTTTTAAAGAAGACCAAGGAGCTCTCCAAACAGGTCAGGGACAAAGTTGTGGAGAAGTACAGATCAGGGTTGGGTTATAAAAAAATATCTGAAACTTTGAACATCCCGCGGAGCACCATTAAATCCATTATTTAAAAAAATGGAAAGAATATGGCACCACAACAAGAGAGGGTTGCCCACCAAAACTCATGGACCAGGCAAGGAGGGCATTAATCAGAGAGGGAACAAAGAGACCAAAGATAACCCTGAAGGAGCTGCAAAGCTCCACAGCGGAGATTGGAGTATCTGTCCGTAGGACCACTTTAAGCCGTACACTCCACAGAGCTGGGTTTTACGGAAGAGTGGCCATCCCCACAATGAAGCATGGTGGTTGCAGCATCATGCTGCGGGGATGTTTTTCATCGGCACGGACTGGGAAACTAGTCAGAATTGAATGATGGATGGCGCTAAATACAGGGAAATTCTTAAGGGAAACCTGTTTAAGTCTTCCAGAGATTTGAGACTGGGACGGAGGTTCACCTTCCAGCAGGACAATGACCCTAAGCTTACTGCTAAAGCAACACTCGAGTGGTTTAAGGGGAAACATTTAAATGTCTTGGAATGGCCTAGTCAAAGCCCAGACCTCAATCCAATTGAGAATCTGTGGTATGACTTAAAGATTGCTGTACACCAGCGGAACCCATCCAACTTGAAGGCGCTGGAGCAGTTTTGCCTTGAAGAATGGTCAAAAATCCCAGTGGCTAGATGTGCCAAGCTTATAGAGACATACCCCAAGAGACTTGCAGCTGTAATTGCTGCAAAAGGTAGCTCTACAAAGTATTGGCTTTGGGGGTGGGGGGGTGAATAGTTATGCACGCTCAAGTTTTCTGTTTTTTTGTCTTATTTCTTGTTTGTTTCACACACAAAAATATTTTGCATCTTCAAAGCGGTAGTAGGCATGTTGTGTAAATCAAATGATACAACCCCCCAAAATATCCATTTTAATTCCAGGTTGTAAGGCAACAAAATAGGAAAATGCCAAGGGGGGTGAATACATTCGCAAGCCACTGTAGCTATCTCTTCTCTTTGGCAAATGTCCTGATCAGTGTTTACATTTGTCTACAGCGTATTTGGATGGGTTGAAATCTAAAGAAGAGATCTACAGCCAGGTCTATGAGGACATCCAGAATACACTGTTGAATCGTTTATAGGTAAGCGGTGACACTGGTTTGTCTTAGCCAATGTCCCCTAACAGTGTTGACGTTAAATTGAGTGTGGTTATCTAACATGACCTTTCTTTTTGTACTTTACAGCAGGAACTGAATCTCCAAACCTGTATAGACCTGTAAATAGCACCAAGACTGAAGACTCGTCTTTTTCATTTTGTATTTAAGTTTTTTTCTCATTCTATTCCTTGTTGTAAATAGTATTTGGAAAATGTACTTGCCAAACTCTTTAATCTCCAATTAAATTGGGTTGTCACTATTCCAAGTAAAATAATAATAAAATAATTAGTCATTTAGCAGACGCTCTTATCCAGAGCGACTTACAGGAGCAATTAGGGTTAAGTGCCTTGCTCAAGGGCACCGACAGATTTTTCACCTAATCGGCTCGGGGATTAGAACCAGCGACCTTTCGGTTACTGGCACAATTCTCTTACCCACTAAGCTACCTGCCGCCCTAGTGACGTTTTAATGTTATTCCTGTGTCCTGTCTTTATTTACAATTCTAAAATTAAGTGTTTTCCTTATCAATCTAAACACAATACCCCATAATGACAGTTTGTTAAATAATTTTTTACTAATTTATTAAAATAACAAAACTGAAATATCACATTTACAGGATGCACCTGAGCTCAGTTTCGAGTCTCTTAGCAAAGGGTCTGAATACTTATGTAAATAAGGTATTTCTGCTGAGGAATTTATTTTATTTAATCAATTTTAGAATAAGGCTGTAACGTAACAAAATGTGGAAAAAGTCATACAGCGCCTTCGGAAAGTATTCAGACCACTTCCCCTTTTCCAAATTTTGCTACGTTACAGCCTTATTTCTAAAATGGATTAAATAAATACAAATCCTCAGCAATCTACACACAATACCCCCTAATAACAAAGCGAAAACAGGTTTTTAGAAAATTTTGCACATTTATAAAAATACAAAAATACCTTGTTTACAGTGGGGGAAAAAAGTATTTAGTCAGCCACCAATTGTGCAAGTTCTCCCACTTAAAAAGATGAGAGAGGCCTGTAATTTTCATCATAGGTACACGTCAACTATGACAGACAAAATGAGAATTTCTTTTTTCCAGAAAATCACATTGTAGGATTTTTAATGAATTTATTTGCAAATTATGGTGGAAAATACGTATTTGGTCACCTACAAACAAGCAAGATTTCTGGCTCTCACAGACCGGTAACTTCTTCTTTAAGAGGCTCCTCTGTCCTCCACTCGTTACCTGTATTAATGGCACCTGTTTGAACTTGTTATCAGTATAAAAGACACCTGTCCACAACCTCAAACAGTCACACTCCAAACTCCACTATGGCCAAGACCAAAGAGCTGTCAAAGGACACCAGAAACAAAATTGTAGACCTGCACCAGGCTGGGAAGACTGAATCTGCAATAGGTAAGCAGCTTGGTTTGAAGAAATCAACTGTGGGAGCAATTATTAGGAAATGGAAGACATACAAGACCACTGATAATCTCCCTCGATCTGGGGCTCCACGCAAGATCTCACCCCGTGGGGTCAAAATGATCACATGAACGGTGAGCAAAAATCCCAGAACCACAGGGGGGACCTAGTGAATGACCTGCAGAGAGCTGGGACCAAAGTAACAAAGCCTACCATCAGTAACACACTACGCCGCCAGGGACTCAAATCCTGCAGTGCCAGACGTGTCCCCCTGCTTAAGCCAGTACATGTCCAGGCCCGTCTGAAGTTTGCTAGAGTGCATTTGGATGATCCAGAAGAGGATTGGGAGAATGTCATATGGTCAGATGAAACCAAAATAGAACTTTTTTGGTAAAAACTCAACTCGTCATGTTTGGAGGACAAAGAATGCTGAGTTGCATCCAAAGAACACCATGCCTACTGTGAAGCATGGGGGTGGAAACATCATGCTTTGGGGCTGTTTTTCTGCAAAGGGACCAGGACGACTGATCCGTGTAAAGGAAAGAATGAATGGGGCCATGTATCGTGAGATTTTGAGTGAAAACCTCCTTCCATCAGCAAGGGCATTGAAGATTAAACGTGGCTGGGTCTTTCAGCATGACAATGATCCCAAACACACCGCCCGGGCAACGAAGGAGTGGCTTCGTAAGAAGCATTTCAAGGTCCTGGAGTGGCCTAGCCAGTCTCCAGATCTCAACCCCATAGAAAATCTTTGGAGGGAGTTGAAAGTCCATGTTGCCCAGCGACAGCCCCAAAACATCACTGCTCTAGAGGAGATCTGCATGGAGGAATGGGCCAAAATACCAGCAACAGTGTGTGAAAACCTTGTGAAGACTTACAGAACACATTTGACCTGTGTCATTGCCAACAAAGGGTATATAACAAAGTATTGAGAAACTTTTGTTATTGACCAAATATTTATTTTCCACCATAATTTGCAAATAAATTCATTCAAAATTCTACAATGTGATTTTCTGGATTTTCTTTTCTCATTTTGTCTGTCATAGTTGACGTGTACCTATGATGAAAATTACAGGCCTCTCTCATCTTTTTAAGTGGGAGAACTTGCACAATTGGTGGCTGACTAAATACTTTTTTCCCCCACTGTATATGTGTATATAATTATATATATATATACTGTATATCTATCTCAGGAGGTTGGTGGCACCTTAATTGGTGAGGATGGACTCGTGGTAATGGCTTGACTGGAATGTTATCAAACACATGGTTTCTATGTGTTTGATGCTATTCCATTCGCTCTGTTCCAGACGTTATTATGAGCCATCCTCTCCTCCGCAGCCTCCACTGCTAGAGAGATAGATAGAAAAATTCAAGCCAGTCAGTGTACATTCACAAATATCCCCTCTGTCCTTCTAGGGTTGATACTTTACAATGATACAACGCATTGCACCTTTCACTGCATCTGAGCTCATTGTCTTGACCCTGCAATTTAGAAAATGGAAAATGATACCTATGGACTAGTTTCAGGGCTTGAGCCAATTTGTAGAAAGGAAAGGCCATGTGAAACAACTATCTAGCCATGTTACATGTCAACATTATTGCTATGGAATGGTTTCAAGTGTGGGTTAGACTAAACATGAGAGTTCACAACATTTTCCACATTTATATATAGGTCATTATAATGTCTAATTTCTATAGGGAATACCTACAGTATAGTCCATATGAACCCCATATGCACATAATACAATTAGGCTTGCGTACGTGCATAAAGTATTGAGCCCTTTTACACTTGGCCAAGGGAAAAAAACAACAGTATGAGATTGTACGCTGATTTTAGGGTTCAAGTGGAAGTTAAAACGCAGTAAATTTGTATTAGCCGTATGTACGGGGTATACACTGTCAAACAAAATGCTTACAAAGGTCCTTTGTTTGCCTTGTATTGTTTTTCACACCGTTAGATTCACTAGATAGGCCTACAGTATATAATGACCCAGAGCCCTATATTTAGAGGGTTAGGACATTGAGGTGTCTGCGTTGTGATGCATTTACATGACATGGAAGCCATGTTAGCTCCCCATGGGCAATATTGACCAATAGCAATTAAAATAATTTTTAGAATTTTAAACTGCTATGTACAAGATTCCAAATTCTCGTCATGAATGGATAAATGGAATGCTCAAAGGTGCTAACATGGCATCCATTTTAAAAGATGGCCCAACTTTAAATAATGGCTCTGGTATGACCTTATTGCTGTTCTAATCAAATGTGCATGTTGGTGCGGCTGTCCCCATGGAATGATGCTCAGCTGTAATATTGGGACAAGAGCTGCGGAGCCTTAAAGCTCCGCATTGACATGATAGGTTGACAGTAGGTTGGGGCAGGAGGTCCTCCGTGAAGGGCAAGAAGTATGAATGCCCTGACTTCTGCAGAGGCCATTTCACCATAAATGCTACACGGCCAATGCGGATATCGGATTGACCATGCAGCGCTGTTAAGTAGGTGAAACTTGACGTGTTGGCAGGCAACTTGTATAACCCCAGTTTACTTCTCAAACTTAGTGTGTTCATGTTATGGATTTGGGGAAAGGTTTTGGCATGATGATCAGCCAACTCATCTCCCTGTCTTTGAGGCCAATGTGTATGTCGTGTTTCTATCCTCTTAATAGTATTGTAATAAATGCCAGTTTTGGGTGCTTGTTGGTGGGGCCTGACCATTTCCCTGGCATAAGCATAGGAACCTGTGGATTTGTGTTGTCCTATGTCCCCTATATCAATACGTGCCAAGTGTCTTGCAGCAGTGTTGTTGTGTAACCTGGAGATCATGGCGTGAGGACGTGATGGCAGTGACAGGTGTCAATGTGTGAACTGGACTCTCAACACCAACATGGACCCTGCTAAGATCTTGACCCGATCTCATGGAAATATACTTTTTATTTATTTTATTTCACCTTTATTTAACCAGGTAAGCCAGTTGAGAACAAGTTCTCATTTACAACTGCGACCTGGCCAAGATAAAGCAAAGCAGTGCGATAAAAACAACAACACAGAGTTACATATGGGGTAAAAAAAAACATAAAGTCAAAAAATACAACAGAAAATATATATACAGTGTGTGCAAATGTAGCATATGTCCATGGTACATAAGCCAGCTTTAATCATCAGCTTTTCCACACATTTGCACACACACACATCCTACAGTAACAGTGCTTGACTTATTCAAAGCTGCTTTACAGTAAGGTCTATATTGAATCTTAACCTAAGCAAAAACAAATCCTGTCTAGACATTTTCCTGGAGGAACTTTTCAGAGGGAAAAGTGTATAAACTCTGTTGTACATCCATCACTCTATGCATGCCTAAATAGCATCTACAGTACACGACATTCTGTATTAAATCAAGGGGAAACTGCATGCCAATAGCTTGTGGTGTAATGTTTGGCATATGGTTAGGCTATTGAAGCAACAACACAGACATAGTTGTAAGGGTTTAGTAATGTCACTGCATGACCATAGTCTGATCATTATTTAAAACTACAGAGCTTGACAACAATTATAACAGTTATTGCTATTATACCACAATGAAGTACCCAAAAACTGCACCTTGTTTGAAATAAATACAAATGTCTGATTACAGATGACAAGGGGAGCTGTTTACACAGAATATTGTCTGGTTTAATAATTTGTTTAATTTATGGTAACACTTTACAACACATAATAAAGTGGTAATAACATGTTAATAGTATGATTTCTTATAGCAACTACTCACATCTAATAAAGTGACATTCCTGAGTTCTACCTGCTATGTTACCTGTAACCTGTGCCCTATTGAGGCCCATAACCTTAAATAAAACCTGTTGACAGGGGGAAGGGCTGTGAGCGTAGTAACCACCCGTTGACACGCATCCAGTTGCAGCCAGCTAACCCTGTAATGGTTGCCCTCTGGAAGACATACACATTGCTGAAAGGCTCTGAGTGTCTGTGGACATAGGCGGGCTGTGTGTTTATATTTAGCTGGGATTCATGCAATGTCAGGGGAGGAGATATATTACTTTTATAAAGATGGACACCCCCACACTCTATTCCACAGCATGACTGGCCTGTTGCCCATAGCTACCCTCCTGACTGACAGGCAGCTCCCTACCCTGCCTCTCGTCCAGCCACAATGCATCAGAGGAGGACGAAGCAGGGGAAAGGTGAGGCTCTTATAAAGCCACTTTACACCCTCTCAATCAAGTATATAATGAGTGGAAACAATTACGCACAATAATCCACCTGCCTTTCCATGGAAACCTATGGTATGGTAACCTGTCCCTACCCTCTGTCACCTTGCACAACATATAGCCGGTAATGATATATGAGTTGCATTGGCACTGAGCTGAGCTGTTTAATGAATGGTATCACACAGAAGTGGTCATGGAGTCATTGCAAGCACATGTGCAATAGCTTACATAATCATCTTGCTATTCATCTTGCAATTCATAGCACACAGGCATTCTTACTGTATTTTACTGTACTGTATACTACCATGGGACAGGGCCAATTAGCGCTCTTCACTTGCAGACTATTCTAAGAATTCTGCACTGCAACAGATCTGACGTGAAGGCTTCATGTAACAGATCTCTGAGGCAGGAAAAGTTCAGGCTGTTTGACAGCATCCAAGACTTCCATAGTGATATACACTATCCCGTGGCTTGTGAAAGTATTCACCCCCTTTGGCATTTTTCATTTTTTGTTGCCTTACAACCTGGAATTTAAATGGATTTTTTGGGGGTTTGTATCATTTGATTTACACAACATGCCTACCACTTTGAAGATGCAAAAACTGCTCCAGCTCCTTCAAGTTGGATGGGTTCCGCTGGTGTACAGCAATCTTTAAATCATACCACAGATTCTCAATTGGATTGAGGTCTGGGCTTTGACTAGGCCATTCCAAGACATTTAAAGGTTTACCCTTAAACCACTCAAGTGTTGCTTTAGCAGTATGCTTAGGGTCATTGTCCTGCTGGAAGTTTCATCAAACCAAGATAAAATTGTTTCTCATTGTCTGAGAGTCATTTGGCAAACTCCAAGTGGGCTGTTATGTGCCTTTTACTGAGTTGTGGCTTCCGTCTGGCCACTCTAAAGGCCTGATTTGTGGAGTGCTGCAGAGATGGTTGTGCTTCTGGAAGGTTCTCCCATCTCCACAGAGGAACTCTGGAGCTCTGTCAGAGTGACCATCGGGTTCTTGGTCACCTCCCTGACCAAGGCCCTTCTCCCCCGATTGCTCAGTTTAGCCGGGCGGCCAGCTCCAGGAAGAGTCTTGGTGGTTCCAAACTTCTTCTATTTAAGAATGATGAAGGCCACTGTGTTCTTGGGGACCTTCAATGCTGCAGACATTTTTTGGTACCCTTCCCCAGATCTGTGCCTCGACCCAATCCTGTCTCTGAGCTCTAGGGACAATTCCTTCGACCTCATGGCTAAGTTTTTGCTCTGACATGCATTGTCAACTGTGGGACCTTATAGAAACAGGTGTGTGCCTTTCCAAATCATGTCCAATCAATTGAATTTACCACAGGTGGACTCCAATCAAGTTGTAGAAACATCTCAAGGAAGATCAATGGAAACAGGATGCACCTGAGCTCAATTTTGAGTCTCATAGCAAAGGGTCTGAATACTTATGTACATACGTTTTTATTTAATTTTTTATAAACGTGCAAAAATGTCTAAATACATGTTATCGCTTTGTCATTATGGGGTATTGTGTGTAGATTGAGGGGAAAAAATAATTTTATCCATTTTAGAATAAGGCTGTAACGTAACAAAATGTGGAAAAAGTCAAGGGGTCTGAATACTTTCCGTATGCACTGTATGTATTACAAATACCTGGTTTGACCTGAAGGCATAGGCCTATGTAGGCCTACTTTTTATCTAGTGTGCCAATAAAAAACATTTGTTTTACGTGTTTAAATGTTTTTGATAGACCACAAAATGTAATTTATTTCATTACTTACTATTTTATTTCGCATTCAACTCGAGGTAAAATAACTGGTGTCCAGTTGAACAACGTGATCCGTTGCTTTTATACAACTTTTCAAAGGGCGTTCCGATACTATAGTCCAGATTTTTTCAGTAAAATATATCCCACTGTCACAACTGTACCGCAGCCTTATTTAAAACGACACTGGGGTAGACTTGACGACAGATCATATGGCAGGCATTGTGTAGTTTTCCTTAACCAGGTCAGGTGCCCTGCGTTTTTTGAACTCAGTAAATACTTCCCCTAGAGGTCCACTGCCATCAGGTGGCAAGCAGGTTTTGTGGAGACGTGCAGTAATCGAGGGACCAGAGTGGAGAGTCATAGAGAAACAGAACTCGATAACCCCTATTCTTATCCCTCAGCTGCATGGTACTGTATTTCTGAGAGGTGGTGTGAGGTAACACAAGGCCCGCCCCACTGTGTGCTATTCCAGTGTGGCATTTACCATTAAAATAAACAGTGTGAATGGATCTCAAAGAGCCATGCAGCGGCAGCGCGCGCCACCTGCCTGTGTGCTTATTTTCATGATGCAAATAGCTCCTACTATAAAACACATGTTCTATTCCCATATTATGAAGGTTTCAATTTAATCCACTTATAAAATGTATTGCTTATGATGACTATCAGTCAGTTGTTGTGACAGAAGTTCCCAATTAATGCCAAAAGGTCCGTGCGTCATATGCACAATTATTGACCAAAATGTTGGATGACTAATCAGGGACACATTTTTTACTAAAACCACTTTTATTTGAGATATCTTGCATTTTCAGCAACAAATCTCAACGTGCTCTGAGAAAGGGCTACCGCATATGCGGAAAATGTACTTATAGGCCTACTGAACAAATAGCCTAGTTGTATAGCACGCCCGATATAGTGACGAAACTATTAAGTTAAACACCGTGTCTGTAAAACAAGCCTTTGCTCCTCTCTGTGCATGCGTAGACAAACTAATTCTATGAAAGTGAGTGCCTACATTTCCACTCTCCAAGTAGTTCACCTGACTTTCACTATGGAGATGTGGTGCGCAACTCCATGACCGAATCAAGAGTGTGTACAAAACATCACCCCTATCCCAGCATCATTTAGATTACATTTTTACAGAAGTGTCAAATTTACGCAGTTAATGTTACAGTGTTTTGTGTAGTTCAGATCATTTTTGCCATGGAGAGGTTTTCTTTTCTACTTTTCTGCCTGCTTTATGTTCTGGTTCGTTTAAGCACTGGACAGCACCATTTACGCGCGCCTATGGGGCCATGGAGACAGAGAATCCAATGGGAGAACAACGGTCGGATGTATAGTTTACTCAGCACGCGGTCTGAATATCACGCATCGACACAGGCGAGGAGAGTACCTACTCAGCTCTATCTGACCACCAAGAATGATTTCAACATACGTCACCCACCTTCTGCGCCAAATAGATCCTCTAGAACTAGAGCATTGGATCTGGAGGATGCTCCGAGAGCATTCGATGGAAACCCAGCATATTCTGAACGCACTGCGGACAGTGAGTCAGAAGCCTCGGTTATGGGCTCCGATGTTGGTCACTACATCCTCGCCACTAGGCGCCACAGCACGAGCGCAACGAGGGACACGGTTCCGGTGGCGGGATACCCAGGAGCGCGTCCCCCTCCCCAAGGAGGCACTGGCTACACTTCCAACGGTACCGGTCCCGGGGCTCTCCAGGAGTTCTCAGGCAGTGGGATCCCGAGGGGAGGACGAAACCCTACTCGGGATGATGTCAGCCTGCCGGTTCGTCGACAGGTCTCTGTGTCACCGGTTAGGAGCGAAGAGAATACGCATGGTCGCGGCACTAGCCAGGCGCGACATGAGAGCCCAGAAGCATCAACCCACCCACCCACATCTGGCTACGTGAATAATGCCGAGGATGCAGGCAACAGACAACGCGCCCAGCGCACTGCCCAAGCGGCGGATTCCATTCCCTCATCCAGACGCATTCCAGCTCCAGAATCAAATGCATCTCCAACTGCGCTGAGTGTGCTTTCTAACAATGGCGTGGAGGCGCACATCACTCGCTCGCAGCCCCAGCAACCAAGGACGGTTGAAAGTAATAATATGATAGGTGATGATGGTGGTGATCCCACGGACCCAAATAAAAACCACCAAAATTATGTTTTTTATAACATATACCCGTCAGGCGGAAGAACCAGAGAACCTGTGCGTCTTCCACCAGGAACAGGCTATGGCACCAGATTATTTCATAACGGTAAGGTAGACATTGATGTGAGAATTAGGCTAGCTATCTATATCTTATAGAGTAGGGTGTTCTATTTTACCCAGGGCCATTTGCTTTGCATTATGCAGACATATTTTTACATCCAGATAAAAGTACAGAGTATTACAAACGATTCATACAACTCTTCAGACCCTCTTGTTTATAAAAATACAAATGTGGTAGGTTACAACAACCCTCACACACCCTTGTAAATCATACAACTAACACGGATGGATTGTGATTCCTCTTCCCCAGGTCTCCCAGACCTTGTTCCTGACCCCTACTATATCCAAACTGCTTCTTATATCCAACGAGTACAGATGTATGCCCTGAGATGTGCAGGAGAGGAAAACTGTCTGTCACGGTAGGAGTTCATGTTTTATTATTGATTATGCATATCAATGTGTAAGAGCAATAGCACAAAAACATTTATCTTGACATCATCAATGTATTATAACACTAATTAATCATATTTGACATGTACAGTCATTTGTTTGATTAGAGGTAGACATCAGACAGGATGTGTCGACCAGACTTCCTTGGCACTGGCCCATTTGGGAGTAACAGTATAGTGACAGCACCATACAACCTGGCAGCCGACCTCGATTTTTCCGTCTGTCTCTCTGCTCTGCCAAGTAAAATAAACTTCAAATGAACGGCTGTGGATTCCTGAGGTGAATGTTAAACTATTCCAAATACACCTCAAGCCTCCTCCTCAGTGTCTTCTAAAGTATAATACGTGAACTGTTACTCAATTGTTATTAAGTTGTTATTAAGCTGTCATTAATGATCATTCAAATGACGGTCCATGCACTTATCCGTTATAATTGGGGCCAGGAGTTTTTTCTGACCAAGAAAGCTATGGTCAGGTGACATTGTCAGGAAAAACTCCTGACCCCAGTCATTATGTACAGTCTATTATTTGTATTTGTAATTTCTCTCCCCCAAGGTCAGCGTATCGACCAGGTGTCAGAGACATCGACTACAGGACTCTGCTGAGGTTTCCCCAGAGGGTGAAGAACCAGGGGACAGCTGACTTCCTCCCAGTCAAACCCAGACACCAATGGGAATGGCACAGCTGCCACCAGCACTACCACAGCATGGAGGCCTTCAGTAACTATGACCTGCTGGATGTCATCACAGGCAGGAAGGTGGCAGAGGGACACAAGGCCAGCTTCTGTCTGGAGGACACCAGCTGTGACCTGGGAGTCCGCCGACGCTTCGCCTGCACAGCACACACACAGGTTCTGATAGTTTAATTGATCAATCGATCAACCAATTTAGTTTGTTATATGTTTTTAATCACATGTTTGGTACAGGGATTGGGTCCTGGTTGCTATGACACCTACAATGCCAACATTGACTGCCAGTGGATTGACATCACGGACGTGCCACCGGGAAACTATATTCTCAAGGTAACATTATAGCCAGTTTAATGAAGAGACAGATATACAGTGAGCTCCAAAAGTATTGGGACAGTATTGGCTCTGTACTCCAGCACTTTGGTTGTGAAACGATACAATGACTACGAGGTTAAAGTGCAGACTGTCAGCTTTAATTTTAGGGTATTTTCATACATATCGGGTGAACCGTTTAGAAATTACAGCACTTTTTGTGCATATTCCCCCCATTTTAGGGGACCAAAAGTATTGGGAGAAATCTACTTATATGTATAGTAAAGTAGTCAAACATTTATTATTCGGATAGTCCTGAATGAATCTTGAATAATGATGAGTGAGAAAGTTACAGACGCACAAATATCATACCCCCAAGACATGCTAACCTCTCACCATTACAATAACAGGGGAGGTAAGCATTTCTTGGGGGGTATGATATTTGTGCGTCATTATTCAAAATTCATTCAGGATTATCCGTAATCATGGTAGCATCCACATTAATGTAGAAGTGTTTAGAAACATATTCTATTCTTATTTACAATAAAAGTGACTCCAAAATGACACAATACATTTTTTAACATTCATTTCCATTGGGCACAAAATAATCTGAAATACAACCAAAACAAACAGAAAATGCATCCAACAAGTTTGTAGAGTTACAAGCTTGATGTAATCATTACGAGCTAGATATATGGGACCAAATACTAAACTTTTGACTACTTTAAATGGGGGGACTACATACAAAAAGTGCTGTAATTTCTAAACGGTTCACCCGAAATGGATGAAAATACCCTTAAATTAAAGCTGACAGTCTGCACTGTAAGCTCATAGTCATTGTATTATTGCAAATCTAAAGTGCTGGAGTACAGAGCCAAAACAACAAAATATATGTGTCACTGTCCCAATACTTTTGGAGCTCACTGTAAACCCTATAGATACAGTTATTTTGCACTGGCATTTTTCAGTTGTCCAAAACGTATTGCAAAACTAGCAACATGTCATTGACCCGTCTTGTCTCATGATGTACGTCAGGTGACGGTAAACCCAACTATGCAAGTGCAGGAGTCAGATTTCTCAAACAACATAGTGAAGTGTGACATCAGGTACACAGGAAACTATGTCCAAGCCAGGAACTGTAGGATCACTGGGTAAGTCACAAAGACTTTCTGTATATAATTGATGTACACATTTCATTTGTGGTACTGTAAAATATGTTTGTTTATCATTGGTTTGTGTTGATTCTACAGGAGTTAACCCTAAATTGCTCTGATGAAGGGGGCCATTTTCTGCTACCATACGCCTGCCAATGATAACCAAGCCAAACGAGTAACATGTATGGATTTCTATCAATATTTTTGGTTGAAGTCAGTGTTGACACCTGTCTTTCCTTAAGCACTCTGGCTTTTTGACATCATCCAATGCATATGTTCTTAGGTGTGAGCTGTAATGTACTTAGCTACAGTAAGTATTTAAAGAGTTATCCTCTTTGTAATAAAGACATGCTATGTCCTGCATGAGAGCAGTGGTGGTTGTATACAGTATGGCAAAGTTACAGTATTATAATGCTAAGCTAAAATGTATACTATGGTGCTGTGCAAACCTAGACATAACAAACAAGTCTTCGAAAGGCCATGTCCCAAGTTGGCGCTTATTCCAAGAAAGTCAATGGTGCTCTTGTCTCCTTTAGGCCATTTCCATTTTGCTGGAGAATAAATGTATTAAACCAGCCACTGACCATAAAGTTTTACGCTCATTGAAATGAGCCACACGTATGTACTGTATTTATGAGATTATATGTATGGATATATGGATTATATGGATAATAGAATGCATGGTATTTACTGTATGATTTCTTAGCATTCTTTTCTAGATTCAAACACTGCTAAATTAGATATAAGAACACCAACTGCTACTGTCAAACAGTGTATATACTGTTTTTAAAAAAAGAAGGTTATTTTGTAATTAAAATAAGATACTGTATGTTTTTGATCAGTTCTTAGTTTTTTTGAATTTGTCGTTTGCAATCAAGTTTGCCTGAAAATGTTGAGAAAAATATCAAATAAGACTGGAGCCTTATTCCCTTTTAACCATTTCGTCAATGATGGATGAATGTAAATAACCTTCACTGAAAGAGTAATTTGTACAAATATTTTGCACTGTGATGTCATTACGTCTTTCGGTTCCACTTTAAAGTCTGTCCGTTTAACTCAAGCTGAGCTCAAAACCATTTGAGGGCAGAGAGGTTAATTTCTAAAATTATTTAAGTAAACACGGCATGCCTCAGAGAAATGTATGAAATTATCCAATTTAGCACATTGTGTTTCTTGGAAAGGGAAAGAAAAATGAAAGTATTAAGCGTAGAAGCTCCTGTTGCGTGTGTTTCGCCAGGTTCTCCCCCAGTATGTCATTAAAACTGTCTAGAAGACCCACTCCCCTGGTGTCAACTCCATGTCGGGTGTCTAAGTATTCTTGAAATGTGTTTGCATTCAGCCGCAGTGTTAACCAGAGCCTCTGTCTCATTGGTCACATTCAGAAATTGAACAAGTTTAACGAGTTCCGAATACCCTATAATTATTAATGAGTATTGTAACATGGTAGTGCCTGTTCTTGATTTTATAACTGGGAAACACTGAGCATGAGTTAAATTGAAAGGACTCCAAGTTAAGCACATAGCCTCATTTCCTTGTCATCTTAAACATGCCATGGATTTATAGGAGGCTCCGGTTTGTTCAGCTGGATGGAGCTCATTTATTAAAGGCAAATGGTCTATGGAATGGCTCTGTTGCCACTGCTTAACCTGCTCCATGAAAAGACCTTCTCCATGAAAAACCCTCAACACATCCCCTTTAAGGACTTGACAAGAGGAAATACCTATGCAGTATTTATGATAACCTTCCAAAGGTGTGGAGGTCACGGAGTACATCTAGTATCGCCCCATATCCTCAGTGAAACAGTGAAACGCTCCTTATTTTTATCATTAACCCTATTTTGTAACAAACCATCATTCAAGAAACACACAAATAAGTAGAAGGGTTACTCACTCTGGATGGGTACATAGGGAAACTAACTGTATGCTTGAACTCCGTCTGCAAACCACCAGAGGGATGTTTCTGTCATCTTTCATCCAAAAATGGCCTCTCAGTTGAAGCTCACGCCATCGTTGGTCAAAACAGAGGTGCTGTTGTGAATTGAAGTGTGACAGAATGTCAGAGAGAGAGAGAGAGAGAGAGAGAGAGAGAGAGAGAGCGGTGGTGCCGGTTGTTTGCTCAGGGAGCCCAACGTGCTAAGCCTCAGTAATGGACTACAGTTTAGGGTGCTCCAGCCTGCCCTTTGGGTAATGGCGAGGAGCAGAGAAATTCCACAGCCACAGTGTAATCCAGGAAACAGGCCAGAGAACTGCTGAGATCAGTATCAGGACTGACCCATCCTTCACATACTTTACTGTACACAGCCATCCCAGAGCAGACCAGACCTGGGGGAGGCACTGGTCAAACATACAGTAGTGGTTACAATACTGTCAATGTACAGACAACATCCTCAAAGATAAATAAATAATCAATATTTAGGCTTTGGCTAAATGGGTATACCTATATGATAGGCTTGGGCTTTCAATAGGCTACTACTCGTTGTATCAGTAAGAATATAAAAATAAGAGGATGAATTGCACCTTTTTGTAGAATCTGTAGAAAACATGGAACACTGGGAACTCATGGTGTTTTTAAATGTCATAAATGTCTTATTTGTTTCTTTAGAGTTAGACAGCTGAGTGTCTGATGCTTAAAAAAGAGAAGAGTGTTTACCTGGGCAGAACAAAGGATTCCATGGTCGAACACATTTGCACATCAATATATTTTAACAAGTAGCCTGCTTGAAATAGAAAAATGTGCACTTATTAATGTCCCTGTACTTTTCCTTCAGAGCCCCTGTGCAAATACCAAAAAGTAAATACGCCATCAGGGTCATTCATAGTCACTTTTACCGTGGTGAAATCCTGTTATTCTATTATTTTTGGGCAGGGAAGTGGTGATGGGTGGGGAGACCAGCAGGATGGGTCTGGGGCTGGTGGGGAATGGTGGGGGGTTCTTAAACTGAACTGAAACGAACGATCCTGTTATTTTCTGTTTATATACAGTCCTAAATACTAGTGTTGTTCCACATTTATAGCATACAAATGAGCGTTTGCCAAGAAGTCTCCCATCTGTCTAATACGCTCAATGAAGAGGGCCATAGAGCCAGGTGAGTGCTGCCCTTGTGTCTGGGTCAGACTCTTGCTCTCTCTCAGACATGGCAGGGTAGTGCTGAAGAAGAGAAGACATG
The DNA here is from genome assembly GCF_020615455.1 of Coregonus clupeaformis. Taxonomy (NCBI): domain Eukaryota; kingdom Metazoa; phylum Chordata; class Actinopteri; order Salmoniformes; family Salmonidae; genus Coregonus; species Coregonus clupeaformis. The sequence continues at coordinate 33,713,257 of NC_059202.1, forward strand.
CAGGTTTGTTATTGAGCTTGGACAGGAATACACTTGTTTAGATATACCTTAATTGTTAGCTTTTGGAAGCAATAAGAAAGTGTGACTGTTCTTCTACACCCTTGTATTCTTGGAGTTCATTCTGTCACCTCCTATGGCCCTCGCCATTCATCATCACCACATGAAGCACAGACAAAATCACAGTGAAGTATTCCTGAATTAGCAGTGACACAGTTTCAGCCAGTGCACACAAGGAACCTGAAACTGGCTGGCTTTCTATAGAGTGGAGGAGAGGGGCCTGTAGGGGTGAGTGTATGAAAGTCTCAGACAAGACTTAAATAAACAGAGACACTGGCCAGTGCAGATCCAGAAATACATACAGAGTCAACTGCTATACCACTGTTATTTCCTATTACTATAGAACCATAACGTTGAATAGTCTACTTTCACAATACTGGTTTTAACATTTTCTTTACATTAATAATATATATATATTTTTACATTCAAAGTGGTAGAATTATTGCAAAGACAGTTGAACTATTCATAATTGACCTGTGTACTGTGTTTTGGTTTTCAATTTTCTATGACTTGTAAACAATAAAAATAGAATAATGTTTTATCTCAATGAAATCAAATAACAATACACAATCAAGTAATATAGAGGATAAATAACCATAAACAAAAAGGTTCAAACGTATGGGTTCTTCTGTAAATGAACTTCAGAGCTATGAGACAAGAACACAGCCTCAGTATTCTTAGAAAATGGCGCCCTCGTGTGGTGAAAATGAACTGTCGCAGAGATAAGCGTTGGATATTTCGATTTATGCACGGTGAAAAATAACAACAATCAAACTGTTTAACCACATATGTGGTTGTATTTGAAAACATCAGGAGGTTTCGCGTATTTGAGAGCGAAAACTTTTTTTTCAGGAATTCCATCATCACTTGAATTATTTTGAGTTTCCTGTGACGACACTTGGCAGAGCACTCGCACGAATTATCTGTCAGTATCATTCGATAGCAGCAGATCAAAATGGCCCTAAATAACTTGGCATGTTTTGCTTTGTTGGTTGTAACATTAACAGTTACATTGGCCAGTGCCAATGAGCGAACGAAGACTGTGGAATTCAACGTAAAACCCGGTGGAGCGGTGCACACGTTCTCCGAGAAAATGGTAAGCGATATGGAGAAAATGGTAAGCAATATAGCTAGCCACATAATTCAGCTAACAAATAACGTTAGTACTGTACTACTAGGCAGCTAGTGAAGTCATGTATGTTGCATTGTGTACCATTTTTGCTCCGACGAGTTGTTGTAGCAATTAGATAATGTTGTATGTGGCACAAAAATGCATACGAATTGACGTGTTAGCCAGGATGCTAACTAAGTTATTTGCCGGGTATAGTTCCCTGCAAACTATCTTGCGGTTTATTCACATATGGTAGCTAATTCAAATAACAGCCAAGTATATGATGGCACCACTCACAAATTAAATATTATTGAAACACTATGTCGATTTAAAAAAAAAACATATATATATTTTTTTTAAGTATCTGGTCGTCGCATGATGATGAGGAACCGACCTCTGATATGCTGACACGTCAGTATCAGAGTGCCACAAGGAGGCTATTCATTGGCCTAGAATATATCTACATTTTCCCACAGAGACGCAATCAATGTTGTCTTTATGTTCAATCACAAATATACAATAGTAACATATGCATGTGAAAATCAAATGCCCCTTTGTATTACAAATTGCAGATGTTTGAAATAATAATGAGCTATAAATTGTTTGACTCCCAAACATCCCATTTGACTTCCAAACACTTAGGCCTACAAATAAATAACACAAATGTGTTTTGTCATTTTTAATGATGTTCATTCCTGGCTCAATTTAATCATGAAGCTACTTTCACAGAGAGAATATGAATGTTCATTCACGTATGCATCACAAGGGGGAACCAACGAGGTAGGTTGTATCCTGATCAAAGTTTAGGTTGTTTCAACCTAATAAATAGGTCATTTTATTCTAGTCTAGAGTTGAAACATATGCTACCTGTGGTAAACTGATTAATAGGTTTCTAGTGTGCAGTTTAAAAGTAAAACTCTGAAGTAGATCAACAGAAAGTACATTTAAACCTTTGTCATACTACTCACATACCTAAAGAATACATCATCAAAATAATAATATTATAATAACATGTTTTCATGTTGTGTTGTTTTAACAGCAATGGCTGATGAGTGTGGGCCTGAGCGATGATGACAGTCTGTTCTCCTGCTCAGTGTGGAGGTACGCTGTAAGCCCTGGTGTGAGGTCACACAGAACAATAGAAGTTAGGCTTCAGATATATCCATGTACACTGAATGACTTATTCATTCAAGTGCCGCCTGGTGGTCATTCACCCGAGATATCTCCGGCCAATCAGTTCCAGTTTTTCATCTTGGCTTTGCCTAGTGAATAACTAATAGCAGAGTCAACAAACGTCAGTAGTGACTTAATCCCTATCTTCATTTTTGTTGATTTTTCTCTTCCTCGTTGTTGACAGACCCCAGGGGAAGTCCTACTTGTTTTTCACACAGTTCAAGGCTGAGCTGAAAGGAGCCAAGATTGAGTATGCCAGTGCATATGTAAGTATCCACCATATACAAATGGGTCATGTAATTTGCTATCCTATCTGCATTTCTACATAATAATGCATTAGAGCAAAATCTTTGCTGACATGTTTTGTGGTGTAAAGTAGATAAGGTATCTGTCCAATATCAGCATATTGTCACTGCAGCATTGACCTGTCTTCTCCTCTGGTCTCCTGGTACAAGTGCACTTCTGTCTGTCTCAGTGATAATGAGCTAGAACTGCACATCCCCATGGAAACATGTCTTCTGCATTTACTGTGTGTACCTACCTACACATTTTTAGACTTCTGTCTGTCTTTATCCTGATTTACTGGCAATCTAAATCAAAGCTAATATAGGGCTTTATATGGGTAGAGATGATAAAATAGATTGTCATGGCAACACACATAGGTATTTGAGAGAACATTATATTGCAGTCAGAGAGTACATTGTTACCATGTTGCATTCAGATCTAACCATCTATTCTTCTCCCAAGAGAATGCTGCCATGTTCAGAGTACAGACAACTATCTCAGACTAGTGTCACATCACATGTACAGTGAGGGGAAAAAAGTATTTGATCCCCTGCTGATTTTGTACGTTTGCCCACTGACAAAGAAATGATCAGTCTATAATTTTAATGGTAGGTTTATTTGAACAGTGAGAGACAGAATAACAACAAAAAGATCCAGAAAAACGCATGTCAAAAATGTTACTCCAGGACCTTAATGTGCTTCTTCTTGAGCCACTCCTTTGTTGCCTTGGCCGTGTGTTTTTGGTCATTGTCATGCTGGAATACACATCCACGACCCATTTTCAATACCCTGGCTGAGGGAAGGAGGTTCACACCCAATATTTGACGGTACATGGCCCCGTCCATCGTCCCTTTGATGCGGTGAAGTTGTCCTGTCCCCTTAGCAGAAAAACACCCCCAAAGCATAATGTTTCCACCTCCATGTTTGACGGTGGGGATGGTGTTCTTGGGGTCATAGGCAGCATTCCTCCTCCTCCAAACACGGCGAGTTGAGTTGATGCCAAAGAGCTCCATTTTGGTCTCATCTGACCACAACACTTTCACCCAGTTCTCCTCTGAATCATTCAGATGTTCATTGGCAAACGTCAGACGGGCCTGTATATGTGCTTTCTTGAGCAGGGGGACCTTGCGGGCGCTGCAGGATTTCAGTCCTTCACGGCGTAGTGTGTTACCAATTGTTTTCTTGGTGACTATGGTCCCAGCTGCCTTGAGATCATTGACAAGATCCTCCCGTGTAGTTCTGGGCTGATTTCTCACCGTTCTCATGATCATTGCAACTCCACGAGGTGAGATCTTGCATGGAGCCCCAGGCCGAGGGAGATTGACTGTTCTTTTGTGTTTCTTCCATTTGCGAATAATCGCACCAAGCTGCTTGGCGATGGTCTTGTAGCCCATTCCAGCCTTGTGTAGGTCTACAATCTTGTCCCTGACATCCTCGGAGAGCTCTTTGGTCTTGGCCATGGTGGAGAGTTTGGAATCTGATTGATTGATTGCTTCTGTGGACAGGTGTCTTTTATACAGGTCGTTACCTGTATAAAAGACACCTGGGAGCCAGAAATGTTTCTGATTGAGAGGGGGTCAAATACTTATTTCCCTCATTAAAATGCAAATCAATTTATAACATTTTTGACATGCATTTTTCTGGATTTTTTTGTTGCTCTTCTGTCTCTCACTGTTCAAATAAACCTACCATTAAAATGATAGACTGATCATTTCTTTGTCAGTGGGCAAACGTACAAAATCAGCAGGGGATCAAATACTTTTTTCCCTCACTGTAAGTTGCACACAGAGTTCTAAGGCAGTGGTTCCCAAACCGGTTTGTGCTGTGACCCATCCACTATACGTTTTTGATATCTCCCTCTGATCTACTAACTAAACTAGACCAATGTTTGTAGTCATGACCCAGTTTCTTACCACATCTTCACACAAATCAATGGCAACCCGCCAGTGGGTACCAAAACACCATACAGGGAAACAGTGTTCTGAGGAGTCTGTCAGGCGAGGAGGCTTTGTACATCACAGCACATACACTGCTCTCCCACAGGCCTCTTCTTGAACATCCTCCCTCGCAAGGACAAAGCCTCAGACAGATGCTGTCAGAACAGAACCGTTCAACCTCTCCTCCTGACGGCACTGTCCTCTGTGAAAAGACAGAGAAAAAAACAACACTCACTAAACATTGGGATAAAAATAACCAGCGCTTCTGAGAAGCAGAGTATCTCCTCGACCTTGTCACTCCACTGTAACTCTCCTCTGTTGTGATGACTTTCTCTCTTTTCCATTCACACTTTCATCCCCTTGTTTGTTATCCTCTGCTCCCATCTCTCCCCGTCATCATCTCCACAGTCCCAGACTGCAGCGGGAGGACAGAGGGATGTGACTTTGAAGGAAGATGAATTCACTGTGGGGGATTCTACAGGTGAGATGACTAGTCTGCTTACTGCTGATCTACTGCACTCTGTCTGTCTGTCACAACAGATCAATACTGTTCTTGTTTTTTTACCTATTTGTCTGGAATGAAGCGTTTGCGACAAGTGGATGGAATTGATGATGGATCTATACTTTGCTGTTGTTGACATTGTGCCAATCTGAAGATTATAACAACCTACTACCACTGGCGTACCACACACTTCCACAGCCAATGCAAGGCGGGGGGGTCCACGGGTATTAATATATTTTTGGGGAGGGGTTTGGGGGCCCCCTGGAGGTGCGCCCCAGAAAGCATATGAACACGTTATAAGGCATGGTAAAAAAATATATATAGAATTACAGGAAGTTTGCTGTAAAACTGCAAAATTTGCGGTACGCCAATGTTTACTACTAAATGTTGTTTTTTAATTGAATGTTGTACTTGTGTTATGATGTAGTAACTAATTTCCTCTCCCGTCGCCCTTCCAGTGACCCACAAAGACGGGAAGTTCCGCGCTGAGCTCTCCAAACTTACTATTATTGGCCGGACACGACACGATGAGCTCTGATTGGCTGGATATCCAAATGACTGTTGTAATATTGTCCAATGGTGACATCCATGCGAGCTCTCAAGGCAGGACATTGTGCTCTACTGTCGACAACAGTGGAAAATGAAGGACGATATTCAAGCATGAAGGACGATACAGTAATGGAGTGACAGCCTTAGAGCTTGGTGGTCTACAACTATGCTGTTGAATATATCTATTGTTTTTTAGTTAGAGGATTATGGCTTTACAGGGAAAATTCATTATGTTCCATAATGTATGAGAATGTATCTTGGGATGTCTGATGTTAACGGATGTAGAGAGATATAGGGTCAGAGGATTTATCGGTCTAATGCTAAGCCAGGGAAATGTGAGTAATCTATTGTCTTCATCGTGCGCACGTTAACAGATATACATTTTTTCCAATCTGCTTCTTCTCTAAGCAAGTGAATGCTTAATACAGACACTGTAGAGCAGGGAGCCCCAGTTAGAGCACCTGATTCAACCAACCAATCATCATTCAATGCAGTTGATTTAGTTTTTCTCACTCCTACCGACAGTCTTAATGAAGCTAGGTGGAGCTTTAGAACAGAAGCTTATTTGTCCCACCAGGATTAGAGACATATTGCCTTGATGTAGAGGATAGTAAGCTTGCCAGCACGTACCAGGTTCATCCCTGTCGGTCTAGAGGAGGCCATCCCTCAGTGTTGATAGTGGAGTCCCTTGGCTCCCAACAGGAAATACTACCGGGCACTTATTTTTTACATTTTATTTTCTACTCCTTGGTTTTCTAAATCACAATGTGCAACTGATGCTCCAATAAAAGTCATGTTGTCTGGGAATATGAAATGTGTGTTCTCATGTTTTGTTTTGACACAGCTGTTTGATCAAAATGTCATTGCTGAGATTTCACACTGCTGTCCATGGTCAGGTTTGATGGTTGTCAGTTTGGATTACTTTCAGATTTCTGTGTGCTGATCTCTTGCTCTTGTTTTACATTAGTAGGGCACACATTTTCAGTTCAGCGGGTTCGATAGCCCTGAGTTACATTATCCAGTGTAACATTACTACGTTCCATATGAAAATGTAGCTATTACACAAAGATGAAATTCAACGTGCATCATGTTTTTGGACACCACAAATGCATATGTATATAAATCAAAGTATTGGCAAGAAATAGTTTTCCCTTTATTTGCCAATGTTAAACTTCCTGTTGTTAAAGCAGCCTCTATTAGCCTCCCTCTAGTCAAACTATTACTGAACAAAAATATAAACGTAACATGTAAAGTGTTGGTCCCATGTTTCATGAACTGAAATCAGTGGTGTAAAGTACTTACAGTTGAAGTCGGCAGGTAGCTTAGTGGGTAAGAGCGTTGTGCCAGTAACCGAAAGGTTGCTGGTTCTAATCCCCGAGCCGACTAGGTGAAAAATCTGTCGATGTGCCCTTGAGCAAGGCACTTAACCCTAATTGCTCCTGTAAGTCGCTCTGGATAAGAGCGTCTGCTAAATGACAATAAAAAAAAAAAAAAAAAAAAAGTCTAAAGTTTCCATACACCTTAGCCAAATACATTTAAACTCTGTTTTTCACAATTCCTGACATTTAATCCTAGTAAGAATTCCCTGTCTTAGGTCAGTTAGGATCACCACTTTATTTTAAGAATGTGAAAAGTCAGAATAATAGTAGAGTGATTTATTTCAGCTTTTATTTCTTTCATCACATTCCCAGTGGGTCAGAAGTTTACATACACTCAATTAGTATTTGGTAGCATTGCCTTTAAATTGTTTAACTTGGGTCAAACGTTTCGGGTAGCCTTCCACAAGCTTCCCACAATAAGTTGGTTGAATTTTGGCCCATTCCTTTTGACAGAGCTGGTGTAACTGAGTCAGGTTTGTAGGCCTCATTGCTCGCACACGCTTTTTCATTTCTGCCCACACATTTTCTATAGAATTGAGGTCAGGGCTGTGTGATGGCCACTCCAATACCTTTACTTTGTTGTCCTTAAGCCATTTTGCCACAACTTTGGAAGTATGCTTGGGGTCATTGTCCATTTGGAAGACCCATTTGCGACCAAGCTTTAACTTCCTGACTGATGTCTTGAGATGTTGCTTCAATATATCCACATAATTTTCCTTCCTCATGATGACATTTATTTTGTGAAGTGCCCCAGTCCCTCCTGCAGCAAAGCACCCCCACAGCATGATGCTGCCACCCTCGTGCTTCAAGGTTGGGATGGTGTTCTTCGGCTTGCAACTAACACCCTTTTTCCTCCAAACATAACGATGGTCATTATGGCCAAAGAGTTCTATTTTTGTTTCATCAGACCAGACATTTCCCCAAAAAGTACGATCTTTGTCCCCATGTGCAGTTGCAAACCGTAGTCTGGCTTTTTTATGGCGGTTTTGGAGCAGTGGCTTCTTCCTTGCTGAGCGGCCTTTCAGTTTATGTCGATATAGGACTCGTTTTACTATGGTTATAGATACTTGTGTACCTGTTTCCTCCAGCATCTTCACAAGGTCCTTTGCTGTTGTTCTGGGATTGATTTGCACTTTTCGCACCAAAGTACGTTCATCTCTAGGAGACAGGTCTAGGAGACAGGTATGATGGCTGCATGGTCCCATGGTGTTTATACTTGCGTACTATTGTTTGTACAGATGAACGTAGTACCTTCAGGCGTTTGGAAATTGCTCCCAAGGATGAACCAGACTTGTTTTCTGATGTCCTAACCGACTTGCCAAAACTATAGTTTGTTAACAAGAAATTTGTGGAGTGGTTGAAAAACGAGTTTTAATGACTCCAACCCAGTGGCGGCTCCTGAAAAAATTCTCAGGAGGGGCAATTTTTCTGATGATTTAGGTGACCTACACACATTTAAAAAAAGATATGTCCAGCAACAACATGAAGACAGGGGCAGCATATAAGTCAATACCAGAAGCATTTATTGACTGATCTCAAAAGTGTTGGCTTACCAGGGTTGGTGGAGCCCTCAGTTTCATCTTTGCCTCGCGAAGCTAACTCAAACACTCCGCAAAACTTCACACACTGGATTAGCCGGCTGAGGATGTGGCGGTTCTTGCTAATGTCGTAGTAAATATATTTGTTATAGTGAATATGGAATATGATATGTTGAGTAAAATGTTGTGCTAAGATCTATTTAGGTCAGGAGCTGGTTATAAGTTCTGTTCCTATCCAATAACAATGGACAAAAGGGTCCTATCTTGTCAGCCTTGTCAGCAGGTGGCCAAGGACAACACCCACGCCATAGGCCTCTCAGTTCTTCCAACTCACGAGTTCTTGCTCTGAGGACACACACACACACAAACACACACACACACACATCATCACTGTTAAACACACACACACACACACACACATCATCACTGTTAAACACACACACACACACAACACAAAAATCCCCTCTCTTAGGCTGAACATTTGAAGACAGAGAACCCGACTCAGAGCCAATGCAACAGTGACAGTAGCCTGCAGGGGACCTCGCCCAACTCATCAGGACCAATCAGAAGATCAGAACTACTAGATTGAACCTACTTCATTTATTGCATAAAATGTCTGCACACAATGTTTCGGGGCTCTCTTCAGATAATAATAATAATAATAATATGCCATTTAGCAGACGCTTTTATCCAAAGCGACTTACAGTCATGCGTGCATACATTTTTGTGTATGGGTGGTCCCGGGGATCGAACCCACTACCTTGGCGTTACAAGCACCATGCTCTACCAGCTGAGCTACAGAAAGTGGATACTCATGGATGCGCATTGCAATTGTAAAATGTCAACACAATTGGAGACACCACGTCATTTTTGGAGACATGTTATTGACAGTAAACTATTGTAGATGCGACTGCTAACTAACTAAAACATTTTAGCTGGCTAGCTAATCATCTTAGCTAAATGTGGGGCAAACAATTCAGTTATTTACCGTTAATTTGAGGGATTGGGGTGAAAGAAATCGAGTTACATAGTGATACTTTACGATATACTGTATTGACAATATCGCAATATTTTAGCGCTAGTTGGCTGTACCTGCACCAAAACACCATTATTGTTCCTTCATAGCTTGTTCTCAATCTTTTCACATTGGGAGCCAATTTGTTTTCAGCACTTTTATTTCCATGACTGATCAAAACTCGTTCTCATGGCTTTCTGATCCCTCTGCAACAGACATATGGTGCGCAATAAAATCACAGTATCGAATCGCAATACGTATAGAATCATGAGACTCGCAATGCTGATGCATATATCTTATCGTGAGGTTCCTGGCAATTCCCAGCCCAAGTTCATTTGCCACAACAAATCTCTTCGCTAGCAAACGCGATGTCTTCTCCAAAACGGCAATGTGTCTCCAGCAATGTTTACTTTTTTGACGTTATATGGCATCTCCACTTTCCAAGCATATATGACCACATGTAATATTTTGGTAAGTGATGCAAATAGTGAACTATGTAGGGCCAGGATGTAAAATATATGTAGCTGCAGCAATTTCTCTTATCTGATATGGTAAGTAATGGGGCTTAATTTATAGCTCCCTAAGAGTTTGACGAACGGGTCCGTGAACGCGATTCCAGATATACAGTGGGGAAAAAAAGTATTTAGTCAGCCACCAATTGTGCAAGTTCTCCCACTTAAAAAGATGAGAGAGGCCTGTAATTTTCATCATAGGTACACGTCAACTATGACAGACAAAATGAGAAAAAAAAATCCAGAATATCACATTGTAGGATTTTTAATGAATTTATTTGCAAATTATGGTGGAAAATAAGTATTTGGTCACCTACAAACAAGCAAGATTTCTGGCTCTCACAGACCTGTAACCTATTCTTTAAGAGGCTCCTCTGTCCTCCACTCGTTACCTGTATTAATGGCACCTGTTTGAACTTGTTATCAGTATAAAAGACACCTGTCCACAACCTCAAACAGTCACACTCCAAACTCCACTATGGCCAAGACCAAAGAGCTGTCAAAGGACACCAGAAACAAAATTGTAGACCTGCATCAGGCTGGGAAGACTGAATCTGCAATAGGTAAGCAGCTTGGTTTGAAGAAATCAACTCTGGGAGCAATTATTAGGAAATGGAAGACATACAAGATCACTGATAATCTCCCTCGATCTGGGGCTCCACGCAAGATCTCACCCCGTGGGGTCAAAATGATCACAAGAACAGTGAGCAAAAATCCCAGAACCACACGGGGGGACCTAGTGAATGACCTGCAGAGAGCTGGGACCAAAGTAACAAAGCCTACCATCAGTAACACACTACGCCGCCAGGGACGTAGTGCCAGACGTTTCCCCCTGCTTAAGCCAGTAAATGTCCAGGCCCATCTGAAGTTTGCTAGAGTGCATTTGGATGATCCAGAAGAGGATTGGGAGAATGTCATATGGTCAGATGAAACCAAAATAGAACTTTTTGGTAAAAACTCAACTCGTCGTGTTTGGAGGACAAAGAATGCTGAGTTGCATCCAAAGAACACCATACCTACTGTGAAGCATGGGGGTGGAAACATCATGCTTTGGGGCTGTTTTTCTGCAAAGGGACCAGGACGACTGATCCGTGTAAAGGAAAGAATGAATGGGGCCATGTATCGTGAGATTTTGAGTGAAAACCTCCTTCCATCAGCAAGGGCATTGAAGATGAAACGTGGCTGGGTCTTTCAGCATGACAATGATCCCAAACACACCGCCCGGGCAACGAAGGAGTGGCTTCGTAAGAAGCATTTCAAGGTCCTGGAGTGGCCTAGCCAGTCTCCAGATCTCAACCCCATAGAAAATCTTTGGAGGGAGTTGAAAGTCCGTGTTGCCCAGTGACAGCCCCAAAACATCACTGCTCTAGAGGAGATCTTCATGGAGGAATGGGCCAAAATACCAGCAACAGTGTGTGAAAACCTTGTGAAGACTTACAGAAAACGTTTGACCTGTGTCATTGCCAACAAAGGGGGTATATAACAAAGTATTGAGAAACTTTTGTTATTGACCAAATACTTATTTTCCACCATAATTAGCAAATAAATTCATAAAAAATCCTACAATGTGATTTTCTGGAATTTTTTTTCTCATTTTGTCTGTCATAGTTGACGTGTACCTATGATGAACATTACAGGCCTCTCTCATATTTTTAAGTGCGAGAACTTGCACAATTGGTGGCTGACTAAATACTTTTTTTCCCCACTGTATTTACCTCTGAATAAACTGCCTTTATTACACCATATCCACATCCAGTAAACTTGTGATTATCAACACTAACCTCATCGTTGTGGCGGCGGACAGCTAGCCTGTATCCCTCGTCATCCAGTTGAGTGAGTGGCAATGTATTTTTTCGTTCGTACCAATTTTTGGAAAATCCTCGGGTGTAGGACTTTCCGCCTTTAGTAGAAACCTGTTGAATTATTAAATTTGGTCTGGGAGGTCCTAATTGTTTCGTTGCCAATTTATCTTAATTTGTTCGCCGACAAAAAGGAACTTCTTTCAAACAATCCACTCTTTTCTCAGTTACGTTCATGGTTACGTAACGTATGACGAAAGCGCGTAAGTGCAAGCCCACAGACACCCATTGAGATTGTATTGAAGGCTCTGAAATTTGAAAAAAATAGATTTTACATGGGAGTCTATGACAGAAGTTCTGGGCGATTTTCAATCTGACTGAAATCGCCCCAAAAGGGGGTGGAGCCATTTGAAGCACGACTTTAGCCTGATTCGACATTTAGTGGCAGTGTGGCACTGTGGCAGATCAGACGTATAGATTACAACACTGATAACTACTGTTGCCGTGATATAATTGATTAGAAAAAAAATCCCTTCCTTTTCCCGTTTGGCAGTGCGTCGCCCATATCGCCCTATTGAACAGGCCGTCCCTGCTCCAACCTAAGTGTACAGTGGGGAAAAAAGTATTTAGTCAGCCACCAATTGTGCAAGTTCTCCCACTTAAAAAGATGAGAGAGGCCTGTAATTTTCATCATAGGTACACGTCAACTATGACAGACAAAATGAGGAAAAAAAATCCAGAAAATCACATTGTAGGATTTTTAATGAATTTATTTGCAAATTATGGTGGAAAATAAGTATTTGGTCACCTACAAACAAGCAAGATTTCTGGCTCTCACAGACCTGTAACTTCTTCTTTAAGAGGCTCCTCTGTCCTCCACTCGTTACCTGTATTAATGGCACCTGTTTGAACTTGTTATCAGTATAAAAGACACCTGTCCACAACCTCAAACAGTCACACTCCAAACTCCACTATGGCCAAGACCAAAGAGCTGTCAAAGGACACCAGAAACAAAATTGTAGACCTGCACCAGGCTGGGAAGACTGAATCTGCAATAGGTAAGCAGCTTGGTTTGAAGAAATCAACTGTGGGAGCAATTATTAGGAAATGGAAGACATACAAGACCACTGATAATCTCCCAAGATCTCACCCCGTGGGGTCAAAATTATCACAAGAACGGTGAGCAAAAATACCAGAACCACACGGGGGGACCTAGTGAATGACCTGCAGAGAGCTGGGACCAAAGTAACAAAGCCTACCATCAGTGACACACTACACCGCCAGGGACTCAAATCCTGCAGTGCCAGACGTGTCCCCCTGCTTAAGCCAGTACATGTCCAGGCCCGTCTGAAGTTTGCTAGAGTGCATTTGGATGATCCAGAAGAGGATTGGGAGAATGTCATATGGTCAGATGAAACCAAAATAGAACTTTTTGGTAAAAACTCAACTCGTCGTGTTTGAAGGACAAAGAATGCTGAGTTGCATCCAAAGAACACCATACCTACTGTGAAGCATGGGGGTGGAAACATCATGCTTTGGGGCTGTTTTTCTGCAAAGGGACCAGGACGACTGATCCGTGTAAAGGAAAGAATGAATGGGGCCATGTATCGTGAGATTTTGAGTGAAAACCTCCTTCCATCAGCAAGGGCATTGAAGATGAAACGTGGCTGGGTCTTTCAGCATGACAATGATCCCAAACACACCGCCCGGGCAACGAAGGAGTGGCTTCGTAAGAAGCAATTCAAGGTCCTGGAGTGGCCTAGCCAGTCTCCAGATCTCAACCCCATAGAAATCTTTGGAGGGAGTTGAAAGTCTGTGTTGCCCAGCGAAAGCCCCAAAACATCACTGCATCTGCATGGAGGAATGGGCCAAAATACCAGCAACAGTGTGTGAAAACCTTGTGAAGACTTACAGAAAACGTTTGACCTGTGTCATTGCCAACAAAGGGTATATAACAAAGTATTGAGAAACTTTTGTTATTGACCAAATACTTATTTTCCACCATAATTTGCAAATAAATTCATTAAAAATCCTACAATGTGATTTTCTGGAATGTTTTTTCTCATTTTGTCTGTCATAGTTGATGTGTACCTATGATGAAAATTACAGGCCTCTCTCATCTTTTTAAGTGGGAGAACTTGCACAATTGGTGGCTGACTAAATACTTTTTTTCCCCACTGTATGTAAACTTCCGACTTCAATTGTAAATAAAAATACTTTAAAGTACTACTTAAGTTTTTTGGGGGCGGTATCTGTACTTTACTTTACTATTTATATTTTTGACAACTTTTACTTTTACTCCACTACATTCCTAAAGAACACTATGTACTTTCTACTTTCTACATTTTACCTGACACCCAAAAGTCCAATTCACACACTTATCAAGAGAAAATCCCTGGTCATCCGTACTGCATCTGATCTGGTGGACTCACTAAACACAAATGCTTTGTTTGTAAATGATGTCTGACTGTTGGAGTGTGCCTCTGGCTATCCGTAAATAAATAAAAAACAAGAAAACCGTGCCATCTGGTTTGCTTAATTTAAGGAATTTGAAATGTTTTATACTTTACTTTTGACACTTAAGTATATTTTAGCAATTACATTTACTTTTGATACTTAAGTATATATAAAACCAAATACTTTTAGACTTTTACTCAAGTAGTATTTTACTAGGTGACTTTCACTTTTACTTGAGTCATTTTCTATTAAGGTATCTATACTTGACTCAAGTATGACAATTGGGTACTTTTTCCACAACTGGCTGAAATAAAAGATCCCAGAAATTTGCACAAAAAGCTTATTTCTCTCAAATGTTGTGCACAAATTTGTTTACATCCCTGTCAGTGAGCATTTATCCGTTGCCAAGATCATCCATCCACCTGACAGTTGTGGCATATCAAGAAGCTGATAAAACAGCATGATCATTACACAGGTGCACCTTGTGCTGGGTACAATAAAAGGCCACTCTAAAATGTGCCGTTTTGCCACAGATTATTCAAGTTTTGAGGGACCGCGCAATTGGCCTGCTGAATCCAGGAATGTCACAACCGCAGACCACGTGTAAACACGTCAGCCCAGGACCTCCACATCCGGCTTCTTCACCTGTGAGATCGTCTGAGACCAGCCACCTGGACAGCTGATGAAACTGGGTTTGCACAACTGAAGAATTTCTGCACGAACTGTCAGAAACCGTCTTAGGGAAGCTCATCTGCGTGCTCGTCGTCCTCACCAGGGTCTTGACCTGACTGCAGTTTGGAGTCATAACCAACTTCAGTGGGCAAATGCTCACCTTAGATGGCCACTGGCACGCTAGAGAAGTGTGCTCTTCATGGATGAATCCCGGTTTCAACTGTACCGGGCAGATGGCAGACAGTGTGTATGGCTTCATACAGGCGAGCGGTTTGTTGATGTCAATGTTGTGAACAGAGTGCCCCATGGTGGCGGTGGGGATATGGTATGGGCAGGCGTAAGCTATGGACAACGAACACAACTGCAATAATTTTTATTGCAATTTGAATGCACAGAGATACCGTGACGAGATCTTGAGGCCCTTTGTTGTGCTATTCGTCCTCACCATCACCTCATGTTTCAGCATGATAATGAACGGCCCCATGTCGCAAGGATCTGTACACAATTCCTGGAAGCTGAAAATGGCCCTGTTCTTCCATGGCCTCCATACTCACTAGACATGTCACCCATTGAGCATGTTTAGGATGCCCTGGATCGACGTGTACGACAGCGTGTTCCAGTTCCCGCCAATATCCAGCAACTTCACACAGCCATTGAAGAGGAGTGGGACAACATTTCACAGGCCACAATCAACAGCCTGATCAATTCTATGCGAAGGAGATGTGTTGCGCTGCATGTGGCAAATGGTGGTCACACCAAATAGTGACTGGTTTTCTGATCCACGCTCCTACCTTTTTTTTAAAGGTACACTATATATACAAAAGTATGTGGACACCCCTTTAAATTAGTGGATTCCGCTATTTCAGCCACACCCGTTGCTGACAGGTGTATAAAATCGAGCACACAGCCATGCAATCTCCATAAACAAACATTGGCAGTAGAATGGCCTTACTGAGGAGCACAGTGAATTTCAACGTGGCACTGTCATAGGATGGCACCTTTCCAACAAGTCAGTTCATCAGATTTCTACCCTGCTAGAGCTGCCCCGGTCAACTGTAAGTGCTGTTATTGTGAAGTATAAACATCTAGGAGCAACAACGGCTCAGCCGCGAAGTAGTAGGCCACACAAGCTCACAGAACTGGACCGCCGAGTGCTGAACCACGTAGCGCATACAAATCGTCTGTCCTCGGTTGCAACACTCACTACCGAGTTCCAACCTGTCTCTGGAAGCTACGTTAGCACAATAACTGTTTGTCGGGAGCTTCATGAAATGGGTTTCCATGCTTTCACCATACGCAATGCCAAGCGTCAGCTGGAGTGGTGTAAAGCTCGCCGTCATTGGACTCTGGAGCAATGGAAACGTGTTCTCTGGAGTGATTAATCACACTTCACAATCTGGCAGTACGACGGACGAATCTGGGTTTGTCGGACGCCAGGAGAACACTACCTGCCCCAATACATAGTGCCAACTGTAAAGATTGGTGGAGGGAAATCTTAACGCTACAGCATACAATGATATTCTAGACGATTCTGTGCTTCCAACTTTGTGGCAACAGTTTGGGGAAGGACCTTTTCTGTTTCAGCATGACAATGCCCTCATGCACAAAGCGAGGTCCATACAGAAATGATTTGTTGAGATTGGTGTGGAAGAACTTGACTGGCCTGCACAGAGCCCTGAGCTCAACTCCATCGAACACCTTTGGGATGAATTGGAATGCCGACTGCGAGCCAGGCCTAATCGCCCAACATCAGTGCCCAACCTCACTAATGCTCTTGTGGCTGATTGGAAGCAAGTCCACGCAGCAATGTTCCAACATCTAGTGGAAAGCCTTCCCAGAAGAGTGGAGGCTGTTATATCAGCAAAGGGGGGACCAATTTCATATTAATGCCCATTATTTTGGAATGAGATGTTCGACGAGCAGGTGTCCACATACTGTTGTTCATGTAGTGTATCTGTGACCAACAGATGGATATCTGTATTCCCAGTCATGTGAAATCCACAGATTAGGGCCTAATTAATTTATTTCAATCGACTGATTTCCTTATATGAACTGTAACTCAGTAAAATCTTTGAAATTGTTGCATGTTACATTTATATTTTTGTTCAGTGTATAAATGGGTCATTACCATTGGCCATCTGTTACTACTATAACTGTTGACTTTTAACTTCCCGTGTCTGTAACCATCAGAAAACATAGCCAACATTGTCTAAAATTGCGTTGGAATGTATTACTAAGATCCCTGATTAGAACAATGTTTCCAGTCCAAATGTATCTGCTGAAGTACATTTCAAGTCCACAAGATGGCATCAAATTAACTACAAATACAAATGATCTACAACATGCAACGATGCGTTACAACCGCTGTGATACAGGTAGATTGATTCTGGACTACGGGCACGATGATACGACCCGATGAGTGCGTAATCATTTCTCTCTTGTAAATGCTCTCAGCCAGTTTGGACTGCATTCCCCCGTCTCTCTCTCTCTCTCTCTTCCTCTGTATTTCCCGATTGACATTTACAAGGAACAGATGGAGCTTATGGATGAGGAGGGTTAGGTTAGGCATCACCACCAAGGGCCCTTTGAAGGGTAGGACTAATGGCCAGCTGCCCCGCTGTCTCTGTCCCCCTCTTCCCCATCTCCCCCTGACACACTTCCAAACACTGGGTGACCAAGTCAGCCAAGAGACATGGTACGCCAAAGAGATGCTCTCACTTCCTATTTGGCCGTGTCATCATTCTGCTATGTGAGCATCTGCATCGGGCCCTAGTTGTTACAAGTGCAGCCGAGCCAGGTGTTGCTGTCTCTTATCCTCCTATTAAGATTTGGTCAGAGCCAGAAAGGTGGGGAGGGTGTCAGCACAAATGCAGCAGAGCTATGCTGACATATACTCACCCCGAGACGCCTCTCATCACCTTGGAAACGTGGACTCTGCTCAAGTTGGCGAGCCTTAAATCACCCTCTGCTCCCTCAGCTCTGTGGCTGTTGCTCCATTCATCCAACCACCTCCCTCTCACACCGTGGTCGAGAGCAGTCTTCTCTTCACAGGATACGGGGGAGCCTTCCTGGGGTCCTTGCCTTTACTCGCTCCCCGATCAAAGTGCCCATTGTGCGGGTAAGGAGGAGGCTTGCGGCCCTTGGGCCCTGGAACTCTCCCTGGGCCGTGTGGGACCGTCTGGCCCTGGGTTAGCCCCAGTGATTTAGCAGATGTTGTCCTCACTCCCTCCACCCTGGTCTGGGTCTTAAGGCCTCTGGGTGGGCTGACAGGGCGAGGCGCCCTCATGGGTGGCCCTGTTTGGGTCTCTACGGTGACAGATGGACCAAGAGCAGAGGGGTGAGGAGGGGGACTTTTTTTATGGGGAGAAAGCCCAAGGGTGTGAAAGAGAGTAGAGTTAGAGGCAGGGTTGAGGGGGTAATGCAAACTCTTGCTCTTGACTGATGGATCATGGGTGTTGGGGTGAGGTGGGTTGGTACTGAGGGGGGACAGACCAGGGGTGGGAGGGCGAACAGGGCTACTCCTATGAGGGTTGGGAGCAAGTTGGTGGGGGAGGCGGAGCGGGCTGGAGGCAGGGTTGTGACGCTGGGGTGAGTTAGTCCTGATGAGGGAGGAGAGAGCTGCATCCCCCTGCCTGGCCTCCTCACCCCTGGGCCTCTGGTGGCTGCTGCCCATCGCAACTCCACTGGAGGTGGAGCTGCTGTCACTGGGCAGGCTGGGGCTGGCATCCCCTTCACTCAGGTCAATGGACGAGGTCAGCAGCTCAATCTGCTGCACCACCTGTGAAAGGGATTAAGATACACGTCAGAGATGATGGGGCTGGAGAGATGCGAGAAAATGAGACTAGAGAAAACGTTTGATCTGCCTCAACCTTTGCTGTGTGTGGTCGTGCTGTTGCTAGACAAATTGTTTTTCTCACTTAACTACTCAAGTTCTCTGGTGTCTTCCTTCAGGTCCCTGACCACCTGGTCCAGTAAGATATGTTCCTTGCACCACACTATAACAGCAGCATCACTGGATGTTACTTCATACATTTATTTAACGTTCTACTAACGTTTGCAATACCCTCGTGCAATACCCTTGCTCTCGGGCTGCACTTATGCTGAACTTTCCACCTAGCACAGCAGGAGCGCCAAATAACAGTACAGTAATGCAGCCAGATAACGTGAGAGGGGCCGATTTACATGTCACTTTTATGGGATGAGAATATGAGCCAGGGCTCAGGCGTTTCCATAAATGGATTAAAAGCATGGTTCCAGCTGCTCCCCTGTCAGCATCTGGTGGTGGAGAGACTGGAGAGGAGAGGGTACCGCTGCTGAGCATCACTTTAAAACATTGCATACATTAGGTAAATGGAGCATAGCAGGGTTGTTCCATGCCTTTTGCGTCCCTTTGATATTTTAAGTAGAAATTGTGCACCAATATAAATTGTGCCCTTTAATATAGACCACATGTTATATTCAATAAATCTGATTTTTTTTATATGAATAAAGACTTGCAAAATTGACAAAATTCAGCATTTTGACATGTCCCTCTGTTCACCCCTTCTGGGAAGATTGTAACCCACTTAACCCTAAACAGTTTTCACCATCATTGTAAAGCCCTAGTTATTTTGTTGCTTTGACAAAGTAATTTCTGAAGATTATTATTTATTTCATGTGATTAGTGATTAATAAAAATAAAAATACAAAAACACCCTGTTACGTGAACTGAACTTTCGCTTTAATATTTATTTCGAAACATTGAACATTTAATAGTCAAATCTTAGTGTAAAAGCAGTGAGCTGGTTCTACTCTATTTGGCAATTCTCTGGTGTTTTGTGGTGGAAAACTGAGCGGTCAAGCATAACACATCAACCCTGTTACCCATAGATAGACAGGCTAGAAATGTTTGAACAATTTCATTTAGTAAAATTAGCATTCAATTGCCCCTCCCTGTTGCACACAACAAGCTTCCATTCCCCCACAATTCCATTCTCACAGAGGGACTTCTGACTGATTTAAGAGGAAATCCTCAACCCTGTTACTTTATTTACATTTACATTTTAGTCATTTAGATATTTGGACTTAATAGGCACTAACTATAGTACTTTTTGTATTTAATTAACCTCTTGAGATGGGAAAACGTGCTTTTTATTAAGTTGAACATGTGCTGTTTATGACAGTTAATTGACGAAGTTACACTACCCAAGAGGTACTCATTTGGTGGAACCATAGAGAATGATAGAGGCCTCTACTAGCCAAAAGCCTGTATTAGCATGTGTAGCACGATTGAGGGCTTTCACCATTTTGAAGTAGTCAACTGGGTGGGACTTCCAATGGGTTAAGGAAGGATCATATGATTCCATCCGGGTCATCAGGAGGGATCAGCCAATTAATTATACTTGTGAGCAAACATTCCATAACTGCAGGTGGCAGTAAATCGCCAATCTTGGCTTTATACCTGTTCAAACAGCACACTACATGTGGCAGAATGTATTCCTTTCAGTTTGTTTGCCAACAAAAGAGAATGGTGTTGGAATGTATAACGGCCGTTTTACGGGCTCCTGACCAACTTTGCTATTTTGTATGTTTTTCTGCGCAGATCGAAACTTTTTGGTACATAATGTTCCCGCCATTATTTCCTATGACCGAAAATAACTTCTGGACATTAGAACAGCGATCACTAACCTCGATTTGGATTAAGATTTCTACTTCAATGAGTCGGTGGCAGAGGGCATATTGCTCACCCCGGACCAGAACGTAATCCCGACACTCGGAATGAAAGAGATGACAATATAGAGGCTGATTTGCGGGGAACCCTGATGAAACTACGGCAGCGAGTAAATAAACCGCCTCTACTCTCTGTTCTACTGGCGAATGTACAATCACTGGAGAACAAACTGGACGAGCTCCGTTCCAGACCATCCTATCAATGGGACCTGAAGAACTGTAATATCCTATGTTTCTCGGAAACTTGGCTGAACAAGGACATGGATAGTATTCTATCTGGTTTTTCTATGCATCGGCCATAAGCAAACAAGAAAATGCTCATCCAGAGGCAGCGCTCCTGGTGGCTGGTGATTTTAATGCAGGAAAACTGAAATCCGTCTGACCTAATTTCTACTAGCATGTCACCTGTGCAACTAGAGGCAAAATAACTCTATATCACCTTTACTCCACACTCTGACTCTCGTCAGATGTGGCAGGGCTTGCAAATTATCATGGATTACAAAGGAAACCCAGCCGCGAGCTGCCCAGTGACGCAAGCCTACCAGACAAGCTAAATGCCTTCTATGCTCGCTTCGAGGCAAGCAACACTGAACCATGCGTAAGAGCACAAGCTGTTCCGGACGACTGTGTGATCACGCTCTCCGTAGCCGATATAAGACCTTTAAACAGGTTAACATTCACAAGGCCGCAAGGCCAAACGGATTACCAGGACTCAGATCATGTGCCGACCAGCTGGCAAGTGTCTTCACTGACCTTTTAAGCCTCTCTCTCTTACATGTTTCAAGCAGACCACCATAGTCCCTGTGCTCAAGAACGCCAAGGTAACCTGTCTAAATGACTATCGCCCCGTACACTCACATCTGTAATCATGAAATGCTTTGAAAGGCTGGTCATGGCTCACATCAACACCATCATCCCAGACACCCTGCACCCACAGATCCACAGATGATGCAATCTGTATGGCACTCCACACTGCCGTTTCCCACTTGAACAAAAGGAACACCTACGTGAGAATGCTGTTCATTGACTACAGCTCAGCGTTCAACACCATAGTGCCCTACATGCTCATCAATAAGATAAGGACCCTGGGACTGAACACCTCCCTCTGCAACTGGATCCTGGACTTCCTGATGGGACTCCCCCAGGCGGTGAGGCTAGGCAACAACACATCCACCACGCTGACACTCAACACGGGAGCCCCTCAGGGGTGCGTGCTTAGTCCCCTCCTGTACTCCCTGTTCACCCACGACCGCATGGCTGCGCATGACTCCAACACCATTATTAAGTTGGCTGACAACACAGCGGTGGTAGGCCTGATCACCGATGATGATGAGACAGCCTATAGGGAGGAGGTCAGACACCTGGCAGTGTGGTGCCAGGACAACAACCTCTCCCTCAACGTCAGCAAGTCAAAGGAGCTGATCGTGGACTACAGGAAACAGATGGCCAAGTCCCCATTCACATCGACGGGGCTGTAGTGGAGTGGGTTGAGAGCTTCAAGTTCCTTGGTGTCCACATCACTATGGATCTACCATGGTCCAAACACACCAACACAGTCGTGAAGAGGGCACGACAAAGCCTCTTCCCCCTTAGGAGGCTGAAAAGATTTGGCATGGGCCCTCAGATCCTCAAAAAGTTATACAGCTGCACCATTGAGAGCATCTTGACTAGCTACATCATCGCTTGGTATGGCAACTGCTTGGTCATCCAACCACAAGGCGCTACAGAGGGTAGTGCGGGCAGCCCAGTACATCATTGGGGCTGAGCTCCCTGTCATCCAGGACCTCTATACCAGGTGGTGTCAGAGGAAGGCCCTACAAATTGTCAAAGACTCCAGCCACCCAAGTCATAGACTGTTCTCTCTGCTACTGCACGGCAAGCGGTACCGATGCACCAAGTCTTGAACCAACAGGACCCTGAACAGCTTCTACCCACAAGCCATAAGACTGCTAAATAGTTAGTTAAATAGTTAACCAAATAGCTACCCGGACTATCTGCATTTACACTTTTTGCACTAACTTTTTTGACTCACCACATTCGTGCTGCTACCGTTTACTATCCATTTATACGCTTTATTCCTAGTTATACAGTGCCTTGCAAAAGTATTCACCCCCCTTGGCGTTTTTCCTATTTTGTTGCATTACAACATGTAATTTAAATCGATTTTTATTTGGATTTCAGTCCAAATTGGTGAAGTGAAATGAAAAAAATAATTTGTTTCAAAAAAATTCTACTAAATAAATATCGGAAAAGTGGTGCGTGCATATGTATTCACCCCTTTTGCTATGAAGCCCCTAAATAAGATCTGGTGCAATCAATTACCTTCAGAAGTCACATAATTAGTTAAATAAAGTCCACCTGTGTGCAATCTAAGTGTCACATGATCTGTCACATGATCTCAGTATATATACACCTGTTCTGGAAGGCCCCAGAGTCTGCAACACCACTAAGCAAGGGGCACCACCTAGCAAGCGGCACCATGAAGACCAAGGAGCTCTCCAAACAGGTCAGGGGCAAAGTTGTGCAGAAGTACAGATCAGGGTTGGGTTATAAAAAAACTTTGAACATCCCACGGAGCACCATTAATTCCATTATTAAAAAATTGAAAGAATATGGCACCACAACAAACCTGCCAAGAGAGGGCCGCCCACCAAAACTCACAGACCAGGCAAGGAGGACATTAATCAGAGAGGCAACAAAGATACCAAAGATAACCCTGAAGGAGCTGCAAAGCTCCACAGCGGAGATTGGAGTATCTGTCCATAGGACCATTTTAAGCCGTACACTCCACAGAGCTGGGCTTTACGGAAGAGTGGCCATCCCCACAATGAAGCATGGTGGTGGCAGCATCATGCTGTGGGGATGTTTTTCATCGGCACGGACTGGGAAACTGGTCAGAATTGAAGGAATGATGGATGCCGCTAAATACAGGGACATTCTTGAGGGAAACCTGTTTAAGTCTTCCAAAGATTTGAGACTGGGACGGAGGTTCACCTTCCAGTAGGACAATGACCCTAAGCATACTGCTAAAGCAACACTCGAGTGGTTTAAGGGGAAACATTTAAATGTCTTGGAATGGCCTAGTCAAAGCCCAGACCTCAATCCAATTGAGAATCTGTGGTATGATTTAAAGATTGCTGTACACCAGTGGAACCCATCCAACTTGAAGTAGCTGGAGCAGTTTTGCCTTGAAGAATGAGCAAAAATCCCAGTGGCTAGATGTGCGAAGCTTATAGAGACATACCTCAAGAGACTTGCAGCTGTAAACGCTCAAGTTTTCAGTTTTTTGGTCTTATTTCTTGTTTGTTTCACAATAAAAAATATTTTGCATCTTCAAAGTGGTAGGCATGTTGTGTAAATCAAATGATACAAACCCCCAAAAAATCCATTTTAATTCCAGGTTGTAAGGCAACAAAATATGAAAAATGCCAAGGGGGTGAATACTTTCACAAGCCACTGTGTGTACATATCTACCTCAATTACCTCGCACCCCTGCACATCGACTCGGTACTGGTACCCCTTGTATATAGCCAAGTTATCGTTACTCATTGTTATCTATTATTACTTGTATTATTACGTGTTGACAATACCAGGACATCGCTCACTATCCCCTCCCAAAACAAGTTTTTTATATTTTATTTTTAATATTTGTTGTTGTTGTTGTATTTGACACTTATTGAGACATTTTGGAAATCAGAACAGTGGGATGCGAAGCTTGAACCACAGTCTCCATTGTACATGTGACTTGTGCTGGGGAGTGTTACCACTACACCACAGCTCTGCACAAGAAACAGCTTTAAATCCTCCCATCAAAGATAGACCCTAGCTCTAACTTATAGGCAAACAGAAACGTCTTTACCTCCTTCATCTCCTGATGGATGTCCTTCAGGCCTCCTAGAACCTCCTCCAGGTTCTCCACCACTCTCCGGATCTGATCCCGGACCACCTTCCGGTGGCTCCTCTTCGACCCAGTCAGCCCTGGCCCTCTCCTGGAGCCCTGGTGGCCGCTGGGGGGCCTGGTCTGGACATCCTCTGGGGTGGGACAGTGCTTACTGGGACTCTGCTGGGATCTGAGAGTGGGACCTCCCATGTTTCTCTGAGGAACCTCTGTGGAGAATATGACCTCATGCAGAGAGCTGGGTCCATTGTAACCCTCCACAGGTTTAGTCAAGTCTTTCTGGTCTCTTCTGGTCTCTGGTCCACCTACAGGTTTAGTCAAGTCTTTCTGGTCTCTTCTGGTCTCTGGTCCACCTACAGGTTTAGTCAAGTCTTTCTGGTCTCTTCTGGTCTCTGGTCCACCTACTGGTCTAGTCAAGTGTCTATGGCTGTTTCTGACTTTTTTTTGGGTGGAACTCAAGGTGGAACTGAAACTCTGGTGAATGGGTAAGTCCTGTGTGGCTGTGGCTGAATCCACCCAGCTGGATTTATGAATGTTTCTCTGACAGGTCTGTCTGGGGTAACCCCATAGCTGGTCCTCCAAACAAACAGGCACTTTACAGCCGTCTTGACCTTTGAACTGTTTTGGCGGAGCGGGGGCAGGGGCCATCACGTAGTTCTTGACTGAGGGGTGTGGTAACGTCTGCCGGTGGTTCCAAACAAAGGAGTGTTCTGTGTAGTGGTTCCTGACAGACGCGCTGTGTCTCAGGCCTGGCTCTGGAGACTGGCCTTGGCTCCACCTGGAAGGACTGCCCTCTTGGCTACTTAAATCTGGCTCCTCCAGTCCCAGTCCATTCAAATGGGGACCCATCCTTTCCTTCCCATGTATAGTGTTGATCACCTCTTGTGATTTAAAGCCTACCTCTTTGGCTCTGTTGGGATAGGTAAGGTTGGCATCAGTCCGCCTGCGCTGCCCATTGAGTCCCATGTCGCTGTGGTGGGCCCTGAATCTATTGTGGAGCCAGAGGTTGAGATGAGGGTTGCTGTGCTGATAGCCTCTGTGCTCCCCAGGAGCTCTGGTGTCTGAGAACATGATGGAAGCAGTCCAGCAGCCACAGAGGAAGAATCCTTAAATAATTAACTTTTTTCCCTCCAGCTTCCCGCCCTTGCCATTCACATGGAAAGTTTTTCTCATTGACTTCTCTCTCTCCCGCTCTTTTCCTGTCTCTCGAAAACTTTCTTCCGCTTATTTCTCCTCAGACCCCCACCCACTCGCTCCCCTTTTTCCTGTCCAAGCCTGTTTCTGATTGTATCCCTTTGTTTTTTTCTCTATTTCTCTTCCCGGTCCTCCCCCCTCACTCTCCGTCTTAGCACGCTGTCGTCCTTACAGCTTCACCCTGTTGCCCTCTCTGTTGCTCATGGCCTCTCTGTCTTCCTCTCGCTCGCTTTCCCTCCCTGCGTCTCTGGCTCAGTGGCTGTGGCATGCTTCCTGTCTCTCCCTCTCTCTCCCTCTCTCTCTCTCTCCCTCACTCTCTCTCTCTCGCTCTCACTCATTCCCCCTCCCACCCAGCACTGCGCTGTCTCCCCTTCTCGCTCTTTATTCCTCCCACTCCTTCTCACTGCTGTACCTCCCTCTCCCTCTGTACCTCTCTCCCTTTCTATCTCTCCCTCTCTCACTCTGTGTATGTCTGTCTCGCTCTCTCCCATTTAACCCGCTTGCAGAGTGAGACTAGTGGAACTTCAATCAAGATTCTTGTTTTTAATCCCTGGTAGACGCTGTGTCCCCACGTGAGCCTCCCCACTCCGCCTCTCATCTGATTACTCCTGTTCAGCTTGGGATTCCAGAAGGGGTGAGAGGGGGATAAGGAGGGGGTGGGGTGGATGCTCAACACTGCACCCGTAGCATACAGCAGTTAGCTACACAGGAATAAAATCCCTGACCAGATACAAGCTGTAACACACCTGCCCCGGCCCGTTAACTACAGTATTGCCACCTATGGAACTGAGGCACCTCTTGTTGTTTCATGTTATTTTCTGCTTCTCTGACTTCTATTTGTTCCAATTATGCAGTGCCAGCTGCTATTTGAAGCTTGATTTAAATCCCATCTTGGCTTGGCAACTGTCTGGATTAGTTGTGATGTGTCTGACAAACCCAGAGATGCCTCTTAGGGGTCTTTTTACTCACTGTGCGACTCCCTCCTTGGATGCACCCTAAATGAGACAATGACAGTCACTGAGAACACTGACAGTGGCTGTCACTCAGGAAGAACAGTTTCAGCATTTGCCACGAGCTTACTCAGCACAACAAACAATTTCTGAGAAATCCCCTTTAGTGGCAATAGGAATGGAGAAATACTACAGAAAGACCATGACATATTCTAATAGATACATGTACTCAAAGTGATGGGGGGGTATTCCCCATTCCAGGGTAAGAAGATTCCTTCTCAAACTCGAGCGCCTGTGCTTAGCTGACCACTGCTGTGTGGATAACAAAAAACCCTGGAAGTAATAGAGGGGGCTGTATTAATCCATCTAAAGCTCTACTTGAACATGGCTTACACTCTCCAATGCCCCAGCTGTTTCCAATGACTGTTTCCTTTGTTTCAGTGAACACCTCTGCTGCACAATCACTCCATTCCCCATTGTTCCCAAGGTCACTCATGTGAACGTAAACAGATCCAAAAAACAATGTTTTGTCCTCAGATGTTGACCACCCCACTCCCACACACACACACCTGAATTGTAGGGCTCTCATGTGCTGGACTTTCCTCATCATGTAGCTACCTCTGACTAAAACTCTCAGCTTTCAACCAATCACCCTCCCACTGTGTGTGGATCATAAATAACGTCCAGGCTGCGAAAATGCACAATGGTAGCTCATTTGAAAGTCTGTGGAATAATAAGTACCTGTCGCTGTTGCTCGTCTAACAGCAGTCGATGTACGGTGGAGCCCAGTTGGAGACCTTCACTCCATCCATTACATTATGGTAATGTCTGTCCTTATAGAGCCACCACAACTTTACAGGCACTACACAGTAACAGAGCCACAGTAGACTAGCTATATATCCTGGTGTAGCTTTTGTCTCTGTATACACAGCACAGCGCCAGAGAGATGCAGAAGCAGCATTATGTAAGCGTGTGGCGGAGATTGTCCTCTGGACAGACCACATATGTTTTGTCAAAGCTCTGTGAAAAATGTATTTGTCACAGTCTGAAGCCCCTATGGGCATTTTGGTAACTTTAGAGCTATAGCCACTTAAACAGCAGAGATGCTTAAAGTGCAATACAGTATAGGAACAATTGAAAGTTTTTTATTTTTTTGCTGTCTTAGAGAATGACTGAATATATTTCAGGAAAAAAACTTAGTGAGTCAACTCCCTCAGTTCTCATTAAAGCACTGTCATTCCTGAGTCCAGCATGAGGTCTTGCCACTGTGTAAAATAACAGCATGTTTTAGTCTGTTCCTGTGTATTTTTTACATTGTTTTCCTTTCGATATCTTTCATCTTTCATCTTTGAAGTAACACGTCAGTCAGGTGCACTCAGAGGATTCACTAGAGCAAGAGAAAAATAGGGTTTGAAAGACTTCTAAGTCCCAGGTAACTGTCATAGCTCCACTTGCCAGAGGGGAGAGCCTCTTTAAGCATACAGGATGAGGCAAAGAGTTCTGGATGTGAAGGGAATACAAATTAATGGCAAATATAGCAGTTTTCTAACCCTGAATCTACTTACAAAAGAAACTCAAGCATGTATGAAACTCAGTGTTGGGGAAGCTACTCTAAAAAAGATATAGTTTAACAAGCTACCAATTACTTTACACTGGAAGAAGTTAAGCTACCCTTAAGAAAATTATACTTTGAAAAAGTAGTTCACTACATCCAAACTACTTAGTGAAAAATTATCATATGTAAATCTGAAATGTAATAGACTACAAATTGCAAGAACAAATCACTTTGGGGTCATATGTTAACAGAATGTGTAATTTAGCCGATTAAACACAAAAACAATGTTTTAAATGAGAATTAGGCAGATCTGATTCTGAAAAAGAAAGGAAATTATTGTATACTTCACCCATATTTTATTTGCGCAAAAAAAGTACTACTCCCAAACACGGATGAAACTCAAGAACAATTCAGCATATGAACTGGAATGTTGCCATACCGTGTATTGTGCCGTTTACCTCATACAGTATTTATTTATTTTTTTACATTTTAGTCATTTAGCAGACGCTCTTATCCAGAGCGACTTACAGTTAGTGAGTGCATACATTTTCATACTGGCCCCCCGTGGGAAACAAACCCACAACCCTGGCGTTGCAAGTGCCATGCTCTACCAACTGAGCTACAGGGGACCCAGTAAAATCAAGTAAAGTGCTTTGTGGATTTCTGAGATTCGCCTGTATACTGTATAAGAGACAATACAGCTGGTGCAATTATAAGCACTGAATAAATCAATCAAATTAGACAGTGCCTATCTTTCCCATTCATTTGATATTGAGGCATAGCTGGATCTACACTACAGATGGTGTGGGACATGATCACAACATTCAACCACTTTTGAGGTCTGAAAATATTGTTTTGAGTGATCTGGACCTTTAAAAACCTTTCTTTATGGATGCAGTTCATTAGGATGCCAAGCTGTGATGTGTCTGGTGTTTGGGACAGGGTTGGGGTAGATAGACTCTTTCCATACATACAGTATAGTTAACACATGGACTGAGTGAATGTGAGTGGACTGACTAATGATGTCTTCACAGGCCTGCACTGTCCAGCTTCAGTGGAGGCTGCTGAGGGCAGGATGGCTCATGATAATGGCTGGAACGGAGTAAATGGAATGGCATCAAACATATTCCGCTCCAGCCATTTCCACAAGCCCATCCTCCCCAATTAAGGTGCCACCAACCTCCTGTGTTCAGCTTGCCTCCTTTTTAAGATGCAGGACTTCTCCTTCTTAGTTGGTTCATTATGGAAGGCAGCTTCATACGAAAATGTATTAAAGTTTACATTGATATCCACTTTGATAAACAAGTCAGGGACTGGCAGTTCCAAAGTTTAATTTTCAGCCAGACCATTGAAGCAAGTCACACTGGAGAGAAAAATAAGCAACTGGACTGAACAAAATAATTTTTTTAGAAATGTGTGCCACCCATTTTCTGTGAGGCTTCGATGTTCCTCTGTCCACCCTGAAAGAGACAATTATGTTTCTTATCATGATAATGATTCAGAAAATGATTGGGCACTTACCAGTACCCTTAACAGTGGCGGCTGGCCGATAGAGGGCGCTAGGGCGCCGCCCCCTTAAATAAAATTATTTTTTTTAAAAATAAAAAATAAAAATAATAATAATAATAATAAAAACATCAGTATGTCAATATTTGTGTGTTTGAAATATGGAATGCACACAGTAATATGTGTAAGATATGATAGAAAATCATATTCGCAACCTTTCCTCTGCCTGTCAAACGCCTTCGTCAGCTCTGGGCGATACAGAAAGTGCCCCGAGGAGGCGGGTCTACGTAGCAGTTAAGCCAATTGCTAATTTAAGATATGAATGTATGACATAAAATGTAGCTAATCAGCGATTTTAATTGAATCCAAGGAGGGCGATTATTTTATCGCCCAAGCTCGCCCTGATAAAATAAGGACCGGGCTCCAGTGGCGCCATTTTTACTAGACGACAATGGCGAACGCAACGTTACTCCTCCAAGACCCAACCCTAACTCGGTGAAATCTCTCTCCTCCAAGATCCGTTTGAGAGGAGAACTTTGTCAGAGAAAGTTCGGGTGAAAGAGCTGGGCCCAGATCAACCTGACCTCTCAATCAGACAGCAGGCTAGCGAGAAAGGAAGCAGTATATGCGGCTTCTCCCGTAGCTGGTACACCAGGAAGGCTTGGCTAGCTGGGTGCACTGATGCTAATGCTTTATTTTGCTTTCCGTGCTTGCTTTTTTAAAACGACGGGGTCAGATTCAGCATGGACAGGTACCGGAGTGAGGGATATGAAGCACCTGTCAGAGAAGGTAAAGAAACATGAGAACACCAGGGCACACATGGACAACTCTGTAAAGCTAGCTGTATTAGGAAGGGTGAACATTGCTACGCAGCTGGATGACGGCCACAGGATTGCGGTGAGGAAACACAATGAGGAGGTGGATAAAAACAGGCACATTCCTATCCAAAATTATCGATTGTGTGAAGTTCTGTGGGGCTTTTGAGTTGGCCTTGCGTGGGCACGAGGAGACTGACTCCTCGGACAACCCTGGCATTTTCCGGGGCTTAGTGGATTTTGTTGCCTCCCTCGACAGTGTGCTGGAGGAGCACCTGAAGACAGCTACCGTTTTTAAGGGCACGTCAAAGACGATACAGAACGAGCTGTTGGACTGTATGTTGTCAGTGCTTAAGGATTACATCCTGGAGGAAGTAAAGAGTGCTGATTTTATCGCCATTCAAGCTGACGAGACGACTGACGTTTCCACCCACTGCCAGTTGGTGCTTGTGATACGCTACATCGATGCTAAAAGTAATCGTCCCAAGAGCGTTTTTTCCGAGTTCATTTTGATCGAGAACGCAACCGCCGACACCATCGCTACAGCGCTGCTGGAGAGGCTCAGCACCATACTCTCACATGGACAAAAGGCCAAACTTATTGCCCAGGCTTACGACGGAGCAAGTGTGATGAGGGGAGCCACCGGCGGAGTGCAGCGTAAAATAGTGGATGTGTACGAAAATGCGCACTACGTCCACTGCTATGCACATCAGCTGAACCTCATCATGCAGCAGGCTACTTCACGCATCCCCAGGATCGGCACTTTCTTTTCCGACCTTGCAGGATTTTCTGCTTTCTTCTCCAGGTCTCCCAAGCGAACCACCGTGCTTGACGAAGTGGTTGCGCATAGACTCCCAGAGCCTCTACAACACGGTGGAACTTCCACAGTCGCGCTGTAAACACTGTGTACGAGTACAGGGATGACCTCCTAACGTGTTTCCAGACCATCAGAGACTCTGGGAACTTTGATGCCCCGACTGTCAGAGAGGCGGGGGGCTTTGTGAGGATGCTTCGAAGACGAGGCTTTCTGTTTTTTCCTGGCACTGTTCCACAAGATCATGCCAAATGTGGACATGCTTTTCAGCCAGCTGCAGAAGAGGAACATCGACCCTGTCTTCATTAAAGCACTTGTCCAGAGGTTCACAGAAAGCATGCTAAGAATCAGGTAAATAACTATATTTACTATTGGCTGATAAAGATGCTGTTAGAAAGATGAATAGTTCACTTACAACAGTTTAAAAGCCTAAATGTGTCTGGTCATCAAAGTGAGTGATTATCATAGAGCCGTCACAATTATATTTGTTTTAGTATTTTAAAAGGAAAGAGAAGACATTTACATTACATTTTAGTCATTTAGCAGACGCTCTTATCCAGAGCGACTTACAGTTAAGAGTGCATACATTTTTTCATACTGGCCCCCGTGGGAAACGAACCCACAACCCTGGCGTTGCAAGCGCCATGCTCTACCAACTGAGCTACACGGGACCACATTAGTTTTGGCAAGATCTGAAAAAAGAAGTTGGTGGAGTGCAACCCTCAAACATTGAAGAATTACAGCAGTTTGCTGCTGAAGAATGGGCCAAATTGCCAGCAGAAAAGGTGCAGCAAGCTCATTGATGTCTACAATAAGCATATGTTGGCAGCTATCTTGGCCAAAAGCTGTGCAACCAAGTACTAGCTCCAGGGTGCCAATAATTTAGTCCATGACATTTGTCTATATTTTCTAAATTACAATTGTAAACTTAAGTTTACAGAAATATAATTAAAGGTGTGGAGACCCATTTTTTCCTCTCAAATTTCAACTGATTTTAGAAGAAATAGGGAATTATTTAAGAAAAGCCCAAGGGTGCCAATATATTTGGACACAACTGTATGCCTTCAGTCTAATTGGAATGTATGGCAGTAGAGTTGTTTGTATTTCTCCCTAACCAAAATGGCTGCCATTAGGATACCATTCAGGATTTTTTTCACCTGTGTTACCACGACAATCACGCCAAATGAGCATTGCATTTGTGTGCTCCTTCAGTGTGAATGCGCAAATTTGATATGGGTCACATGTAAAACTGATACATAATTGATACAGATTTACGGTATGTTGCCTATATATTACTATATACCGGTATTGATGCACAGACCAGTTTGGGTTTTTACTTTACCTTCTATAACGGTATTTCAATGTTTGGTTTGTTAAATGTGGTAATGCCACTCCGCCATGTGTAACGTCCGTTTTTCTAGTTTACTCCGCAATTTGGGTCGTCTCTCTCCCTCTCTCACCAAGTACCACCCCGTCACTCAAGGAGCGCAGTTGTTGTTACTCGACCACGAGAACAAGTGTTTGTCCAAAAGACACAATCAGACGTTGATAATAATGCAGGAAAGTACTACACAGTTTGTAATAATTATTCAGGTGTCCACCAGGTCAATTTCTAGAAGAGGCCTAGTTGTTATTGAAGATTAACTTTATTGCTAAGTGCACAGCAGAACAAAATTATGTTGCATCCTCTCACAAATGTAATAGAAAAAAGGCTTTAAAACGTAATAACATCAGTTAATTATGTACATCACAGGTTAAAAGCAGTTACTAGACATAGTTTGTGTGTATATACACACTATCTGTCTGTCTGTCTGTCTGTCTGTCTATATATATATATATATATATATATATATAAAGTCACTGGTTGTGTGTTGAGGGGGAATTACAGTGAGCTAAGAAGTCTGATTGCAAGTTATCAAATTAAACTTTATTTTTTGGACCCAGGGCCTCAATTCCCCTCTTTGTGTGGGGACAGCGCATCTGACGAGCAGCAACAGCCCATCAAGCGACGGAGGATGCTGGGACCAGGAGAACAACAGAGGTTGGCTATAGAGGTAAGTTGTGATGTAATTGTCAGTGTTTCCCCCTAGAACTTTTTTTCAGGCCTGGTAGTATGTAGCCAAAACCCTGAACAATCAGCACCTTGGTAATCATATACTTGAGTTGGACATAGGCATGTGTCAGTCAGGATCACTTGCATCAAAATAGCTTAATTGCAAATTAAAGCTGATGATGTATCTTTACAGGTATGTGATACCATCCTGAGTCATGCCAAAGAGAGGTTCTCCTTCACCCAGCACCTCATCAGCGCAACACTATTGCACGGAGAGTTGTTCCCACAACACAGTGTGAAGTTCCCCGATACAGCGCTTGAAACAACCGTGGAGGCGTACCCCATGTTGAACAAGGCCAAGCTCAAAACCGAACTGTCCCTCATCTATGAGAACAGTGAGTTCAAGGCTGTAGTGGTGCAGTGCCCCTGTACCAGTTCTTCATGGAGAACAACCTTCAGAGCACTTTCACAGAGACTGCCAGCCTCCTCAAGATCCTCATCACCACACCCATGACAACTGCTGAGTCAGAAAGGTGCTTCTCTACACTGAAAAGGATCAAGACCTTCCTGAGAAACAGCATGACACAGGATCGCCTGAACGCTCTGGCCATGCTCTCCATGGAGAAGAAACTTGTCAGGGACATTCCTGACTTTAATCAAAGGGTCATTGAGAGGTTTTGCCACTCAGAAGGACAGACGGGCAAAATTCCTGTACAAATAAGATGACAGACACACACACACAGAGCAGCTCTGGCCGCATGTTTCTTTGTATATAGTTGACCTTAGCATAAAAAATCCAGTTATATATGGTACTCTAGAAAGTCTTAATAGTGTCTTTGCTAATATTACTGTATATATGTTGTTTTGTATCAATTAATTGTTGCAGTTCTGGAGCACATTAACAATTAGTCACATTTAGTATGATCATAAAATACTGTATGCTATTCTTCCAGTCAAAGGTTTGAGTTCATCCACTTGATATCCATTTCTATATTATACATCCTTTTTATACAGTGTAAGATTTCCTATAAACTTTATAATAATTTCATGTTATTGTCCACTTTCCACTCTGTTCTGACAGCATGCCTGTTGCGTTGCCTGTTTACTACCAATGGTAAAAAGTTCACTTTAAATGCAAATGAAAGGTGGGTTTGTGTAATATGTTTTTGTGTAAGAATGCCTCAACTTTTTAATATTGGCATTAAATAATTACTGAATGTTTCACTGAGCACTGCTGTCCTGCAGTTTGTGTTAAAATATATCGCGATGGTTACAGGAAAAAAAGTATGGCACAGCCCCACCGAGAATATTTTTCACCAGCCGCCACTGACCCTTAAGTCTTTACAACCGTTTCTTTACAAGTAGGAACATGTCAAAAATACCTAGAGTGGATAATGTATCCTGACACTGTCTTTCAGAAATGATCAAAACCAATAGCTACAAATTAATTCACCCAGCTGGCATTTGAGTTTGATGATAAAAGCCCTTTCCATTCACAAGTTGATAGAACATTTATTTCCTGAATCCTGACCAAGGTAAAGAATTACTGTAGCCATGTCAATGCTAAGTGGAAACGCTTCATTTCCACTCTATTGGTCTCCACCTTTACCTTTGACCTGGGCACGTCCGTTTGGAAATTAAGTTCAAGAATTTTTTTTTACCAAAACAAAATTGTTTGTCAGATAGGAAGTTAGCCATGTTCCCAAAGTAAACACAAGCCTAATAATGTCCTGACCAGGCCGAAGGGATTTGGCTGACCCAATCCAGGGCACACAGATTATGTTCTGATCTAGCTGCTGAAATTTAGCATCGAGCTGGAAAGAGACTGGTGCCTTATCAAGAAAAGACAAAGAATTTATTGATTTAAAAAAAGAGTATTCATTTATATTTGTCATATCTAGTAGAGGGTGAAGGGACACTAAAACAACATGTACATCAACGTATAAATGAAAGATCAAAAAAATAATAATACATACTTCACAATCCAACTGTAAAAATACAACATGACTTAAAAGACTTGTTCAGTGAATTGGTCCAATTGTTTCATGAAGTTTTTCATGAGTACAAGCTCTGAGACTTAACCCTGAGAAGTGTTGAGACTGGAAAGAATGGAATCTTTGACATTTAAGTACTGAACTAGCTTAAGTATTCTGGGACTTCAATGTTCTGGTCCTGTGAGCATTCACTTACTACAACTCCCCCAGACATAGGAGGATTAAGTCAAATGGAGACAACATAAAAGTCCCGAAAAAAATGGAATGTAACATTTGAAAACATGACATTCATTACCATCATCATCATCTTGTGCATATTGTTTTCCCTAGTAATGTTCCTTTAGAAAGGTCCTTTTCACGATTGTGAGATTGCTTTGGCAGAGCTGCTACAGTACAGGAGAGGGAGGTTTCAGTGACAGTAGATCCTGGAGAACACAGCACTCATTACAACTCTCTGCTGCAGCTCCTCACAGGTTTACACTGTCACTGAGAATACTAAAGGAGGCCACAGCGCAAACAGTCTCCTAGACAAGCTCAGCCATACAAACACGCAGAGATAGGCCAAGATAAAGAAAAAGAAAATCCATTATGTGCAGGATAGTAGTATATAACATTCTAAATAACAATTTAAATTGTTCATAAAAAAAATACAAAAAACTTCACTCCCAAATAGGACTTGCATCAAGCAGAGATGGGGATCTAAATCACATTAAATGGGGCTGGGGTGTTAGAGTGAAGTGGATTATCTGTATGTAGTCTATTATTGGCACAGAGTAAGGGATTAATTATATGGAATCATGGAAGGTACAATCAGGTATTGTTTTAGTCTCTGCTCTAATCTAGAACACCCTGTCTCTCCCTATGTTATGTGATCTCACCAACAAAGACAACCTCTCATGTAGGAAGCTACTTCCCTTTCCCATATCCTACAGTCATTAACATTGACATGACTGTACATGGAGAGTCTATCTCGCCTGTGCAGAGAAGTCATTTACAGAAATCAAAGTGTTTGCTGGGCGGTGGGTTCAGTACAGCTCAGATGAGGTTAAAGAGCTGATGAGTCAGCAGCTCAGTGACAATAAGGACTCACAGCACAATCAACTCCCTCCATGTTTATAGCCCCCATGACCCAAATTACACACACTTTGGTGTGGTTGTAATAAAAACAGGTCATTAGGGCCAAAGCAGGCTTTACAGGTATTTTGATCCAAACACAGTGCAGACTTCCTTAGGATATGGAGGCCATGTGGATGGTGGTATGAGCGTTAAAGTGATGCTGAACCTGGATTATTGGTCTGTTATGTTAACAAGTAACACCTCTACAAATATTTGTGGGTGTGTGTCAGCTCATGTTTTTTTTACTAGAATGTTAATTATTAAAAACAAACTACAGGGCTTGTTTAACCTCAGGTAGCACTCCTGTCTCTAAATACAGAGTCCCTTATAGTTGTCCTGAAGTAGGTTAAAATCTACTATTGTCCTCTTTCTCTTGCTATAAAAGCATTTTAGCCCATTCAATTCACCACTCACACACATGACCTTTAGGCTGTGGTTGGAGTCATGCCTTGTTACCAGGGGTACAGACACCCCTTGGTCTAAATAGGAAAAAAAGACAGTTCCAAAGCACTGGTGAAGTACTCGGTCCGGAAATGATTGACAAGAGCTTGTGTTCTACATTCACTGGAGAGGTCCATGTTTTTCCTTTAAATAAAGAAGAAACGTAGAAGAAACTTTAGACTAACTAGCCTGGAGAATCTGTTAGTGTTGTACAGTAATGTCGGTAGGGCACACAAAAAAAAACACACAAGAAAAAGTCAAATGTCCACATATAATATGCATAACATTTGTCTCTTAAAAAAACAACACTAGCCAATAAGGCAACACCGTGGTGAATTTCACACCACCAGGTAAGGCCTCAAAAAGTTAAAGTGGGAGGGGTCAAAAGGTCCTGGGGAGAGGGGAGAGGGGGGGGTCAAAGGTTGCCCTCGTCCAGCATCTTGTTGACACCATCACAGATCCTCTGCAGGTGGCCGCGGTACACCTCGGACGGCCCGTAGAGCGCCGCGAGGAAGTCACAGTCGGCAAAGTGGTTGAACACGTGGTTGACCCGTGAGTGGCTCTTGGCCGTCAGGTGGCGGTTGATGGCCTGGTGCAGCAGCTCGCGGCACTCATTCAGGATGGCGCTCATCACGCGCCGGTCGAATGTGAACTCGATCTGGTGAAAGCTGACAGCCGTCATAGCCAGTGTGTGGACCTTCTTCCTGGAAAGGGGACGCGGTATACATTGTTGTTATACATGATGGCTTAACTACAGTAGCTGGCAAACTACATGCCATTTCTCAGAGGGCCACAGCTTTTGTTCCAGCCCAACACAATTATTATTTTTTATCAGGGCTGGAATAAAAACCTGTGCAAATTGCAGCCCACAACAACCATGGCTGGCAACCCTTAATCAAAGACCATTAAAACCCTGTTAATACTCTCTACAGCCATAATTATAATCATATTGCATAATCAACCTGAAGCTCTCAACCAGCACCAGCTCCTCCCCGCTGAACTGGTTGTTGCGGTAGAGGACACCCAGCTTCACCACCATCTTGATGAGGTTCTTGATGATCTTCTGGGCCTCCTTGCGGTTGCGCGTGTACTCCTTGGTGACGCGGTAGAGCTCGTCCAGAACCTCGCTGCTGGTGTCGTCGATGAAGAGGTTAGCCATGCTCTTGGTGGCCATCTTGCTCATCAGCTTCTTCTGGGCCTGAAGGGCCAGGCTCTTAGTACTGAAGGAGTCCATAATGACGTCTGAGAGAGAGAGAGAGGGGAGGGAGGGAGAAGAGAGAGAGTTGGGTCATACAGATGCACATTCACTGAAACCTGATGGTGGATTTTCTTCCTTCTTAATTATATACTGTACAGAGAGGAAATAACAGATGTTTATTTGGATGCATTCCTGACAACATATGGGAAACACCCATTTGCCTTTTGCATTTCTAGCAAAAGCAGATGATGCAGAAATAATAAAAAAGACAAGGAACAACTGTTTTATGCAAATTATCACATTTGATTATTTCATTTTCTCATCTGAATGAAGGCATTGAAGAGTCTTGCTACTGATGTGCAATCCCTTAGTATAACTAGGATGTCATGGGACATGAAGACCCAGTCACCAATTAAAATCAAATCTAAGATACCAGTGACATGATACAAGAATGACATCATCAAGTAGGAGTGATGAGAATCACTGCAGTTCTGCAAAGCAGCCAATGATAGGACTGTCTCTGCAGCACCGGCTGAATCCACATTTAGAACACAAAGAGGTTTGTGTGTGAGGATGGGCTATAGCGTATGTGTGTGCGCATTTGTGGAGAGGCTAGCTCCGAGCTGTGTGTGTGTTGCGTTGCCTGCCAAAGCACAATGACTCAGATGAAGCCTCAACACATTGTGGCAGCTCATAAACAATGGGTCAGGGGGCCACAGGCTTTCATATCTTCTGCATTTCCTCGGCCAGATGAGCCTTGCCCCGGGCCCGACAGTACAGCAGTAGCTCCGCAACAACAAGAACCCAGAAACGACAGGTTCAGATTCAGACCTGGCCATGTTCAGCCTGTCTCAATCCTTTAGGAAGTAGGATGAGGTTACCCCTAGAGACTGATCCAAGGTCAGCGGCTCATTTTACCCCCCAAAGGCTAAGGTTATAAATTAGGGAAGGTAAGCTGAGCCTAGACCTGTGCCCATCTCTAGCATCTCACAAGTCAGTATTTATGCCCGTTAAAGAGAAACATTAGTGTCATCTCTAATATGTGACATTATCCTAGCAATCTTTACTCCCTCCAAGATGAAAACAATATCAAACCTTTATTAAAATTCTAAATGTGATTGGATGCTAATCCGAGCGCTCATATTCACCAACAGTAATAATATCTGCTAAGTATTATTACTGTAAAGCAGCTGACCGACTGCAGAATGAAATGTGCCTGCTATGTGACTCATGTGACTTCCACTCCTCTCCGCATTGTCTCTCCAAGAATACCAATTGGTCTCCTTTGAGTGTCAGCGGGACGGTTTTTCTTCCAAGGGAGTACCCACGTCAGAAACCAAAGACAAGCTCTCCCTGCAACATTGTCAGAGAGGGATGTAAAAAAATAAAAAATACGCTACATTCAATCACAATGTGTTAATGAGAATCTGAACAGAGATGCTGTGAGGATAGAGAGGAGTACAGCTTGCGACACCGCGCAAAGAAATCAAAGTTCACAAGCCCCTCTCTGCTGGAAGTATGAAAAAAACAGATTCAGCGCATTAAAAAGAAACCTTTCAGAGCCTGGAGAGTGAAGAGTGATTTTCAGGGGGCTCATTAAATTCCTCTCCTGTCAGAGAGAAGAACTTTAATGGAGTCAGTGGCTGTGATGACTAATACTGCCGTGAAGAAGGAAAAATATAAAAGCCAGTATTTGTCTTTCACCACGGTGAATCCAAACACTTAACTCCAGATGTGATGGATACTCAGGAGCATCTGTAGTTTTACTCAAAGCCAAAGAATGACAACAAATTATTCTGGAGCTGGCAATCACAAATGCAGGGAGATCCTCTCTCTCTCTCACTGTCTCTCTCTCTCGCTCTCATGAGATGGGAGGCTTCGTGAAAGGACAAGCGGTTAGAATGATGAAACACTTTCTATCAAGGATTCCTGCCTTGTAACTGTGCAGTGGGAGTTGTTATGGCCAAATATAAGCTGCTGTGTGAACTGGGCCCAGGCAGAGAAAGCTTGGCCAAGCTTGGATCCCATCTCAGCACTATTTATACTGGCACTGCTAGAATGGATTGAAAACAGAACGAGACATGACAGCATTACTGTGTGTTCGGGCAAAATACAGTATATATATATGCCACGGACA
Source organism: Coregonus clupeaformis (assembly GCF_020615455.1). Lineage (NCBI taxonomy): Eukaryota > Metazoa > Chordata > Actinopteri > Salmoniformes > Salmonidae > Coregonus > Coregonus clupeaformis. Next base: position 33,753,623 of record NC_059202.1, read on the forward strand.
ACAACAGAGCAATTAATACTGGTTTTCTGTGAGCTTGGCAGGCACTCTGGAATGAGAGACAAAAAGCTGGCGTATCAACTGGATTTACTTAAACCAACAACAGTGCAGTGTAATCCAGAGAGTGCTTAAACTATTTAGTAAAAAAAAAAAAAAGTCCTCAGAGTAGAATAGGTAGGTAAACATCTCAACATGTAGGCTAAAGGCACACATGACTCATGGAAAAGAAACACGACCCTGGGCCTCTTTGGTAGCCAGGGACCCGGCCTGGCTGGCGTCCCCAGAAGCACTCACCCTCCTGCAGGTGAAAAGTGGCATCCAGAGGCTCCATGCTGGGTGTTGTGAGGGACACAGAGAGGGTCTGTGGAGGTTTGAGGGCCAAGCATGTGTCTGAAGGTCTTCTTACTGGTCTGCCTGTCTGTCAGGCTAGTATTGATTGTCAGGTGAAAGACGACCAATGATTGGATACACCTGGAGCTCCCTGTCCCGTCCACTCTGCCTCATGCCCCACCCCTCTCCTCTCCTAAGCCTCAGGGAAGATGAGACAAATCCCCACCCATTCTCAATACTGCTCCCCCAACTCAAAACTAGACTGGTCGGCAGAAACCTGTATAGAAGTTTCTGTGAAACTACTTCAAAAGATCAAGGTGGAATATCTAAGCATGTCTGGAAATACTGTAACTATATTACTTTAAACAAGGGTTTATATTATTCAAGAGTGAATAATATGTTTTAGGCTATGTGTGGCTTGCTTATAATTCTGATTGCATAGCCTACATACATAACATTTATTCTAAATAGGGGGAAAAGGGGAGAAATACCCCAACACTTTTTTAGTACTGTAACATGTCTCAGGAACTTAGATTTCCAGAAATGTATGACATCACCCTTATCTACAATAAGAGACAATATGCACAATGGTTATGTAAAATGTATCTGTGCTTTGTGTTGGGTCTGAACTGATCACCTCACAATCAGCTCTTCACATGAAACATTTCTTCTGTCTGGTAATGAACAGGATCAATTAGGATTACTGGCTGCTGCAATTTCATCAAGTTTTGACTCCTCTCCTCTCTCCTACTCTCCTCTCTCCTACTCTTGAGCTGTTGCATAACAGTGGAGGTGCTGATGAGTGCTGGGAACTCAGTTTTGTATGGCTGTGATGTGTGTATGTGTATATGTATCAGTGTGTGTGTGTGTGCTGTCGCTCTATCATCCTCCCACACAGTATCAGGGGTTGTGCACATTGCCTAAGGGGGAGACAGTCCCTTTTTTAGAGTCTTCTCAGATCTGAAAGAGCCTGCTGCTGGATTAATAATTAACGTGGCAGCGAAAAAATGGATCACCTATTAATAATTAATATGACCAATTAGAAAAAATAGACCAGGGTAAGAGAAGTCTGCCGTGATGCCACAGGTGAACCGGGAAATGTGGGACAGGGCTGAGGGGTCAAACTCAAACAACATCAGGGACAAATGGTGGAAAATAATACATTAAAAACGTGAATGAATAGGTTATGTGCAAGCTAAAACCTGTTTAAAACAATAGACCCATAGATAAAGGTAGATGACTTAGATGACTAACTCGCCTGTTATCAGTTTAACAATGGCACCCCCACATGGACTTTGAGGAAACATGGCATGCCTACAAAGGAGTTTTATATCAAGTGTTTTATTGACCGACAGATAAGCGATCACAAAGACACACACACCCAAACATCTCTCTCACAAGCACACAAGCAGCCTCAAATTCCAATTCAATTCTTGAATTGAAGTAGTGAACAGGATCCAGAATTGCAATTCGAATTTGAATGAAAGGAAATAGAATTGAATTCAGTGAAATTCAAATGCCGCTTATATTCTATATTAGGTGTAGTCTATACAAATATACTGTACATCTTGTACATAAAACATCAAACACGTTATATACATGCATATAAAATACTGTTGAAACAATAGATTTTCAGGACAAACTTAAAATGAATGATCAAGGAAAATATTCTAAGTTATTATATTATATTTAATGAATCACTTAAATGTTGTTAAATATGGGGATAATACTACATTTCCCAGAATGCATTAGTTTAACCCTCAAGTTGACCTTGAGGCCTTCAAAGAGAAGCTAAACAAATCAAACGGTTGGTGGAAATCTAATTGGCTATTCTAAACATTAAGGTTAAAAGTATATGAACATTGCTTCCAGAGAAAAGTGATATATTTTTCTATAGACGGGTTGGTTGTTTAGCAACAAAACCGATATGTGCGCAACTATGGGGCAAAACAGACAGGGTTGGCTTATTAGAATCTTGACAATATGTAAACAATATTTCATTTCCAATGTTTATTGAAATAATAAATAAATTAGCACAATGAGCACTTGTTGTCTCTCAAATACATTGTTACAGTTGTTGGTTAGCTAGCTAGTGAATTTTAGCCATATTAGCATTGACATGAAATCAGTCATAACACCTCAAAATAATATAAATAATAATATGCCATTTAGCAGACGCTTTTATCCAAAGCGACTTACAGTCATGCGTGCATACATTTTTTTTGTGTATGGGTGGTCCCGGGGATCGAACCCACTACCTTGGCGTTACAAGCGCCGTGCTCTACCAGCTGAGCTACATATATATATATACAGTGGGGGGAAAAAAGTATTTAGTCAGCCACCAATTGTGCAAGTTCTCCCACTTAAAAAGATGAGAGAGGCCTGTAATTTTCATCATAGGTACACGTAAGCGACTTACAGTCATGCGTGCATACATTATTATTATTATTATTATTAATTTTTTTTTAAAAATCTAATCAAAAGACATGGTATCAAGAACAAGATGAATCAAGCCACTTATGATTCCCCACACGGCAGTTTCTTGTCATTGTTATTAGCCATCTGGCCACCCAGAATCACAACAACTCACGGACTTCTGCCCCATTGAAGCGTGCCCATTGTTTTCGTGACGTTGACAGCTAACCCATCTATTACTGAGGGGAAGGTATTTGAATAGCACTACATTTTACTTCCTACCACTCAAACTCAAATTCTACATCCTGTGGGTGTGGAAAATGCAATTCAAATTTCAACTCATGAGTATCTATGGTTGAATGGGAGTAAATAAAAAAATTCTGAATAGATACACAGGGCGAGGTGTGGCTTAACATGACCACGCCTCCGAGTAGGGTACAGACATAGGGTCCTCCCATTACTCCCATGTAATTATCCAAACTTTGGTGTCATCCTAAACAAACTACTGACACTTGTCGTTTCAATAAACGTTTTCAGCAGTGTCACATGTCGTTATTAACATATTTGGCTGTCACAACAACAAATGATTTGCATGATACGTATTCTGCCACTAATGTGTTACCCGACCCAGTAAAGCTAGTTAAGCTGTCGCATTATACTTACGTCACCGTTTGTTTAAATCAAGCTTTTTTGCCGGTTAACTGACGTTAGCTGGCTGGCTTGCGAGATAAATTAATCTCGATCTAAATCGCTAGTCTTAGATATGCCGCGTAACTACTTCCAGTCTTTGCCTCCCCTTGAACGGTCTAGGTATTTATAAAAAAATATTCTTGTTGACTTCCTATATGTCCTTTAAACTTGCCGGAGACCAGCTGTGCAGACAACCCTACCAAATGGACCAAAGTATCCTATGGCGATATCTAGCTACACCTACTTGGTGGAATCTCCAGGTTTACACTGGCAACAAACATAGCTAGTTAGATACAAACAAGTGTTAGCTACCGATTTACCGTGAATTAAGTGCGTCGAACACACAAATGTATCAAGTAACCGGAGCCCACAGATTTCCATCATCATCGCGGCGTATAGCCTGAAACCATGAGGTTCGTTTAACCTGGTCCTTGGGGCAGTTGATTAAACTTCTCTTACGAAAAAAGATTTCAGCCAGAGTGCAGTATAACTGCAATACACTGCAGTATAACTGCAGTTAGAGCGCAGTATGCTGCAAATACTGTGTCCAAAATAACCGTTTTTACTAAGATTTGATTTGGTGGTCTTTTCTCCTACTATTGTTCAAACAAAACGGTGTGCAACAACTTTTCGGCATCTTAGTTATAAAAGCAGGGTTAATTAGCTAACGTTAGCTAGTTGAAGAAAGTCCATTGGAATCGGCTCTTTGGCTGATAATGGTGACATACCTTCAATGCGACAGTGTTGAATGATTTAAAAAATAATGCAACCAGTGTCGGGTTATGAGTAAAGTAGGCAATTTAACATGGGAGTAAAGGGAGTACCCCTCGTCTGTACCCTACTCGGGGGCGTGGTCATGTTAAGCCACGCCTCTTATGTATCTATTACGCTCAACCCTGGCACACACACGTTTTGTCCCAAAGTCATACTCTATGTAATGTGTAATTTGTCTCTAGTCTGTCATATATGTACTCCTGAGTGGCGCAGTGGTCTAAGGCACTGCATCGGCCGGGAGACCCATGGGGCGGCGCACAATTGGCCCAGCGTCGTCCAGGGTAGGGGAGGGAATGGCCTTCAGGGATGTAGCTCAGTTGATAGAGCGTGGCGTTTGCAACGCCAGAGTTGTGGGTTCGATTCCCACGGGGGGCCAGTATAAAAAAAATATGTATTCACTAACTGTAAGTCGCTCTGGATAAGAGCGTCTGCTAAATGACTAAAATGTAAATATATATAGTCTTCTTTCTAGGAAGGATTCACTGCCCTTCCAAGGGGACATGCACAGACTGTTTCACATTTCCTACGTAACAGCTGAGGCTGCTGGCCAACTGAACTTTGCAGTCTTGTATATCAGGTCAAACACCTCTGTACTGCTCTTGTCAATGAGTTACCTTTCATCTCCACAGGGATAATCATACATTTCCAGCAGTGTTTGAGTGGTAGAAATCATGACAAACAGGTTTGACATCAATTAATGTTGCGGTATTGGAGCTGGCTTCCTGGCCAAAGTGGACCTAAGTTCTCAGTTAGCTGAGCAACCAAACAGTAGCTGTAACTGACCCACTTGGTTGTCAGCCATAGCCAGCAAGGGTAGCAACGTAGACATACACACACAGTGGCGTAGCAACAATTGATAAAAAAAAAAAACTATATATATATATTTTTTTATACAAATAAAAAAATAACAAGCATTTCGCTACACCCGCAATAACGTCTGCTAAATATGTGTACGCGTCCCAATAAAATTTGATTTGATAAATAATTTATTCACAGACACAGCTGGTTAAAGCTGCAAGACGCAACTCATTCAAGACCGCAATTCATGCAAACTGAAAACGTTCAGATTCTCCTTCTACTAGTGACATAAGCAGTTAGTGTTGTATGATAAATTGTACTACCTGCCAGAATACACACAGAGAGGGTATTCATCAGTGGCGGCTGGTGAAAAATATTCTCGGTGGGGCTGTGCCATACTTTTTTTCCTGTAACCATCGCGATATATTTTAACACAAACTGCAGGACAGCAGTGCTCAGTGAAACATTCAGTAATTATTTAATGCCAATATTAAAAAGTTGAGGCATTCTTACACAAAAACATATTACACAAACCCAAGCCTTTCATTTGCATTTAAAGTGAACTTTTTACCATTGGTAGTAAACAGGCAACGCAACAGGCATGCTGTCAGAACAGAGTGGAAAGTGGACAATAACATGAAATTATTATAAAGTTTATAGGAAATCTTACACTGTATAAAAAGGATGTATAATATAGAAATGGATATCAAGTGGATGAACTCAAACCTTTGACTGGAAGAATAGCATACAGTATTTTATGATCATACTAAATGTGACTAATTGTTAATGTGCTCCAGAACTGCAACAATTAATTGATACAAAACAACATATATACAGTAATATTAGCAAAGACACTATTAAGACTTTCTAGAGTACCATATATAACTGGATTTTTTATGCTAAGGTCAACTATATACAAAGAAACATGCGGCCAGAGCTGCTCTGTGTGTGTGTGTCTGTCATCTTATTTGTACAGGAATTTTGCCCGTCTGTCCTTCTGAGTGGCAAACCTCTCAATGACCCTTTGATTAAAGTCAGGAATGTCCCTGACAAGTTTCTTCTCCATGGAGAGCATGGCCAGAGCGTTCAGGCGATCCTGTGTCATGCTGTTTCTCAGGAAGGTCTTGATCCTTTTCAGTGTAGAGAAGCACCTTTCTGACTCAGCAGTTGTCATGGGTGTGGTGATGAGGATCTTGAGGAGGCTGGCAGTCTCTGTGAAAGTGCTCTGAAGGTTGTTCTCCATGAAGAACTGGTACAGGGGCACTGCACCACTACAAGCCTTGAACTCACTGTTCTCATAGATGAGGGACAGTTCGGTTTTGAGCTTGGCCTTGTTCAACATGGGGTACGCCTCCACGGTTGTTTCAAGCGCTGTATCGGGGAACTTCACACTGTGTTGTGGGAACAACTCTCCGTGCAATAGTGTTGCGCTGATGAGGTGCTGGGTGAAGGAGAACCTCTCTTTGGCATGACTCAGGATGGTATCACATACCTGTAAAAGATACATCATCAGCTTTAATTTGCAATTAAGCTATTTTGATGCAAGTGATCCTGACTGACACATGCCTATGTCCAACTCAAGTATATGATTACCAAGGTGCTGATTGTTCAGGGTTTTGGCTACATACTACCAGGCCTGAAAAAAAGTTCTAGGGGGAAACACTGACAATTACATCACAACTTACCTCTATAGCCAACCTCTGTTGTTCTCCTGGTCCCAGCATCCTCCGTCGCTTGATGGGCTGTTGCTGCTCGTCAGATGCGCTGTCCCCACACAAAGAGGGAATTGAGGCCCTGGGTCCAAAAAATAAAGTTTAATTTGATAACTTGCAATCAGACTTCTTAGCTCACTGTAATTCCCCCTCAACACACAACCAGTGACTTTATATATATATATATATATATATATATATAGACAGACAGACAGACAGACAGACAGATAGTGTGTATATACACACAAACTATGTCTAGTAACTGCTTTTAACCTGTGATGTACATAATTAACTGATGTTATTACGTTTTAAAGCCTTTTTCTATTACATTTGTGAGAGGGATGCAACATAATTTTGTTCTGCTGTGCACTTAGCAATAAAGTTAATCTTCAATAACAACTAGGCCTCTTCTAGAAATTGACCTGGTGGACACCTGAATAATTATTACAAACTGTGTAGTACTTTCCTGCATTATTATCAACGTCTGATTGTGTCTTTTGGACAAACACTTGTTCTCGTGGTCGAGTAACAACAACTGCGCTCCTTGAGTGACGGGGTGGTACTTGGTGAGAGAGGGAGAGAGACGACCCAAATTGCGGAGTAAACTAGAAAAACGGACGTTACACATGGCGGAGTGGCATTACCACATTTAACAAACCAAACATTGAAATACCGTTATAGAAGGTAAAGTAAAAACCCAAACTGGTCTGTGCATCAATACCGGTATATAGTAATATATAGGCAACATACCGTAAATCTGTATCAATTATGTATCAGTTTTACATGTGACCCATATCAAATTTGCGCATTCACACTGAAGGAGCACACAAATGCAATGCTCATTTGGCGTGATTGTCGTGGTAACACAGGTGAAAAAAAATCCTGAATGGTATCCTAATGGCAGCCATTTTGGTTAGGGAGAAATACAAACAACTCTACTGCCATACATTCCAATTAGACTGAAGGCATACAGTTGTGTCCAAATATATTGGCACCCTTGGGCTTTTCTTAAATAATTCCCTATTTCTTCTAAAATCAGTTGAAATTTGAGAGGAAAAAAATGGGTCTCCACACCTTTAATTATATTTCTGTAAACTTAAGTTTACAATTGTAATTTAGAAAATATAGACAAATGTCATGGACTAAATTATTGGCACCCTGGAGCTAGTACTTGGTTGCACAGCTTTTGGCCAAGATAGCTGCCAACATATGCTTATTGTAGACATCAATGAGCTTGCTGCACCTTTTCTGCTGGCAATTTGGCCCATTCTTCAGCAGCAAACTGCTGTAATTCTTCAATGTTTGAGGGTTGCACTCCACCAACTTCTTTTTTCAGATCTTGCCAAAACTAATGTGGTCCCGTGTAGCTCAGTTGGTAGAGCATGGCGCTTGCAACGCCAGGGTTGTGGGTTCGTTTCCACGGGGGCCAGTATGAAAAAATGTATGCACTCTTAACTGTAAGTCGCTCTGGATAAGAGCGTCTGCTAAATGACTAAAATGTAATGTAAATGTCTTCTCTTTCCTTTTAAAATACTAAAACAAATATAATTGTGACGGCTCTATGATAATCACTCACTTTGATGACCAGACACATTTAGGCTTTTAAACTGTTGTAAGTGAACTATTCATCTTTCTAACAGCATCTTTATCAGCCAATAGTAAATATAGTTATTTACCTGATTCTTAGCATGCTTTCTGTGAACCTCTGGACAAGTGCTTTAATGAAGACAGGGTCGATGTTCCTCTTCTGCAGCTGGCTGAAAAGCATGTCCACATTTGGCATGATCTTGTGGAACAGTGCCAGGAAAAAACAGAAAGCCTCGTCTTCGAGCATCCTCACAAAGCCCCCCGCCTCTCTGACAGTCGGGGCATCAAAGTTCCCAGAGTCTCTGATGGTCTGGAAACACGTTAGGAGGTCATCCCTGTACTCGTACACAGTGTTTACAGCGCGACTGTGGAAGTTCCACCGTGTTGTAGAGGCTCTGGGAGTCTATGCGCAACCACTTCGTCAAGCACGGTGGTTCGCTTGGGAGACCTGGAGAAGAAAGCAGAAAATCCTGCAAGGTCGGAAAAGAAAGTGCCGATCCTGGGGATGCGTGAAGTAGCCTGCTGCATGATGAGGTTCAGCTGATGTGCATAGCAGTGGACGTAGTGCGCATTTTCGTACACATCCACTATTTTACGCTGCACTCCGCCGGTGGCTCCCCTCATCACACTTGCTCCGTCGTAAGCCTGGGCAATAAGTTTGGCCTTTTGTCCATGTGAGAGTATGGTGCTGAGCCTCTCCAGCAGCGCTGTAGCGATGGTGTCGGCGGTTGCGTTCTCGATCAAAATGAACTCGAAAAAACGCTCTTGGACGTTACTTTTAGCATCGATGTAGCGTATCACAAGCACCAACTGGCAGTGGGTGGAAACGTCAGTCGTCTCGTCAGCTTGAATGGCGATAAAATCAGCACTCTTTACTTCCTCCAGGATGTAATCCTTAAGCACTGACAACATACAGTCCAACAGCTCGTTCTGTATCGTCTTTGACGTGCCCTTAAAAACGGTAGCTGTCTTCAGGTGCTCCTCCAGCACACTGTCGAGGGAGGCAACAAAATCCACTAAGCCCCGGAAAATGCCAGGGTTGTCCGAGGAGTCAGTCTCCTCGTGCCCACGCAAGGCCAACTCAAAAGCCCCACAGAACTTCACACAATCGATAATTTTGGATAGAATGTGCCTGTTTTTATCCACCTCCTCATTGTGTTTCCTCACCGCAATCCTGTGGCCGTCATCCAGCTGCGTAGCAATGTTCACCCTTCCTAATACAGCTAGCTTTACAGAGTTGTCCATGTGTGCCCTGGTGTTCTCATGTTTCTTTACCTTCTCTGACAGGTGCTTCATATCCCTCACTCCGGTACCTGTCCATGCTGAATCTGACCCCGTCGTTTTAAAAAAGCAAGCACGGAAAGCAAAATAAAGCATTAGCATCAGTGCACCCAGCTAGCCAAGCCTTCCTGGTGTACCAGCTACGGGAGAAGCCGCGCATATACTGCTTCCCTTTCTCGCTAGCCTGCTGTCTGATTGAGAGGTCAGGTTGATCTGGGCCCAGCTCTTTCACCCGAACTTTCTCTGACAAAGTTCTCCTCTCAAACGGATCTTGGAGGAGAGATTTCACCGAGTTAGGGTTGGGTCTTGGAGGAGTAACGTTTGCGTTCGCCATTGTCGTCTAGTAAAAATGGCGCCACTGGAGCCCGGTCCTTATTTTATCAGGGGCGAGCTTGGGAGCGATAAAATAATCGCCCTCCTTGGATTCAATTAAAATCGCTGATTAGCTACATTTTATGTCATACATTCATATCTTAAATTAGCAATTGGCTTAACTGCTACGTAGACCCGCCTCCTCGGGGCACTTTCTGTATCGCCCAGAGCTGACGAGGCGTTTGACAGGCAGAGGAAAGGTTGCGAATATGATTTTCTATCATATCTTACACATATTACTGTGTGCATTCCATATTTCAAACACACAAATATTGACATACTGATGTTTTTATTATTATTATTATTATTTTTATTTTTTATTTTTAAAAAAAAATAATTTTATTTAAAGGGGCGGCGCCCTAGCGCCCCTCTATCGGCCAGCCGCCACTGGTATTCATCCACATACTATAAATACAATAAATGGCTTGTGGAGGAAAGAAGGCTGGCAATGGGACAGTGGCGTTTGAAACGCAAGAAAGGGACATGATAACACTAGGCTTCACCTTTTGTGGGGAATTCCATTCCATTAAAAACAATTGATTTGTAAACCATTTTTTAAATTAATTTCAATTTGTAAGGATTAAATCATTCACATCAGAAATGGCAGTTGTCATTCAAAACGAATAACTAAAATACTGAGCTAACATAAGGAAATAAAAATCTAATTATAAATCTTGGCTTATATTCTACAATATCGTGGGTTTATTATTGTATTTAAGGTCTAATGGCATTACACTGCCTATTCTAGTTATGACTAATGTAAATGTGTTGTGGGCAAATTGGGCATCACCCTTCCTTTAGCCAATTCTGCCACCTCCCACCCTCCATTGTATAGTTTCAAATGACTATGTAACCTATTATTTGTTAAATGTTTCTCAAAGACTGGTCAAGCATAGGCTAAAATACTATCTATGTTGAACTTACCTTTCGTTCAAATCAAACCGGATGCGGAGGGTGAGTAAAGTGACCGCGGATTACACTGCTACAATTTGACAATTTAATCTAGGCAAAATCTCGAGTCTTCATTATGGCAACCCATAGCAAGTCCATGAACATCACCATGAGTCGGTTCTTCGTCTTTACTCTAGAAAAAGGCTATTCTCCGTTGTCTTCCATGTAACTGTATTTTGTATCAGGTACTGGTGTGTAAATAATTGAAAAACTGTTTCTTCTCTCCCTGCTGAGATCGGTTACAGGAGTTTGTAACCCGACTCCTCCTCACAAAAAGTTTCAAATTTGAGGGACTTCGAAAGTTCAAGATTGATGTTACTATGGACCAATGGAAGAGCCCAGTAAAAAAATTACCAAACCAATCAGTGGGAAATGCCCGTTATTAGTTCAACATTCCCTGCCCCCATTCGGCTTCCAGTAATTATCCTCATCTACCTCCCAAATCCAAGGTTGAACATTTCCCAAAGGAAATGGCATTAGGTGAACAATGAGCAGGAACTATGAGGAGTTAGTTTGACATAAACAAAAAGGCTAGTAGACGACAAAATTATTTGTATCATAAATATGAATTATTTGACCTAATTAAAGGAAAATATTGTCTCAGTAGATGACTTCGGCAACATTATTAATCAAAACGGATTTATGTATAACACACACAGAGAGATAAAGATAAAGAGAGAGAGAGAGAGAGAGAGAGAGAGAGAGAGAGAGAGAGAGAGAGAGAGAGAGAGAGAGAGAGAGAGTAAAACCAGACATCTAGGTGTTTTACGGCGGATGTTTTCTGGACCGGACAGCACCGTTTTTCCCGGTCTATGAATGAATGGGTTTAGCAGGAATTCCGGAGGTTATGGTGTTCATTGTGAATCACATGTGTTTTAAACAATCAACAAGCTCCTTTTCTCTTATGGTCTGGATGTAAATGAATATAAATAGGTCTAACTCAAGCCAGATTTAATTGGGCTATTTTAAACAGATATTGTAGGTTAAAATACATAATATTATAGAATAGCACCACATTTACATAGCCTAGTTAGCTCATAGTACTCTGCAATCCAGTCATCAATATTATTGCATTTTATGCTTAGCCTACTGTCATCCTTATCACAAGGTAGCATACCTTCACCCGCAACCTGCAAGCTAGTAGGCCATTTAATGGGAAAGCTTGTTAAGAGCCCTTCAGTGGAGCATTTGGATATTGCAACTTTGTAACCAATGAGAGATACTGTAGCAAACAGTGATACATTAGCTAATCTCTGAGCCACATTATAACTATCGAGATACACACTCTATTTAGCTTGAAAATACATGATCATTTTTCTAATAAGTATACTATATAAAAACACCCATCAAAAGGTGACCTAATAACGATTTACTTGATTACATCCATATTCTCTGTGATTAGTAGGCAAAAGACAAACAAATATGTTTCGTGTAAACAGAAACCAATAGACACACATGAGCATAAAATATGTAATTTTGTGTATTGACTGGATTTTTACATAAATAAACGAATGTAATCAAACATGGTAAAGATACAACATTTCAACAACATAGCCCATGCGCCTTAGTAAATACGTTGTGTGTAAATCAGTATCACTATTAAGTATGGATTTGTTTTTTATTTGATATATTTTGTGGTTTCCAACCGTCCAGTTGGTGGCGGCAATACAACTTTTGGATGTAGTCCGCCATCAAACCCACAGAAGAAGAAGAAGAAATACGTTGTGTGCTGACGCGTCGGCACTACGTGTCCAGGAAGTCATCCAGTCAACATGGCGGCGCAACAAGGAGATGTTGATGAACTCTTCGATGTGAAAAATGCTTATTATATCGGCAGTTATCAACAATGTATAAATGAAGCCCAGAAAGTTAAGGTAATTATCTGATGATAAACCGTTTGTACAATGTGGCTAAGCCTATATATTTCTCAAGTGTAGCTGTATTACACTGGACTGTATAGCTAACAAATCAACTAGTTAACATCGCTGTTGTAATAGGAATGAACTATCTAACGTTAGATAGCTAACGGTAAAACAACAAAAAAGTCAACTACTTATTTTCCTCTTTGCAGCCATCAACACCTGAGAAGGAGGTTGAGAGAGACATGTTTCTGTACAGAGCCTACGTTGCCCAGGTAACTAAACCATTGCACATAGGAACACTCAGTTTATAGGAGTGTCAATTTTTGTACCACCACCTATCAGGAAGTGCAATTAGCCATCACACCTCATTCTGTCTTGTTTCAGAGGAAGTATGCTGTGGTGATGGATGACATCAAGGCCAGCTCCTCGCCAGAGCTCCAGGCTGTCAAGATGTTCGCTGAGTATCGCTCCAACGAGGGCAAAAGGTCTGAACCCATTAGTGTTCAGGATTGTGATTGTAAACGGTCAGTACACAACTCACCTAAGATGATATGCTCTTTGTTGACTCCTTAGCTGGCATTACAATATTGTTGTTTTTTGTGCAGGGATGCCATTGTGGCTGAACTTGACAAGAAGATGGCCGTGGTGTAACAATATTGCTGTTGTTGCTTCTTGTGCAGGGATGCCATTGTGGCTGAACTTGACAAGAAGATGGCCAAGAGTGTAGATGCGGCCAACACAACCTTCCTGCTCATGGCTGCGTCCATTTACTACCATGAGATGAACTCTGACGCTGCCCTGCGGACCCTGCACCAGGGAGAAAGTCTGGAATGGTAAAGACAATCACAGGATACTATTCACATTTGTAAACCCTGTTTTTATGCGTGATTCAGTACGTTTATGTCCCTCTTTTTCTTTTCAGCATGGCAATGACCATTCAGGTGCTGCTGAGTTTAGAACGTGTTGATTTGGCAAGGTATGTCCGCTCCACACGGCATCTGATTAAATGACTTTTAAGTAAATTGAGCTAAAAGGATTCAGCAAATTGAAGATATGATTCAGTGTTGGTCATATATGGCATTGTTTACTTATTTTGACACCTGTCATTCAAAGGAAAGAGCTGAAGAAAATGCAGGAGCAGGACGAGGATGCCACACTGACCCAACTGTCCACGGCTTGGGTCAACATCGCTGTTGTGAGTGTCAGCCCATAGTGAAAACCAGTGAAAAAAATTAACAGCTGCCAAATGCGGGTAGATTTAGGTATTGGCAGGCAAGAATGTCTATTTCACAAGCCACGTAGGCGGGTGGTGAATTTGCAAGGTGGTCATTCCATTCGCATTTGCGAATAAAAATTGGTTAAAAAGTATGAGCACATGTGCGAGTTGTGGTTTATAGCAGGAAAATGCTGCAGTAGCTGTTTTCAAAATATTTCTGCCATTTTGTTTCATAGCTGCTAATCGCACAAAGAAATACAAATCTATATCCCACCTCGCACAGCAACACTGCCTGACTGGGGAGCTTTGTGCACTGTGCTGATAGATTCATTTTTGGAGGTGCTGCGCAATGGCATAAGTTTGTCTAATTTACTCAAGTCTACAAAGTGAGACTTTGTCCTTGTTGTTTTGTTCACAAGCTTGGTTGTTTTTTAAAGTTAGTTTGAGTCTGCTGCTTCAACTGATAGCGAAGAGATGCCGTCTACTACTAGTGCAATCCTAAATCTCACACACACAGACACACGTGACACGACTCAAGTGGCCCCGTTATCACGGTAACCTCCCGCCCTTAAAGTGGCTGCTGTAAATTGTCTCATCTGACAACATTTTTTATGAAATTTAGCAATATATCACATTACTTCTTACTAAAACATTTTTTGTTTTAGAAAGATTACAAAGCATGGTCATCTGTTTTTTTGTGTTTTTGTATGGTGGGAAAAATATTTTGGCTGGTATAAAAATCTGAGTGGCTGGTAGATTTTTCCATCTACCTGCCACGGTGGCTGGTGGACCAAAAATAAAATGTTAGGCCCTGATAAAGACCCCCTACATACTAGAATATGTCAGTGCAACGGGCCCTATTTGCCCTCCACCTGAAATAAATGGGCTTTTATTGACAGAGCACCACTCTCAATGTAAAAGTAGTCATCACTTTATGATTGAATTCAGCTTTTTGCTCAATCATTAAGAATAAAACTCAATTTCAGTCTTTCATCTGATCAACAGAAGAAAAAAAAACTGGATTTTTGATGACTCTTCCTTTTTTCCTTTTTTCCAGGGAGGAGAGAAGCTGCAGGATGCTTACTACATTTTCCAGGAGATGTCGGATAAGTACTCCCCAACTCTGCTTCTTCTGAATGGCCAGGCTGCCTGCCATATGGCCCACAACAAGTGGGAGGAGGCAGAGGGGGTTCTCCAGGAGGCACTAGACAAGGTCATTACTTACCTCAAATGCACTCTAATATCTTAATCCACTGCAGACATATTTCAGAGATTAATCTGTTGAGATGTGTAAAGGGTTGAATGAATAAAGATGAACACTAACCGATAGTATAATATTATAGGACGTTACAGTGACGAAATTGAATAGTACCATTTGAATTAGTTTAACCAATTAGTGATGTCTGTTGTCTCATCCAACCACAGAGCAATACAAGTTTAATGTCATCATAAGGGAAATACTTGCAACTTTTTCAATTGAACAGTAGGTGGCGGCAAATGCTATATATTTTTTGGTCCCAATGGTCTGCAGTTAATCTGAGATGAGAAAAAATTAATTGGCCAGAGTACAACCAATACCATGTTGGGTTGTCATGGAAGACTGATCCTTGGTTAAGTAATTACACAAAAAGATAATCTGTGGGTGTTTTCCAAACTCTCATAGTCTGTTTTCTCCCTAACAGGACAGCAGCCACCCTGAGACTCTGATCAACCTGATTGTGCTGACCCAGCACTTGGGCAAAGCTCCTGAGGTGAGATTTTGGACCTATATGGGGATTCCTCAGGGTGTATCAGGTTTTGCCACAGATACTGAGAAATGTTTGTCTCAATTTAGTTTTGTTTTTGGTTTGTTTGGCAGACATTATCAAGGCCTTTAAATGGCAAAGGTTTGCCGATATCTTGCACTTTAGTGCCCTTCTTAAACCGCAAGTAATAAACTCAATAACACAATATTCTAGAGATAAAACCTAAAAATATCTGCTCTGTGCCAGATTGAGGTGATAGTGAGTAAATAATCAATAGAATCGTTACTTTCTACAGAATGCTTTCTTCAATGGGGGTCAAAATAATTGCTGATAATTACCCAATCAAGGATATCTAGAACGTGTATAAAGAGTAGACCTTGTTCTAATGATTTATGCTAAATTATCTTTGGTAGTAACTTCCTTAAAGGGATTATCTGGTACTTTTCTATACTTTTTAGTAGTTCAAAAGTGGTCTCCAAAAATTGCATCACATACAGTGCATTCGGAAAGTATTCAGACCCCTTGACTTTATCCACATTTTGTTACGTTACAGCCTTATTCTAAAATGTATTACATAGTTTTTTTCCCTCATCAATCTACACATTTTCTTTTAGCAAAAAATATATATATATATACTGAAATATCACATTTACATAAGTATTCAGACCCTTTACTCAGTACTTTGTTGAAGCACCTTTGGCAGTGATTACAGCCTCGAGTCCCTCTTGGGTATGACGCTACAAGCTTGACACTTGTATTTGGGGAGTTTCTCCCATTCATCTCTGCAGATCCTCTCAAGCTCTGTCAGGTTGGATGGGGAGCATCACTGCACAGCTATTTTCAGGTCTCTCCAGAGATGTTCAATGGGGTTCAAGTCCAGGCTCTGGCTAGGCCACTCAAGGACATTCAGAGACTTGTCTCAAAGCCACTCCTGCGTTGTCTTGGCTGTGTGCTTAGGGTCGTTGTCCTATTGGAAGGTGAACCTTCGCCCCAGTCTGTCCTGAGTGCTCTGGAGCAGGTTTTCATTAAGGATCTCTCTGTACTTTGCTCCGTTCATCTTTCCCTCGATCCTGACTAGTCTCACAGTCCCTGCAGCTGAAAAACATCACCACAGCATGATGCTGCCACCACCATGTTTCACCGTAGGGATGGTGCCAGGTTTCCTCCAGACGTGACGCTTGGCATTCAGGCCAAAGAGTTCAATCTTGGTTTCATCAGACCAGAGAATCTTGTTTCTCATGGTCTGAGAGTCCTTAGGTGCCTTTTGGCAAACTCCTGTCTCGGAGCTCTACGGACTTTCCTTCGACCTCATGGCTTGGTTTTTGCTCTGACATGCACTGTCAACTGTGCAACCTTATTTAGACAGGTGTGCCTTTAAAATCATGTCCAATCAATTTAATTTACCACAGGTGGACTCCAATCAAGTTGTAGAAACATCTCAAGGATGATCAATGGAAACAGGATGCACCTTAGCTCAATTTCGAGTCTCATAGCAAAGGTTCTAAATACTGGGCCTCCCGAGTGGCACAGCGGTCTAAGGCACTGCATCGTGGTGCTAGAGGCGTCACTACAGACCCGGGTTCGATCCGGGTCTGTAGTGTTAAGAAGCGCGGGCGGGTGTTAAGAAGTGCGGTTAGGCGGGTCATGTTTCAGAGGACGCATGACTCGACCTTTGCCTCCCGAGCCCGTTGGGGAGTTGCAGCGATGAGACAAGATCGAAATTGGGCAGAAAAGGGGGTAGAAAACAAAATTGTAAAGTTATTTCTGTTTTTATTTTTCATTAATTTGCAAACATGTCATTATGGGGTATTGTGTGTAGATTGATGAGGATAAAAAAAGTTTAATCCATTTTTGAATAAGGCTGTAATGTAACAAAATGTGGAAAAAGGGAAGGGGTGTGAATACTTTCTGAATGCACTGTATGTGCAGATATGTGCACCACGTCATTGCTCTCTCTCTCGCTCTGCTGTGGGTGCATCTTGTGAAAATGTAGGGATAATGGCGCAGCACAGCTTCCAGAAATATAGTTGCTTTCAAACTAGGGATTTCGTGGCTAATTGAGGTAAGACAGTAATTCTGTTAATAGATTATGCATGTATGAACTACACAGTGAGTATGTTTACATGCACACTAATAATTAGATATTAAACTGATTATGGCAGTAGGCCGAGTATGCAATAGTCATGTAAACACCTTACTCTGCTTATCTTAATCGGGGTAAGGTCAAAATGTAAGTAAGCATATGCTGAGTAAAACACATGGTTTTCTGAGCAATCTTTTGAGTTATTAGGACATGTAAACACCTTAATTGGCGTTCCAGCTGTGTGTTTGATTTGCGCATGTACCAGTACCAGCCGAGTGAGCCTCCCTCTTCAGCGCGAGTGAAGTGTGAGTTCGGAAACAACAATGTATGTCTTAGAAGTAGTTTTCACATACAAACTTTATATGTCCGAACTCGGAATCAAATATGCTTCCCAAAAATAACATGTTCGCTGTGGTAGAACGTTTATTTTGATTGGCGATTCTCTGCATTTATCAGAGTGCCGTCAGGTAGCCTGATTTCTGATGTGTCCATGTAAACAGGATTATTAGGGAAATTGTTCTTCTTGCAAAGCATGTAAACGTTTTATTGGAATATTATATTAATCTGACTATCCTCAATAATCACATTATTGTGTGCATGTAACCGTACTCATTGACACATCCAGCCCAAAGCGGAATGTTTAAAAAATACTAAGTAGTCGCTAAAGTTCAGGAGCATGTCTTTAACATCAATCTGTTTGCAGGTAACCAACAGGTATCTCTCTCAACTGAAAGATGCCCATAGAGCTCACCGCTTCCTTAAAGATTACCGGGCCAAGGTATGTTGATTACATTTACCCGTACACAGTTCTGTTACATCTTGAATCAATGCATTCTTCAGCTGTTGGTCAGTCTTTGCTCTCTTGGAACTAAATTAAATTATTTGATTGGTTGCACTGTAGGATATCTAGTCCAATGAGATCATTTAAAAACAGTCTGACTTTGACTCAGACTTCACTACACATAATTACCCAATAAAGAAGTGTAAATAAACATTGAAATGTCAGGTTGTATCACTCAATGGACCAGTTTATTGCAGTGCACAACAGTTTTACTAGTTTAATATGTTCTACTGTGTGTTAAATGTTTCTTATTTCTTGCCTCAGGAGAATGAATTTGACAGACTGGCGATGCAGTATGCTCCCACTGCGACTGTTTGACACAATGGAGGAATCTGTTTGGACCCCAAAACATTATGAATACTGGATACACAACTGATTGCTCCATATCTATTTTTGTCTATCAATATGGAAAACTCAAAACTGTATGGATTAAAATTGACATGCACAATATTATTACCTTATGTGGTGGACAACAGATTTTCTTTATACTCCGAAGTAGTTGTAGTACATGAAATGTCCCTTTTGATATTGTCTCTTATGTTTAACATTTGCATTTCTCTAATTGTAAAACTGTTTTCTCTAAGCATTCCTCTGAATTGACAATAAATGTTTTATGACCCTGTGTGTGTCAGTGTGAAACGTTCTATTGAAATTCTTGAAATGTGGCCCGATGAGACTTGCTAGAGGTAGACCCATCTTTTCCTCCCTGTCTTGTCCAATTCACAGATTCCCTTTTCTTTTGTCATTTTGCATGTGAAATTATCTATTTTGTAAATGAGTGGGCCATTCAATTCATGTAGAAATTCGTCTGTGCATGTCCAATGTACAGTATCAACGTGTTTTCTGGAAAAGTCGGCATCGTGTACTTGATGTGCTGCAGTTACATGTTGCACTGTCGCTTTAAATTATTTTAGTTTTTTTTAATCCCAACAGTTGAAGAATATAGCGGGACAATAATTACGTAACGCAAACTGCTTTTTTTTACATTCAACTCAAACACTAAACTGACTATCCTACCGATCCTTGACTTCGGCGATGTCATTTACAAAATAGCCTCCAACACAGTGCCATCCGTTTTGTCACCAATGCCCCATATACTACCCACCACTTTGTCGCCAAACCCACTGGCTCCAGGTCATCTATAAATCACTGCTAGGCAAATCCCCGCCTTATTTTAGCTCATTGGTCACCATAGCAACACCCACCCGTAGTATGCGCTCCAGCAGGTATACCTCACTGGTCGTCCCCAAAGCCAACACCTCCTTTGGCCGCCATTCCTTCCAGTTCTCTGCTGCCAATGACTGGAACGAACTGCAAAAATATGTAGCTGGAGACTCATGTCTCCCTCACTAACTTTAAGCATCAGTTGTCAGAGCACCTTACCGATCACTGCACCTGTACACAGCCCATCTGAAATTAGCCCACCCAACTACCTCATCCCCATATTGTTATTTATTTTTGCTCATTTGCACCCCAGTATCTCTATTTGCACATCATCTCTTGCACATCTATCATTCCAGTGTTAATACTAAATTGTAATTATTTTGCACTATGTCCTATTTATTGCCTTACCTCCATAACTTGCTACATTTGCACACACTGTATATATATTTTATGTTGTATTTTTGACTTTATTTTTTGTTTACCCCATATGTAACTGTGTTGTTGTTTTTTATCGCACTGCTTTGCTTTATCTTGGCCAGGTCGCAGTTGTAAATGAGAACTTGTTCTCAACTGGCTTACGTGGTTAAATAAAGGTTAAATAAAATAAAAATAATAAATTAAGGTGGCATTCGGAGCGGGTGGTGCACACTATAGTCGTGTCGGTAAAAACGTTTACTATACTTGTATTATTATAACCGGATAGGTGTCAAGTGCCATATGGAATTATGGTCTACATTGATTGCCATTAAAACAGCGCGCATTTCTCTGTCACTTGTCAAGACTCAGAGAGCATAGACACAGCCAGGACACGACGTTGACCATCAAGCAGTGGCATTGCACAGGAAGCCGAACATTGAGGATATATTCTAGACTTTTGTCGGCGTTACTGTTTTTTTGTTGTTGTATTAGAATGGTTTCAGGTCCACTGGTTTGGTGTCTGGTAGGAATAGGTTATTCTAGTTAATGAAATGACGGCGAGATGTTATATACAGCGAATAACGGAGATGAGACGATACAGAATGTAACGTTAGGCTCACAAGAATCACGTGATACCTCGACTGTACCGCTCTCTATGGCACATTAGGTAGCCAGATAATAATACTTGCAGGTTTTTTTTCTTCTTGTACAGCTATATCTAATCTCAGAAAGATTCAGCTAGCTAGCTAGTTTGGTAGCTGTTGTAAATGCTGGTCTATCCGGTAGTGTGCATTTCATTTAGCTAACCTTAGACGGCTGACAAGCTAGCTAAAATGAGGTAGTATGCGTAAAATAATTCCCAAAATTCTAACCAATGTTTACTGGATCATAGAATACATGTAATATTACAATATAGATAGCTAATTACGTTGGCTATTAAATACATCCAGCCGACTATTACCCTTGTTTGTTGTGGGCCTATATTCCAATCTGCATTAATTGTCACCTATGCGAAATGGGCCCATGTCTTAATTTAGAAAACAAAGAATTAGGCTACTTGAGAGGTTAAGCTGATTACAGTTTTTCCGCGTTTTTAAGTTAGCTAGCTGGCTAGCTAGTTTGGAAGCGTAGGAGCTTCCCGGGCTGCCTCGTGTAAGGAGAAAACACGCTCTGTGTTCCTAAACCAGGTTCAGTTTTCTAAATCGCCGTTTTCCGTGCCGCCACAATGGACAGTCACACCGGGGATGACATGAGTGTAGGGGAGGTCGAACCCATGCCTGGCTATGCGGATCTCATAACGAGAGTATCTACAGTGATGCCCAGTGCCTTGAGAGGCTGTAGCGCTTGCGGTCTAGAGCTCTCCAAAAGGACGCTCCTGGATAACGCTTATATTACCTGGACCGAAATCGGCCTTTTCTTCATCTGCGCCGTTATGTGGACGCAGATACGACGGGGACTAACAGAATGTCTGTTCCAGGTAGATACAGGCGCATTCTCACCTTCCCCTCAGTTTTGCATACTATACCTTAACATTTACACATTTCCCCACAAATACATACGTTCCCTATTTTCTTCAAGGACCATGATCCTTATTCTCGTTCCCTAATTATAGGGGCCTTCTATCAGAGTTCGGCCTTCATGGCTCACTATAAGGATGTTATTAATGTCACCTGTTTCATGTACCTTGCAGTATTAGTGGAATAAGAATAATTGTATTTCAATAATGATTAATCACATTTAATTTGTCAAGCCCACCACAGGATATGAAACACTCGTCCTTTTCTCTCTGGTATAAAAACATAAATTATTCTCTTGCTGAATTCAACAATTGTTACTGGGGCTTGTCCTCTTGACAAGTTCATCATGATGCCCATCAAATTGAAGCATATTAGGAAGACCTTCATTCTGAGGAAGGCTATGCATAATGCCTATATACTATACTCAGATACCTTGAGTCTCTGTGTGTGTCATGTGGCCAAGATGAAGTTCAGATACCAGGTTTAAGGTAACTGATTCAGTCAGACTACAGAAACCCTTCACCCCAGCTAATGAGGCTGCTATTGAAAAATAACTCCCAGGTTACAAAGACCAGAGCAGAGATGTGGAAAGCAAGCTTGGCAGAGGGGATTAGGGACCCATACATGGAAACCACAGACCTCCCTAATCACTGGTGATTGACTTAAGACCATAGACTGATGAGGAAATCAATGCATGTGAGATCTAGTCTACTACAATATTGTCTCGCGAACTGCTGTCACAGCACTAACACACGCGGGCTGTGTCTTAATTCCATTCTTTTACTTTTAGATTTGTGTGTATTGTTGTGAATTGTTAGATATTACTGCACTGTTGGAGCTAGAAACACAAGCATTTCTCAACACCCACAATAACATCAGCTAAATATGTGTATGCATAACATTTGATTTGATTAGATTTTTGGTTTGATGGCATGTGCTCAAACTATCTTGAAAGGTAAGGAATCCTCAACAAAGCAATATTCAGCAATTCTAGGTTATTTAGTCATTTCTTTGTTATTACACTGTATCGCCGAATGGTGTACTATTACATCTAGATGTTAGTCATTTAGCAGATGCTTTTATCCAGAGCGACTAGGGTTAAGTGCCTTGCTCAAGGACAGATTTTTACCTAGTCAGCTCGATGATTCGATCCAGCGACCTTTCGGTTACTGGCCCAGTGCTCTTAAACGCTAGGCTACCTGCTGCCCGAGTAAAGCAATATTCAGCAATTCTAGGTTGTTTTGTCATTTCTTTTAGAATAGTAGTAGCATCTATTTAATTGTTCTCTTACACACATTCGGTCAGTCAATCAATTTATTACATTACTGTTTGCATATCTTGGCCTATAAATGAATGAGCACATTAATAATCCTCCCAGTTTTGGGCTCTATGACAGGAAGTGTACTCTCTCAAGGCTCTGCTTAGAGATACACAGACTTGGACTCTTCCGCCCTGTTGGGGTTGACTGGGAGGGCCCTAACGTCTAGTCCTCACAGCTCATTATACAGACATTTGGCTGGGTAGGGGAGGAGTTAGGGTATGTGGTGCTATACACTGAGTGTACCACAGGAGGTTTGTGGCACCTTAATTGGGGAGAACGGGCTTGTGGTAATGACTGGAGTGGAAAGAGTGGAATGGTATCAAATACATCAAACACATGGTTTCCAGGTATTTTATGTCATTCCATTTGCTCCGTTCCGGCCATTATTATGAGCCGTTCTCCCCTCAGCAGCCTCTTGTGGAGTGTACAAAACATTAGGAACTCTTTCCATGACATAGACTGACCAGGTGAATCGTGGTGAAAGCTATGATCCTATATTGATGTCACCTGTTAAATCCACTTCAATCAGTGTAGATGGAGAGAGGTTAAAGAAGGATATTTAGGCCTTGAGACAATTGAGACATGGGTTATGTATGTGTGCCATTCAGAGGGTGAATGGGCAAGACAAAATATTTAAGTGCCTTTGAACAGGGTATGGTAGTAGGTGCCAGGCGCACCAGTTTGAGTGTGTCAAGAACTGCAACGCTGCTGGGTTTTTCACGCTCAACAGTTTCCCTTGTGTATCTAGAATGGTCTTGACACAACTGTGGGAAACATTGGAGTCAACATGGGCCAGCATCCCTCTGGAAAGTTTTGGACATTTTGTAGAGTCCATGCCCAGATAAATCGAGGCTGTTCTGAGGGGAAAAGGGGTGCATCTCAATATTAGGAGGTGTTCCTAATGTTTTGTACACTCAGTGTAGACGGGTTGTCTGACAACGTCATGGAAATGATGCACGCGTGTGGCTGGAAGCCGTGCGTTGTTGCTGTGTGTTGTTGCATCATTGTAAATAAGAATTTGTTCATCATTTGCTTGCCTGGATAAATTAAGGTTTTAAAAAAAAATGGTGATTCTGAACGATCAGATAGCTAGCAACAATGACAAGAATCTGCCACGTGGGGAATCGGAGGTGGCTCGTTTCAGCTAGTTTAATCTTGTTCTTGATGCAATGTCTTGATTTGAAGTGTTTTGACTGATTTCATGTCAATGCTAATATGGCAAAAAAAATCGCTAGCTAGCTAACCAACAACTATAACGATGTATTTGATAGACAACAAGTGCTCATTGTGCAAATGTATTTATGTTTTCAATAAACATTTGGAGACAAAATATAGTTACATGTTGTCAACAATCTAAGCCAACCGCATCTGTTTTGCCCATAGTTGCACACTTACAGGTTTTGTTGGCCCAGATATGGTCAGAGAATTCAGGGAATGGGCTGTTTTTCCTCTTAGTCACCATTACCATGGACGGGAAATGGCTTGAGGATTGCTATGGGGGTATTTCTCCAATTACGTGTTTTTGTGTGTTGTGATGTCAC
This sequence comes from Coregonus clupeaformis, assembly GCF_020615455.1. Classification (NCBI taxonomy): domain Eukaryota; kingdom Metazoa; phylum Chordata; class Actinopteri; order Salmoniformes; family Salmonidae; genus Coregonus; species Coregonus clupeaformis. The sequence goes on from NC_059202.1 coordinate 33,778,237, forward strand.
GAGAGGCTGTGTCCTGGAGGGACGTTACATCCCCCTGAGATGGCTGCAAACCCAGACAGCTATGGCTCCATCTGCTGGTAGGGTCGGGAACTCCACCCCTCTATGGCCAATCTTCCCACGCAGCTGAAACAAATGAGGAGCTGATGAGCTGAAGTTTTGGGAAGGGAAGAGACACACTGAGGGAGTGTGTGGGGGGTGAAGAGACACAGTCTCCAACCTGGGCTCTCTGGAGGACAAGAGTGCTGCACGTCCACTTCCATGAGGAATATAAGGATTTGGAGATACTTACCTTTGGGAAATACTCACCTTTGGATATATGCACCTGTGGAAATACGTGAGAGACATTTGGAAGGACTTTTTGCTGGGTTGGCCACTAGCTGCAACGTGGACTACAGTAAGGCTGGGGAAAAGTTATCTGAGCGAGTGAGAATTATGATTTTGGATGTGGAAGAGACATCCCTGAACTGTTAACCCTTAAAGAGCCACAAGAGAACAGAATTTTGTTATATTTTCGTTAATTTCCCAAGACCTATAATAAAATCCTTGTTTTGTTTGAACCTTGTCTCCTTGCACTACTTGAGCAATCCCGCTGAAAGCTGTGTAGCCTCTCGTGACGTCACAGATGGTGGAGAATACGGGCACGCTCAAGCGTTAATAGTGCATGTCAGAGGAGGATACCGAAGGTTTGATCACCCAGTTTTCCAAGTTGGCCGTAGGCTCCCCGCCCGACTGAAATGGAGGACATATTGAAAGCCCTTGTTGCTGGCCAGCAAGCCCAGATGCAAGCAAACGTGGCTCTCTTGGAGGAGCAAAAGAAAGCCAACCTTCTGAAGGCAGAGGAATTGCAGTTGCAGAGACAGAGGGTTGTCCAAAATACCCGCCCAATAAAGGCAAGTGACTTTATATCTAAGATGGGAGCTACCGATGACATTGAGGCATACCTGCATGCATTTGAGGCCACGGCCACTAGGGAAGCCTGGCCCAAGCAACAGTGGGTTGGTCTGTTAGCCCCCTTTCTAACCGGGGAATCGCTGAATGCTGTCCGGGACCTGGGCCCTGACCAGGTTACTGACTATGATGCCCTGAAGTCTGAGATCCTCAGCAGATATGGACTCACAAAGTTTGGTATGGCCCAGCGCTTTCACGGCTGGACCTTCCAACCAGACCAACCTCCTCGGGCGCAGATGCATGAACTTGTCCGAATCGCAAGGAAATGGCTGGATCCGCAGAGGAATACAGCAGCGGCGGTGGTGGAGGCCGTTGTGGTGGATCGTTACCTCACGCGCCCTGCCTTATGAGGCAAAACGGTTCATCAGTCAACAGGCCTTGACCACGGCTGATCTGACCGTGGAAGCTGTGGAAAAGTACCAGGCCACAGCGGAGATGCTGAATGCTTCCCGAAAAGACCCCAGGAGTGCGGCCCCCACCACAAATGGGAAGAACCCGTCCAAAGGACCCCAAGGTCTCGAACCCAGCCACGTCAGGACTTATCCCGGCTCCAGGGGGAGCCAGAAACCAGGCGGGTCCAAGAAGAGTACACCAGGAGGGGGAAACTCGACAGTGTTACCGGTGTGGGGAGATGGGACATATCTCCTGGCAGTGTGGGAAACCAGCCGATGAACCTATGCCCACTGCGGAGTCCTCCAGCTCAGCACCCACACACCGTTTGCCTCGCTCTTGGGAGTCGTAGATGGCGGCCCAGATCGACCCCCCACCTGCCCGGTAACTGTGAATCACCATGATGTGGAGGCCTTACTGGATTCTGGTAGCCGGGCCACCCTGGTGCGTAAGGATTTGGTGGGCCCAACGTGTCTGACCCCCGGGGAAAGTCCTCCCAGTTTCCTGTGTCCATGGGGACACCAGAGAATACCCCATTACTGAACTTACAATGACCAGCACACGGGGAACCATACACACGACGGCGGGGGGTGGTTGATTCCCTCCCCGTCCCTGTCCTAATTGGACGAGACTGCCCAGCCTTTTACCCACTCTGGAGAGAGTCTCAGGAGAGGATAACCCGAGTACCTCGGAAACGGAGAGGCAAGACTCATCCTGGGAAGGCTCCGGTGCAATCCTCCGAATTACTCACTCCCGCCCCGGGCTCTGATAGGGATGGCAGGTGCCCAGACCGACACAGAGACGGAGCTACAGAATCTGGACAAAGAACTGTCTGGTCTGAAGGGGACCGCTGAGAGGTATCGTTTGTTAAAGCAACAGTTAGACATGAAGACAGAAGAGTTAGATATCCTCCAGGCTAAACTCCAACAGAGCTCCTTCCATAAGCAACAGGAGGAGCTGGAGAGGCTGCGCAGGACCATCGAGGAGTGTGAGGAGACCCTGCGCAGTAGTAAGGAGGTCCAGAAGAAGGCAGAGGAGAAGTACAAGGTGTTGGAGAACAAGATGAAGAATGCGGAGGCAGAGAGAGAGAAGGAACTGAAAGCTGCTCAACAGAAGCTAAACTCTGCTAAAACCAAGGCTGATGCGTTCAGTAAGAAACTCAAGGAGAGACAACAGGAGGCTGAGTCCCTGGTCCTAGAGGTGGAGGAGTTGAAGAGAGAGCAGGCTGGCAAGCACCACGGCAATGCGGACGCCCTCTCCCGGCGTGATGCCTTCTTCGCTGCCTTTACCCCGACGAGGACGTCGGTCCCGAGGAGGGGGATGTGTGATGTCACGAGAGGCTGTATCCTGGAGGGACGTTACATCCCCCTGAGATGGCTGCAAACCCAGACAGCTATGGCTCCATCTGCTGGTAGGGTCGGGAACTCCACCCCTCTATGGCCAATCTTCCCACGCAGCTGAAACAAATGAGGAGCTGATGAGCTGAAGTTTTGGGAAGGGAAGAGACACACTGAGGGGAGTGTGTTGGGGGTGAAGAGACACAGTCTCCAACCTGGGCTCTCTGGAGGACAAGAGTGCTGCACGTCCACTTCCATGAGGAATATAAGGATTTTGAGATACTTACCTTTGGGAAATACTCACCTTTGGATATATGCACCTGTGGAAATACGTGAGAGACATTTGGAAGGACTTTTTGCTGGGTTGGCCACTAGCTGCAACGTGGACTACAGTAAGGCTGGGGAAAAGTTATCTGAGCGAGTGAGAATTATGATTTTGGATGTGGAAGAGACATCCCTGAACTGTTAACCCTTAAAGAGCCACAAGAGAACAGAATTTTGTTATATTTTCGTTAATTTCCCAAGACCTATAATAAAATCCTTGTTTTGTTTGAACCTTGTCTCCTTGCACTACTTGAGCAATCCCGCTGAAAGCTGTGTAGCCTCTCGTGACGTCACAGTGTATTGCGTAAAATGCACCAAACAATGATTGAGAAGTGTGTTCAGTGTCAGGTAAACCATGTTAAACAAAATTAGCATCCAGTGATGCATTGAGGCTAACCTGCCGCCTTAGCTAGCTTTTATCTGAGAGGAATGGGTCACCGTGGACTTCAATATATCAGAACAACTACAGCCTCTCGTAGAATTAAGGAACGCCATTAATAAAACACAAGGCATCCGATTAAAGCTCCTGGGTGCTCCTGCTCCACTACTCCTTAAATATTTTAAGCTGTCAGCGAACAATTCCCACCACCTCTGTCTCCGTGGCAGCATGGGCTTATAAAGGAGCATCTGAGATGGAGGAGGAGTAGAGAGAGAGACAGTGTTACAGCGATAGGACCCACAGTGAACCCACTGACTGACTGACTCTCATGCAGTTACAGTAGTCTCTCTCTACCCCTACAACCCCCCCGACCACGCAGGAAAAACTCTGGGCACTAGTGAGATATAGCCTATAACTAGAACACAAACTCCTATCCCTGAAAATGTGATATTGAGTCTGACATTGTGGCTCATGTCTTCACATAAGATGGCCTCTGACTTTACTGTGAAAAAATCCTTCTAAGGACTTTCTATTTAGAGGATAGAGCACACTGTTGAGCTCTGATGTGCAGAAGGCTCAGAGCTGCTTCAGGCTTTTTAGTTACTGATATTATTACACCGTCTTAACTCGGTCACTGCAGTGCACCGAGGGCAGAGGTGTCGCCTAAGAAGACTTGGGCTCAGACAATATACTGTAGGGCCTAAAAGGCTCTCTCTATCAGTGTTTGCCACGTGTAAAGCATGGGGATGCTGTTTATGGTTGACAGTACTACCAAGTGTAAGTGTAATCGTAATTTGAATGCCATACTACTTGCCTATACGACCAGGAATGGGCAGTAGGTCAAGTGTGAATGAACCTGGGGCCTGTAGGGTCAGATCATCTTCTAATTGAGCTATGTATTTTAATTGTTTTACTTTTATTTATTCAAGGGAACCCATTTGAGACCAGGACCTCATTTACAATGGTGCCAAATACAATACATTCAAAATTATAAATACAATTTTTATAAACTACAAATTACAGAATCAACACTACAGTTTCAAACACCACAAATACAATTCAAATCAATCTAAACAGTTGCAATTCTCATTAAATGCATTCAACAATAAAGTCCTAAACTGCCCTAGAGGCACCAGAGAGTCAAGATGAGTTGGAGGCTATTCCAAAAATGGGGGGCACTAAAACTGAATGCGGATTTACCTAGTTCGGTACGTACTAGTGGAACCTCAAGAGTTAACCATACCTGTGAACGGATTGGGTGTCTCTCTTTTTTTTTCTTTTTTTTTTTTTTTTACAGTGAAGTGAAGTGAGGTAGGTCAGAAGCTTGTGTAGTAGAGCTTTGTGATGACGACATGCAAGAGATCTGTCATTCATTCATTGCTATGATCATTGATCTCCTGAAGAAGCTTGGATGAGAGTCAGACCTAGGCGGGGATGCCGCCGGAGGCTGGTAGAGCTTTTTTAGTTGACGCGAAATGGCGGCAAATTCAAGATACAATAACCATTTGAACAGTTTGCTACTACAGCGGATGAAGGAGTGTGGAGATGTGGAAATAGACTGCGAGGAAGAAGGAAAGGAGCTGAGTGTAGAGGGAAGTGGTGTGGTGAGGAAGATCGGCGTCAAGTACAAATAGAAAAAAACATACTCCGGTAGCTCAGAACCTGACAAGAGTGAGGAGTAATTACCTGCGGTGGCAGGTGTGGTGAAGACCTCCGAGTTCGTGCCTCATCCCGATGATGACAAAGATGATTCTGGCCCAGTGGGAGTGAGATTTTTGGAGAGAATGGATCCTTGCCTTGGTGATCCATATGTGATGTCAGGTTGGTGGAGAAGAGGTTGGGGACTGTTGAGTCTGTGAAAGTAAGTCAAAGTGGACTCGTGATGATTTTTTACGTTTCTTTCGTCCAGAGGGAGCGGGAGCTCCACACCACGTGCCTATGTACAAGAACTGTGAGTTACTTTGCTCTCCGGAGCAGGGCGCCGCTGAAAGGACTGATAAATGGTGTGGTGTTAACTGTTGAGGATGGTCAACTGAAATGGAAGATTCCCGGTATCTGTGAAGCCCACCGTTTGGTGCGATGCAGACCCAGTGGAGAGCGTGGTGAAACAGAAGACACTGTCTGTCCAGTTGAGTTTTGATGCAGAGTCTTTACCCAACAAAGTCAAGTTAGGATGTGTCAGTTATCCGTGAGAGCTTTTGTCCCAAACCCGTTACGGTGTTTTAGGTGCCAAGCTTATGGTCATGTTGCAGCAGTGTGTAGGAGGGAGATTCCTAGATGTGAGAAGTGTGCAGGAGGGCATGAGACAAAGGATTCTGTAGTATCGGTGGAAAAAGTTGTGTGTGTTAACTGTAGGGGGTACCTATGGTGATGGAGATCAGAAGTGTCCGGTGAGAGGAAGGCAGGTTGAGGTTGCCAGGATCAGAGTAGTGCAGGTGTCGTATGCAGAGGCAGTGAAGAGAGTAGTAGAGGACGATGGGTCCAGGGCGAGGCCAATAGAGAGTGATAGGAATAACATGCTTCAGTAAGGTTGGTTTCTTAGCGTTCAGAGCCATGGTTGCCAATGAGGTAACATGACTGAACAAAGTGTAAACAAATGGTTAATGACGCACAAGTCGTTTTAGAACGGCCCACAACATAGAATGTCAGGATAGAACGGCTGACTCTGGTAAGACAAGGGGTGGCGGTCTGTGTATATTTGTAAACAACAGCTGGTGCATAAATTCTAATACTAAGGAAGTCTCAAGGTTTTGCTCGCCAGAGGTAGAGTATCTCATGATAAGCTGTAGACCACACTATTTACCAAGATAGTTTTCATCTATATTTTTCGTAGCTGTCTATCTACCACCACAAACCGATGCTGGCACTAAGATTGCACTCAATGAGCTGTATAAGGCCATAAGTAAACAGGAAAACGCTCATCCAGAGGCAGCGCTCCAAGTGGCTTTAATGCAGGGAAACTTAAATCCGTTCTACCTAATTTCTACCAGCATGTTAAATGTGCAACCAGAGGAAAAAAAACTCTAGACCACCTTTACTCCACACACAGAGACACATACAAAGCTCTCCATTTGGCAAATCTGACCATAACTCTATCCTCCTGATTCCTGCTTATAAGCAAAAACTAAAGCAGGAAGCACCAGTGACTCGTTTAATAAAAAAGTGGTCAGATGACGCAGATGCTAAGCTACAGGACTGTTTTGCTAGCACAGACTGGAATATGTTCTGGGATTCTTCCGATAGCATTGTGGAGTACACCACATCAGCCACTGGCTTCATCAATAAGTGCATCGATGACGTCGTCCCCACAGTGACCGTACGTACCCCAACCAGAAGCCATGGATTACAGGCAACATCCGCACTGAGCTAAAGGGTAGAGCTGCCACTTTCAAGGAGCGGGACTCTAACCCGGACGCTTATAAGAAATCCCGCTATGCCCTCTGACAAACCATCAAACAGGCAAAGAGTCAATACAGGACTAAGATCACCGGCTCTGACGCTCGTCGGATGTGGCAGGGCTTGAAAACTATTACAGACTACAAAGGGAAGCACAGCCGCGAGCTGCCCAGTGACACAAGCCTACCAGATGAGCTAAATCACTTCTATGCTCGCTTCAAGGAAATCAACACTGAACCATGCATGAGAGCATCAGCTGTTCTGGAAGACTATGTGATCACGCTCTCCGTAGCCAATGTGAGTAAGACTTTTAAGCAGGTCAACATTCACAAGGCCGCAGGGCCAGATGGATTACCAGGACGTGTACTCCGAGCATGCGCTGACCAACTGGCAAGTGTCTTCACTGACATTTTTAACATGTCCCTGACTGAGTCTGTAATATCAACATGTTTCAAGCAGACCACCATAGTCCCTGTGCCCAAGGACACTAATATAACCTGCCTAAATGACTACCGACCCATAGCACTCACGTCTGTAGCCATGAAGTGCTTTGAAAGGCTGGTCATGGCTCACATCAACACCATTATCCAGGAAACCCTAGACCCACTCCAATTTGCATACCGGCCCAACAGAGCCACAGATGATGCAATCTCTATTGCACTCCACACTGCCCTTTCCCACCTGGACAAGAGGAACACCTACGTGAGAATGCTATTCATTGACTACAGCTCAGCGTTCAACACCATAGTGCCCTTAAAGCTCATCACTAAGCTAAGGACCCTGGGACTAAACACCTCCCTCTGCAACTGGATCCTGGACTTCCTGACTGGCCGCCCCCAGGTGGTAAGGGTAGGTAACAACACATCTGCCACGCTGATCCTCAACACGGGGGCCCCTCAGGGGTGCGTGCTCAGTCCCCTCCTGTACTCCCTGTTCACCCATGACTGCATGGCCAGGCACGACTCCAACACCATCATCTCCCGAGTGGCGCAGTGGTCTAAGGCACTGAATTGCAGTGCTAGCTGTGCCACTAGAGATCCTGGTTCGAATCCAGGCTCTGTCGTAGCCGGCCGTGACCGGGAGACCCATGGGGTGGCGCGCAATTGGCCCAGCGTCGTCCAGGGTAGGGGAGGGAATGGCCGGCAGGGATGTAGCTCAGTTGATAGAGCATGGTGTTTGCAACGCCAGGGTTGTGGGTTCGATTCCCACAGGGGGTAGGAAAATAAATAATGTAAGTCGCTCTGGATAAGAGCGTCTGCTAAATGACTAAAATGTAAATGTAAATGTAAGTTTGCAGACGACACAACAGTGGTAGGCCTGATCACCGACAAGCCTATAGGGAGGAGGTCATTGACCTGGCCGTGTGGTGCCAGGATAACAACCTCTCCCTCAACGTGATCAAGACAAAGGAGATTATTGTGGACTACATAAAAAAAAAGAGGACTGAGCACGCCCCCATTCACATCGACAGGGCTGTAGTGGAACAGGTTGAGAGCTTCAAGTTCCTTGGTGTCCACATCACCAACAAACTATCATGGTCCAAACACACCAAGACAGTCGTGAAGAGGGCACGACAAAGCCTATTCCCCCTCAGGAGACTGAAAAGATTTGTCATGGGTCCTCAGATCCTCAAAAAGTTATACAGCTGCACCATCGAGAGCATCCTGACTGGTTGCATCACCGCCTGGTATGGCAACTGCTCGGCCTCTGACCGCAAGGCACTACAGAGGGTAGTGCATACGGCCCAGTACATCACTGGGGCCAAGCTTCCTGCCATCCAGGACCTCTATACCAGGCGGTGTCAGAAGAAGGCCCTAAAGAGCCACCCTAGTCATAGACTGTTCTCTCTGCTACTGCACGGCAAGCGGTACCGGAGCGCCAAGTCTAGGTCCAAAAGGCTTCTCAACAGCTTCTACCCCCAAGCTATAAGACTCCTGAACAGCTAATCATGGCTATTTGCACTGATTTGATTTGAACATAGTTTATGTAAATGTTAAATGCGGTCAAGGCGATCCGCTATAGGAAGATAAAAATGTTTCACCAGTAATATGGGTCAGATCTTTTGACCTGGTTGTGCTAGAAGCAAGCCGTTTTCACTGTAGTAATGGTAGGGGAGGCAGAAGAACGCATGATCCCGGCAGCTAGAGAGTCCTCAATGTACAGTTGGGGAAAAAAGTATTTAGTCAGCCACCAATTGTGCAAGTTCTCCCACTTAAAAAGATGAGAGAGGCCTGTAAATTTCATCATAGGTACACGTCAACTATGACAGACAAAATGAGGAAAACAAATCCAGAAAATCACATTGTAGGATTTTTAATGAATTTATTTGCAAATTATGGTGGAAAATAAGTATTTGGTCAATAACAAAAGTTTCTCAATACTTTGTTATATACCCTTTGTTGGCAATGACACAGGTCAAACGTTTTCTGTAAGTCTTCACAAGGTTTTCACACACTGTTGCTGGTATTTTGGCCCATTCCTCCATGCAGATCTCCTCTAGAGCAGTGATGTTTTGGGGCTGTCGCTGGGCAACACGGACTTTCAACTCCCTCCAAAGATTTTCTATGGGGTTGAGATCTGGAGACTGGCTAGGCCACTCCAGGACCTTGAAATGCTTCTTACGAAGCCACTCCTTCGTTGCCTGGGCGGTGAGTTTGGGATCATTGTCATGCTGAAAGACCCAGCCACGTTTCATCTTCAATGCCCTTGCTGATGGAGGTTTTCACTCAAAATCTCACGATACATGGCCCCATTCATTCTTTCCTTTACACGGATCAGTCGTCCTGGTCCCTTTGCAGAAAAACAGCCCCAAAGCATGATGTTTCCACCCCCATGCTTCACAGTAGGTATGGTGTTCTTTGGATGCAACTCAGCATTCTTTGTTCTCCAAACACGACGAGTTGAGTTTTTACCAAAAAGTTCTATTTTGGTTTAATCTGACCATATGACATTCTCCCAATCCTCTTCTGGATCATCCAAATGCACTCTAGCAAACTTCAGATGGGCCTGGACATGTACTGGCTTAAGCAGGGGGACACGTCTGGCACTGCAGGATTTGAGTCCCTGGCGGCGTAGTGTGTTACTGATGGTAGGCTTTGTTACTTTGGTCCCAGCTCTCTGCAGGTCATTCACTAGGTCCCCCCATGTGGTTCTGGGATTTTTGCTCACCGTTCTTGTGATCATTTTGACCCCACGGGGTGAGATCTTGCGTGGAGCCCCAGATCGAGGGAGATTATCAGTGGTCTTGTATGTCTTCCATTTCCTAATAATTGCTCCCACAGTTGATTTCTTCAAACCAAGCTGCTTACCTATTGCAGATTCAGTCTTCCCAGCCTGGTGCAGGTCTACAATTTTGTTTCTGGTGTCCTTTGACAGCTCTTTGGTCTTGGCCATAGTGGAGTTTGGAGTGTGACTGTTTGAGGTTGTGAACAGGTGTCTTTTATACTGATAACAAGTTCAAACAGGTGCCATTAATACAGGTAACGAGTGGAGGACAGAGGAGCCTCTTAAAGAAGAAGTTACAGGTCTGTGAGAGCCAGAAATCTTGCTTGTTTGTAGGTGACCAAATACTTATTTTACACCATAATTTGCAAATAAATTCATTAAAAATCCTACAATGTGATTTTCTGGATTTTTTTCCTCTCAATTTGTCTGTCATAGTTGACGTGTACCTATGATGAAAATTACAGGCCTCTCTCATCTTTTTAAGTGGGAGAACTTGCACAATTGGTGACTGACTAAATATTTTTTTCCCCCACTGTATACCTCCATGGTCTTGGTCTCTGGGCCAGACAGGGAATAAAGCCGCCCCTGAGGTGGTGTGGTGCCTTGGAGGAGGTCAATAGCGCAATCGTACGGTCGATGCGGAGGAAGGGATGGGGCGCGAGCCTTGTTGAAAACCTCCCGGAGGTCCTGGTATTCCGCGGGAACGGCGGAGAGATCTGAAGCTTTTCCCAAGCCCGCAGAAGGACGTCCCAGGCTGTGCCGCCTTAAGGGAATGTGCATTGCAGAACGGGCTCCAACCCAGGATAGAACCAGTAGCCCAGTCGATCAGGTGGTTGTGCCTCTGGAGCCATGAAAATCCCAAAACCACAGGTGTATGAGGAGATTCAATTAGTAGAAACTGTATGGACTGTGATTACCCGACACTCGCAGGTTAATGGGAACCGTACTGTGAGTGACCCTGCCAATGGAGCGTCCGTCCAAAGCTCTGGCGTCCATGGGAATGGAGAGGAGTTGAGTAGAGATACCCAGCTCAGATACCAGGGTAGCATCCATTAAGCTCTCGTCAGCCCCAGAGTCAATGAGCACCCGGAGAGATTTAGACCGGTCACCCCACAGCAGGATAGCGTGGAGAGGATTACGAGTAATGGGAGTTTGGAGACTCCCTGTATGGCCCACCAGCATACCCATACCTACTGATGAGCCTGGTCTTTTACTGGACAGGTGGATATGTAATGTCCTGTAGTACCACAATACAGACAACTGTTGGAGCTCAGCCTGCGTAAATGTTCACTAGGAGACAATCTAGCCCTTCCCAGTTGCATGGGCTCAGGAGGAGACTAGTCGCCAGTCCCCGATGATCCCCGAGGGGGCTCAGGTGATTTCGGATTCTCTCAGGAATGCAGGCGTAGGGGACTTCCGGGGTTCTTCGGAGGCGAGGGAGAAACCGAGAACGAGCGAGTGTGGCTGAAAACAGACCTCCTATAATAATAATAATAATATGCCATTTAGCAGACGCTTTTATCCAAAGCGACTTACAGTCATGTGTGCATAAATTTTTACGTATGGGTGGTCCCGGGGATCAAACCCACTACCCTGGCGTTACAAACGCCATGCTCTACCAATTGAGCTACAGAGGACGTAGGCACCCATCAATGCTTATAGTCAAGGCTATGAGGGTGTCGAGGTCCCTGGGTTACTCCTGGGCTGCGAGTTCGTCTTTGATTTCCTCCGATAATCCATGAAGGAAGGTGTTGAACAGGGACTAAGACTAAGGCAAACGGCGGATTGTTGATCCCACACCGCCGTAGCCCAGGCGAGCGCCCTTCCAGACATCAGCGTTATAAGATACACTATCTTCGACTCATCCGAAGGAAACGAAGAGGGCTGTAGCTCAAAGATGAGGGAGCACTGGGAGAGAAACACCCGGCAGGTTCCAGGATCTCCAGCATAGCGCTCCAGAGGAGGTAAGCGGGGTTCTCGGGAAGCCGGGGTAGGCTGGGGAGAAGCATCGCTAGTAGCGAGGTTACTGAGCGCCCGGGAGGTTTCCGTTGTGGCTTGCTCCAGTAATGAGTTGAACATACAGTGCATTCGGAAAGTATTCAGACCCCTTTACTTTTTCCACATTTTGTTACGTTACAGCTTTATTCTAAAATTGATTAAATCGTTTTTTTCCCCTCATCAATCTACACACAATACCCCATAATGACAAAGTAAAAACAGGTTTTTAGAAATGTTCCACATTTATTAGAAATAAAAAACGGAACACATTTACATAAGTATTCAGACCCTTTACTCAGTACTTTGTTGCAGCTCATTTGGCAGCAATTACAGCCTTGAGTCTTCTGCGTTGTCTTGGCTGTGTGCTTAGGGTTGTTGTCCTGTTGGAAGGTGAACCTTCGCCCCAGTCTGAGGTCCTGAGCGCTCTGGAGCAGGTTTTCATCAAGGATCTCTCTGTATTTTGCTCCATTCATCTTTCTCTCGATCCTGTCTAGTCTCCCAGTCCCTGCCGCTGAAAAACATTGATGTGTATTTTTAATGGATTATCAGATAAAACTGAGTTAATCATGAACATATAGTTAACATTCTTTGTGGCTAACTGAATTGGGTCATTTCACTGTGTGTGTGGGTAAAAGAGGGAATCTGACCTAGGGTCAGATTGCTCGCTTTTACTTAAATCCATGGCTGTCCTATCTTATCAGGGACTGAAACTAGCCTGTGGTCTTTTGTCTCTCTCCTCACACAAAGTGATAAAGAGCGGCTCCAGGGTTGAACAGAGTTTAAACTAAACATGAGTGTTTTTGCAAGATAAGGGATTGATTGAGTGTATTACTATTGATTCTGAACTGAATGAAAGTCGAATGTAGCCGCCACCATAGACAAAGGGAGTGGGCGGAGCAATAAAAGAGCAGGAAACTGAAGAGGGGACTAAATAAGATGGAGGGAGAGGAGAAGAGGGTGTGCCACTCTGCAGACCGGCATCGGCTTTGTTGAAACTCTAATACAGTCATATCTTGATGCAACAAAAACTCTGTAAGAACTGATTGTTAATAAAGTATAGTGGTTATTTTCCACAACAACATCCCCACAGCATGATGCTGCCACCACCATGCTTCACCGTAGGGATGGTGCCAGGTTTCCTCCAGACGTGACGCTTGGCCTTCAGGCCAAAGAGTTCAATCTTGGTTTCATCAGACCAGAGAATCTTGTTTCTCAATGTCTGAGAGTCCTTTAGGTGCCTTTTGGCAAACTCCAAGCGGGCTGTCATGTGCCTTTTACTGAGGAGTGGCTTCCGTCTGGCCACTACCGTAAAGGCCTGATTGGTGGAGTGCTGCAGAGATGGTTGTCCTTCTGGAAGGTTCTCCTATCTCCACAGAGGAACTCTGGAGCTCTGTCAGAGTGACCATCGGGTTCATGGTCACCTCCCTGACCAAGGCCCTCTCCCCCGATTGCTCAGTTTGGCTGGGTGGCCAGCTCTAGGACGAGTCTTGGTGGTTCCAAACTTCTTCCATTTAAGAATGCTGGACCCCACTGTGTTTTTGGGGACCTTCAATGCTGCAGAAATGTTTTGGTACCCTGAACAATCCAGGGCTATATAGGGGTGGTGATGAGATGATGAGGTGCAGGTGCGCTGGAGGTGATTAGGGTGTGTTGGGTTTCCATTCCGGTGTTGCTGAGGTGGTGCGCTCAGACCGGTGGCTCAGTAGACCGGCGAATCAGAGCGCCGGAGGGGAGCAATGGGAGGAGACGTAACACATATGCAACCAAATCCTGTTAACAGGTAACTATAGAAGGGAGCTGTATTAGTATAGTAAAACTATTTTTGTCTTAATTGAAAGTCCCAACAGCCCTGAATTGAAGAGATGATCCTTACATGCCCTCATACAAAGCATGTTTAAGTGTTGCTATATAACTGGCTTTAACCAAATAGCATATGAAGAAGCAGCTCCAAAACCTCTTTAGACAACACAAATCATTACCAAAGCAGACAGGCAGTCCTTTATAATGATTCACTAACCAACTCCTATAAATCACTTGTTTGCCTCCTGTCTTTCCCCTGGCAAGCTGGAATGCACAGCCTTGACCACAACAGCGTTTTTTCCCTCTCTCTTCTCTTCACATGGCAACCCCTTGGTACGTAGACAAAAACACATTGTGGCTGTTCAACTTGGCAGAGCTCTGTAACCCCAACAACAAGGCTACTCTATGACAATACGATTGAGAGGGCAAAGGAAATGTGAGCTCATTGTCTCCTCAGGACACTGTAGCTCTGCAGAGGCCAGAGTCTGAGAGAGTTGTGGTGGGAGTGAACCTTCATTAGTAGTAGGCTAGAATGTATATCAAGCCTGTTTACAAGGAGTTCCCCACTTTTCATGGTTTTCAAAGGTAGGACCGTAGTTTAATACCTTTCAGTGTTTTTATAACAGGATTTAGGCCTACATAGAAGTCTCTCGTTAGGAAGTTGAAGGGCTGGTGTACATCCACACATTTAGAATCATAGGAAAATAGCAATTTTTTCTGTAATTGCCATCCAGTGCTGTTGTTTGTGTCATTCTCCTCCATCTCTCGCTCCGCTGTCAGACCAGCCTCAGCCAGAACCTGTCGGTTAGCATAGCAACAGGCTAGTTAGCCCCACATGAGCTACACATCTGGCAGCTATTAGAGTGGCTGTTTTATAACGACAGCCTAGGTGTTACTCTTTTAGCCCAAGCACAAGGGCAGCTGAGCAGACGCTACCAGGTTTGTTTGAGCTGAACCCACTGTCTCCCCCCTCCCCCCCACCTCCACCTCCTCGTCATCGCTAAGCCTACTCCAAGATTTATCCAGGGGATGCTAGTCTATAACAACTCATCCTTGTAGTGTAATGTGGTCTAAGCGTCGCTAATAGAATCAACACTAATCAGCGAGCCTCTCCTTTAGTTCCTACTATATGACCGCCCGGCTCGGCCCGGCAGGCAGCGACATGGTTATTACAGTGACCTCATAAAGGGGACCCCAGGCTCTGTCGTAGCTGGCCGTGACCGGGAGACCCATGGGGCGGCGCACAATTGGCCCAGCGTCGTCCAGGGTAGGGGAGGGAATGGCCGGCAGGGATGTAGCTCAGTTGGTAGAGCATGGCGTTTGCAACGCCAGGGTTGTGGGTTCAATTCCCACGGGGGGCCAGTATGAAAAATGTATGCACTCACTAACTGTAAGTCGCTCTGGATAAGAGTGTCTGCTAAATGACTAAAATGTAAATGTAAATAAACCACAGGCTCCTGGCTTTATGTACAACCCCTCTTAGTGTTGCCAATTTCATGCCTGTTGAATTATGAATAACACCCATATGCCTACATACACACGGGGAGAACGGAACAGCTTGTGAATAATAAATAACAAATATCAGTATTTTCCTACTAGCACTGACTACTTTATTGAGGGAAAATGTACTTGCTACAACTGTGACATCGAAATCTTGGGACTATAAGGTTCTATCTGACATTTTGTTCAAAAATGATTTAGTCACATATAATTGATCTTTAGATGGTTCGTCATATGTTTATGAAGATTTTGAAAAAGTACATTTTAAGCAAATAAAATTGACCTTGAAAGTTCTATCTGCATAAACCCATTTGAACTTGGCGCTATAAGGTTCTATCTGCAATCCAATCCCAAGCCTGAACAAATACAGATGGACCAATCAGAAAACGTCTTTGCCATCTCACTCTAAGGATGGTCTAGGCTACTCTAGCCGGCAATAATTGCACACAAGCAAAAAAACAACACTGTCAGAAAGTAAATTATGTTGTCACATCGTCCTTCAGTGATGACAGTAATTCGTCTGATGATCATAATACATTTCTTAATGTATTTGATGATGTGTTGTGACAATCTTGGTAAAATAGTGTTGTTCTATCATTTATGTATTCAAATAGCTAATTTTTTCTTAAAAACAGAACATGTCTAATTCAGAAGTGTCAGATGGCTGAACCCAGATTTACATTTCAGAGCCATAAGGTTCTATCTGCGATTGCACCCTCCAAAAAAAACGGATTTACAAATGTCTCAGGATTCTGATACTCTCCATTTTAGGTACATTTTAAGGTAAGGACCTAATGGGTTATGAAAGAAGAATTCACTACAAAACAGTTCTGAGATCTGGGATGTGAAAACTTGCTTTGCGCAGACTGTCCCATGGTCACGATTAATGCACTAATTGTAAGTCACTCTAGATAAAAACGTCTGCTAAATGACTAAAATGTAAATGTTGAGTGAATAATTGAGGAACAGTGCACTCTTAGAAAAAAAGGTACTATCTAGAACCGATAAGGGTTCTTTGGCTGCCCCATAGGAGAACCCTTTTTGATTCCAGGTAGAACCCTTTTGGGTTCCATGTAGAACCCTTTCCACAGACGGGTTCTACATGGAACCCAAAAGAGTTCTACCTTGAACCAAAAAGGGTTCTACCTGGAACCAAAAAGGGTTCTCCTATGGGGTGTCCTCCTATGGGGATAAGAGCGTTTAGCAGATGCTGTTATCCAGACAGCCAAAGAACCCTTTTGGAATCCTTTTTTCTAAGAGTGTGGTTTCTTTTTGTCTTGCTGCTAAGTAGCAGGAGATGACAAACCGCTTTCTCTCTGTCACTCCCTGGCAGTTAACCTTTGAACTGGGCTCATGACACCAGCGCTTCTTGCTCGGGGCTGTACAGCGTTCACCTATTACAGGACTGACTGAGCTGGTGGGAACGACGAGACTCTGAGAACTACAGCAGCAGAAGACATCAACAGCTATAAGATAGCCTAGCTAGCATCTCAGTGTTACTGTGTTGTAGAGCATCCCTTAAATGGTAGGTCATATGACCACAGATCACAAGCTGGCTGTAAACAAAAGTAAATGTCGTCAACATTAGAAATGGTCATGAATAAAGCCGTTATGTGACTGAAAAAGTCAGAGCCTGGGGGTTAAGGGCGGTCAGTTGACAATATGAAGTACATACACTATCCTCCATAAACAAGGACAAATATAGGCCCAGTAGTTGGCCCTAATAGGGCTAGCTGTTATCTAATTTCAGTGTAAGAAACCAAATGTACCTCTTGAATGCCCTTCCATTGAAAATATACAGTGGGAGAAACATTTCCCATGAAAAGAGGACATTATAAAAAACAACAGTGATGAATTGAAATGGTGCAACGATGAAATCACGCAGCGGTATTTGCTGATATGACAGAGGCAGTCTGTTAAAATGCCGGCAGCATGACACTGAGTGGACCGACTTCTCTCCAGAGGAGCAAAGTATTAGTGTGAGATGCATTTGTGTCTTCAATCATTAAGAGTGTGTGTGCGTTAGTGTGTGTACAGTATGTGTGCAGGCCTTTGTCAGTACAGTGTGTGTGTGTGTGTGTAAATGTGGGATGTGTGTAATCCTCCAATTAGCAGGCAGATGTTGGGGGGTTAATGTCTCCTCCGAGACCAGGTGGAAAGCTTTGGTTGCCTACTCAGCACATCACTCGTCACACACAACCCTAACACACACACACCACAGAGCGAGAGAGAGCAGCTCCAGGAGTGTATGCTAGTGTGTGTGTGTTCTCGTGTGGGTATGGTTTGTTTGTTTTGTATCATGTGCATTATGTGATTATGGTGTGTTGTCTATGGAGTGTGTGTAGGCCTATTTCTCTTTTCCAGCATGGTGTTGTTGTATCATGTTTCTCGTCTAATGTGTATAGATAGGGTAGCCTATGTGTTTAGGGTGTTTTCATACTTGTTTCCGTTCAGGCAATTTTTGTGAACTCAGTGCGGTTTGCTTAATTTTTTGTGCAGTGTGAACACTTCAAAGGAACTCAGACCCCTCAAAAGAGCCCCCGAAGCGAACCGAACTGAGACCATCTCGAGAGGTGGTCTGAGTTCGGTTTGCTTGAATTCTGAAGTCCGGTTCCCTTTTTTAGGGCAATGTGAATGTTTTGGGGGGTAATGTGAACACAAAGCTCCCGAGGTTCGCTTGTCATTATTCTCTCACCACACACTTGACTACTGCAACACCATTTCTCAAGCCATAAACCCTCACATTTGTGCCACAAAGAGAGAAGATGATGTGCAGGTTCGCTGAAAAAACGTGTGCTGTTTTTGGAAATTGATTCGGGATAGTCAAGGATGCACAGAAACTCCAAAATATGTGTGGAGCTTTTAGTTCAAGGTTATTTGTTTGCAATATGTGATCTATAGGCTGAGAGCTTCATAAGTTGTTTATTTGATTGTGGGGTTTGAATAGTGTGAGAAGACAACACATTTGGTTAGAATCATGGGCAGTAGCCTACATTGGGTGTACAATTTTCAATTACAGCATTATTTCACCTGCAGATATTCTTCTGGTATTTATTCTGTTACCAATAATATTTGCATGTTAATATTATCTACTGATTACAATTATTATGTCTCATCTTTTAACTAAATGCAATCTATTAGCTTCCAAAATGTAAGTAGGTATATCTAGCTGTCCGATAACACGTTCTGATGGAATGGCTTGTCCTGCAATTTGTAAAAACCCAGAGTGCATCGAGTGAATGTTGCAAAAAGATCTTGGGTCCTTTCTAAACATAGCAATGTGAATGCAAAGAGGACTCGGACCACAAAATAGGTGAAGTGAACTGGAAAAAGAGTTGAGTCCTCATTCAAAGGCAAGGGCAGTGTGAATACAAAGAGAACTTAGTTATTTTGCTTTATTTTTTACCCCGGAGTTCACTTCAAAGAGGACTGAGATCGGTTATTTTAAAGAGGACTGTCACGATGTCCACCGAGGCTGCCCCTCCTCCTTGTTCGGGCAGGCTTCGGCGTTCGTCGTCACCGGAGTACTAGCTACTGCCGATCTCATTCTCATCACTCCACTTGTCATGTCTTGTCAATCACACACACCTGGTGCTCACTCCCCTAATTAGTATGTGTATAAGTGTTCCCTCTGTTCCCCTTATCTTTGTGAGTGATGGTTTATTGTGAGAGCATGTTAGCTCGGTTGAGCTACTCTACATTGTATTTATACCAAGGATGTTTTCCCTTGAGCTTGTTCCTTTTGACGCTTGGGGCGTTTGATATATATGAACGCATTAAACTCTGGACTTCGGTATTTTACCTCCTGCGCCTGACTCCTTCATTTCACCTCGTCACAAGGACTATATGTGAAAACACCCTAAGTGTGTGTCCTCTGTAGGCAAATACAGTGCATTCTGAAATTATTACAGCCTTCTTCTAAAATTGATTAAATAAATGTTTTCCCTCATCAGTCTACACACAATACCCCATAATAGCAAAGCAAAAATAGGTTTTTAGAAATTTTGGAAAATGTATAAACAAACAACATAAATACCTTATTTACATAAGTATTCAGACCCTTTGCTATGAAACTCGAAATTGAGCTCAGGTGCATCATGTTTCCATTGATCATCCTTGAGATGTTTCTACAACTTGATTGGAGTCCACCTGTGGTAAATTAAATTGATTGGACATGATTGGGAAAGGCACACACCTGTCTATATAAGGTCCCACAGTTGACAGTGCATGTCAGAGCAAAAACCAAGCCATGAGGTCGAATGAATTCCACAGATCTGGGGAAGGGTACCAAAACATTTCTGCAGCATTGAAGGTCCCCAAAAACACAGTGGGGTCCAGCATTCTTAAATGGAAGAAGTTTGGAACCACCAAGACTCTTCCTAGAGCTGGCCGCCCAGCCAAACTGAGCAATCGGGGGAGAAGAGCCTTGATCAGGGAGGTGACCAACATTTTACATTTTAGTCATTTAGCAGACGCTCTTATCCAGAGCGACTTACAGTTAGTGAGTGCATACATTTTCATACTGGCCCCCTGTGGGAAACGGAACCACAACCCTGGCGTTGCATGCGCCATGCTCTACCAACTGAGCTACAGGGGACCAAGAACCCGATGGTCACTCTGACAGAGCTCCAGAGTTCCTCTGTGGAGATGGGAGAACCTTCCAGAAGGACAACCATCTCTACAGCACTCCACCAATCAGGCCTTTATGGTAGAGCTGCCAGACGGAAGCCACTCCTCAGTAAAATGCACATGACAACTCGCTTGGAGTTTGCCAAAAGGCACCTAAAGGATTCAGACCATGAGAAACAAGATTCTCTGGTAAGATGAAACCAAGATTGAACTATTTGGCCTGAATGCCAAGCGTCACATCTGGAGGAAACCTTGCACCATCCCTACGGTGAAGCATGGTGTTGGCAGCATCATGCTGTGGGGATGTTTTTCAGTGGCAGGGACTAGGAGACTAGTCAGGATCGAGGGAAAGATGAACGGAGCAAAGTACAGAGAGATCATTGATGAAAACCTGCTCCAGAGTGCTCAAGACCTCAGACTGGGGCGAAGGTTCACCTTGCAACAGGACAACGACCCTAAGCACACAGCCAAGTCAACGCAGGAGTGGCTTCGGGACAAGTCTCTGAATGTCCTTGAGTGGCCCAGCCAGAGCCCGGACCTGAACCTGATCAAACATCTCTGGAGAGACCTGAAAATAGCTGTGCAGCGACGCTCCCCATCCAACCTGACAGAGCTTGAGAGGATCTGCAGAGAAGAATGGGGGAAACTCCCCAAATACAGGTGTGCCAAGCTTGTAGCGTCATACCCAAGAAGACTCGAGGCTGTAATCGCTGTCCAAAGTAATGAGTAAAGTGTCTGAATACTTATGTAAATGTGATATTTCCGTTTTTTATTTGTAATACATTTGCAAACATTTCTAAAAACATGTTTTTAGCTTTGTCATTATGGGGTATTGTGTGTAGATTGATGAGGGAAAAAAACAATGTAATCCATTTTAGAATAAGGCTGTAACGTATCAAAAGTGGAAAAAGTCAAAGGGTCTGAATACTTTCCAAATGCACTGTATGTCACATAATAGGCATGTCATGTTCTAATATGATGTGTGTTGTTGCGTGTGTGTGTGAGAGATGTGTGTCTCTCTCTCCTCGTCATGATATTTCCTGCTGTGTTGGCCTCTCTGTTCTGGCCGACTCTGATTCCTCTGTACTGAGACGAATTCAGGATCGCAGTCCAGCTGCAGAATGCCTTTCATTCAGCAAATCATAAACACGCCAATTAGCCTTAAAACACTAAATATCCCAGGGTGCTTCACAGTTATTAGGCAGAGGGGTCGCAGTGAAATGACCTGAGAGGTGTGAGATGACGAAATGATGGAAGGGCGGGAGCTTTGGGGTGGGATGGAGATGGGGTTGTAGTTAATGGGGTGGGGTGGGGATAAGGATGGAGGGGTTTCAGGTTTTGGGAGTGGTAAGGAGATAGGGGATGTGAATAGAGGCGAGGGGAGCAGCGATTAAGGAGTAGGGGGTCTTGGGGGAGGGGTTAAGGAGTAGGGGGTCTTAGGGGAGGGGTTAAGGAGTAGGGGGTCTTAGGGGAGGGGTAAGTAGTAGGGGGTCTTAGGGGAGGGGTTAAGGAGTAGGGGGTCTTAGGGGAGGGGTTGAGGAGTAGGGGGTCTTAGGGGAGGGGTTGAGGAGTAGGGGGTATTAGGGGAGGGGTTAAGGAGTAGGGGCTCTTAGGGGAGGGGTTGAAGGGGGGTCTTAGGGGCAGGGGGATGCGACTGGAGGAGAACAAAGTGCTCTCTGCTCTGGTTCCTTCTGTCCCCGTCTGGGGTGCAAGCTTTGTCCCTCCCCTCCCAGCCCAACAAAGAGGTAGGAGAGAGAGAGAGAGAGAGAGAGAGAGAGAGAGAGAGAGAGAGAGAGAGAGAGAGAGAGAGAGAGAGAGAGAGAGAGAGAGAGAGAGAGAGATGGAGAGGAGGGAGAGAGAGAGAGAGAGAGAGAGAGAGAGAGAGAGAGAGAGAGAGAGAGAGAGAGAGATGGAGAGGAGGGAGGGAGAGAGAGAGATGGAGAGGAGGGGGAGGAGAGAGAGAGATGGAGAGGAGGGGAGGAGAGAGAGAGAGATGGAGAGGAGGGGGAGGAGAGAGAGAGAGAGAGAGAGGAGAGAGAGGGGAGGAGAGAGAGAGAGAGAGAGGAGGGGAGGAGAGAGAGAGAGAGAGAGATGGAGAGGAGAGGAGGAGGAGAGAGAGATGGAGAGGAGGGGAGGAGAGAGAGAGAGAGAGAGAGATGGAGAGGAGAGGAGGAGGAGAGAGAGATGGAGAGGAGGGGAGGAGAGAGGGAGAGATGGAGGAGGTGGACCCCTACATAGACTCACTGGCTCTGTTCATTCCCTGTTATATAACCCTTCACTGTGGCACTTTCTCATTCGTTCACTCCCTTTTCTCCCTCGATTTTAAGCGAGGCAGAGGGGTGAAATAGAGAGACGGTGAGAAAGTGACAGTGAAAGAGCGAGCTGTGGGGTGCAGTTGGTGGAGGGAGGGGAAGCGAGAAAAAGGAGAGGGCTGCGACCACTCTGTGAGATTCTGGCAGCGTGAGCTGCCATCAGCAAACAGCTGCCATGGCAACCGCTTTTTCGTCATGAAAGATGTCTCTCTCTCCGTCTCTCAACGCTCTCTCTCACTGAAAAACCTGGATGGTAAATTGCTGAGGTTGGTAGCGGAATACATTGTGACTCCTGTTTGCCACATCTTCAATTTAAGCCTAGAAGACGGTGTGTGCCCTCAGACATGGAAGGAGGCAGAGGTCATTCCGCTACCCAAGAATAGCAGAGCACCCTTTAATGGTTCAAACAGCCGACCAATCAGCCTGTTACAAGTGCTTAGCAAATGTTTGGAAAACATTGTGTTTGATCAAATACAAAGTTATTTTACAGAAAACAATTTAACTACATACTTTCATCATGCTTATAGGGAAGGCACTCAACATGCTCAGCACTGACACAAATGACTTATGATTGGCTGAAAGAAATTGATAGTAAGAAGATTGTGGGAGCTGTTTTGTTCAATGCAGCTTTTGATATCATTGATCATAACGTATTGCTGAAAAAACATAGGTGTTATGGATTTGCATCCTCTGCCTTATTATGGATTGAGAGTTACCTATCTAATAGAACACAGAGGGTTTTAGTTAATGGAAATTCAGTTCTGTGGTGTACCGCAGGCAACCCGGCTAGGGCCATTATTGTTTTCTGTTTTTACAAATTACCTTCCACTGACCTTGAATAAAGGCTGTGTGTCTATGTACGCTAACGACTCAACAGTATACGCGTTGGCTGCAACAGTAAAATAAATAACTGAAGACACTTAACATAGAGCTCCAGTCAGTTTTAGAATGGGTAACTAGCAATAGGCTGGTGCTAAATATCTAAAAAACTAAAAGCATAATTTTTGTGACAAATCACTCGCTCAACGCTAAACCTCGTTTACATCTATTATTGAATAATGTGGCTATTGAGCAAGTTGAGGAGACTAAACTGCTTGGTGTAACCCTAGATAGCAAGCTGTCATGGTCAAAACATATAGACTCAATGGTTGCTAAAATGGGAAGAGGTCTGTCCATGATAGGGCGTTGCTCTGCCTTCTTCACATCTCAGTCGACCAGACAGGTCCTACAGGCCCTAGTTTTGTCGCACATGGACTACTGTCCAGCTGTGTGGTCATAGGTAAATTGCAGTTGGTCCAGAACAAAGCAGCACGTATTGCATTTAGATGTACACGGAGGGAAAGTGACAGTAACATGCATGTCAGTCTCTCCTGGCTCAAAGTTGAGGAGAGATTGACTGCATCACTATTGGTCTTTGTGCGAGGTGTTGATGTGTTGAAGGTACAGAACTGTCTGTTCAAGTACAGTTTGGAAACTCATTGGTACAACACAAGACATGCAACCAGAGGTCTCTTCACAGTCCCCAGGTCCAGAATAGAGACTGGGAAACGCACAGTATTAAATAGGGCCATGACTACATTGAACCCTCTGCCACCCCAGGTAACTCAAGCTAGCAATAAAACCAGTTTTAAAAAAACTGATAAAAGAACACCTTACTGCACAAAGGGGACTGTGAAGAGACACAGCCATTTGATATATCTTGTATTGTAATTTGCACTGTACTATGTATTAGACCTAGATATTGTGTGTATGTACTGATATGTAGGCTACGTGTGACATTTTAAATGTATGTATACCAGTCCTTGACTAATAATGTTATGTACTATGTATTATGTTATGTTTCATGTGGACCCCAGGAAGAGCAGCTGATGCTTTTGCAGTAGCTAATGGGGATCCTAATAAATCCCCCAAATACCAAATACCTCTCTCTTTCACCATGTCTCTCTTTTCTTTGTGGCCCTGGGAGAAATGG
This sequence comes from Coregonus clupeaformis, assembly GCF_020615455.1. Taxonomy (NCBI): domain Eukaryota; kingdom Metazoa; phylum Chordata; class Actinopteri; order Salmoniformes; family Salmonidae; genus Coregonus; species Coregonus clupeaformis. Next base: position 33,802,447 of record NC_059202.1, read on the forward strand.
AGCAGAAGAGAGAGCCGCTGAGTGCCAGTTTAGCCATGAGGTCGGGGCAGAGGAACGAGTTCAGATGGGGACTCAGTGCCTGAAGAGAGATAACTTGTTCGGCAGCATCAGCTGAAATGCTGGAAACCATTACTTTAGAGTCCAGTTAGGAAATGACTGAAGTGTGGCCTAATATGAAAGGACAGCCAGGACCGATGGGTATTTGTTTACGGGAGAGATACTGTCCTCGCCAAATATGTCTGCCATGCAGAGCACGACATATGTATTACATGGGCATTACAACTGATATGTTGTCAGATCTATACATGCCTTTATTGTATGGTGGGCATCAACAGGATGCAGGCCTGTGAACAACACACACACATCAGAATGTAGAATTAGATGACTGGGAGGACGGATGGCACAAAAAGAGGATGTCTGATGATGAATGAACAAGACGTGCTCGGGCTATGCCCCAGCCTCGCTGTGTGTTAATAGCACCTGGCTCGCTCTGCTCTGCCCTGTGTGGAATGGGGTGATGATAAGATGATAAGGGGGGGGACATTGCGCTGACAGCTGGCCTCTATAAATAAACGTTGCAGGCAGGGGGGTTAGAGGGGGGAGGTAGGGATGTGGAGGAGGTCTGAGGCATGCAGTGGATATCCTATCCTGCTGGCTGCAACATACATGACTCACGAAACACGAGGATGTGGGTCACGTGACCCAGCGTGATCACAGAGGACCTCTCTCTGTCTTCCTCTGTAGTTCTCACTGTCTCTCTCTCTTTCTCTTGCCAGCTTGTCCCTGTCCTTGTGCATCTGGGATGTCGGAAAAAGAGGGAAGGGAGAAAGATAGAAAGAGAACTAGTCCCTGCTGCACTAAGCACACTAGCAGAGATGGATGACCAGGGCCTGGTCCTGGGCCTGCTGCTAACCAGTGACAAGTGATTAAGACATACAGCAAACAGACCTCTTTCACTTGTTTCTCGGCTCGGAGGCGTGCTCGGTGTGGGCCGGCCGGTCGCAATGAGAGGTACAGCTCCTCTGTCATGAGGAAAGATAAGGAGTCGGGGTTTGGTTTCTCATCTGATACGCCGGCCAGCGGATCGTCTGTGAGCCCAGCAGCTAGTGCTCCTCTGGCCTTGTGGAGGGCCTGGTTTATCACTAGTTACCACAGCCACAAAGTCATAAGGCCCACCTTCTCGACCAATCTGATGAGGAAGTGTGATGACACGTATGCCAGCTTGGGGTTCGTGGGAAACAACCAATCAGACGAGGGAGTGTGATGACGCGTATGCCGGCCAGCTTGCAGGGGAAGACGAGAGACATGTATTTCTTTTATCTAGTGCTCTATCAATGATTTGGTTATTTATTAGCTATAAAAAAAAAAAACGTTCTAAATGCAAAAGTGGTAATCAGATGCCTTATTCAAACTCAGCTTGCAAGCTTATCATGATTTTTTCCCTTACTCAAATGTACTTGTCTTAACCCAAAATAGGTTTACTCTAATAGCGATATTGTTTTTAAGATGGCATGTAGACAAACAAATTGACACATCTTGATTTTTATTCAGAAAATCCACCAGTAAAATGTACACCGTTTCACAGAAATGTCTGGCTGATTTAAGATAAAATTCAACCCTGTTACTTTATTTGGCACTTACTATAGTAATTTATTTATTTAACTTATTTGACTTATTTACCATCCTCCCTTCCGACCTAGGCTCCCTGCCAACAAGGTATCTCACTACACACTCAGTTTGGGAAACATAGTTTTTCGCATGGCATCTGCATGCTGTCCTACCCTGCCTGTGAAAGGGTGTGACGCTCTCAAGGTTGGTAGGGTGTCCATGGCCTTCCAGCTTTTCTCTTCCTTGGGGAAAAGGCCAGTGTAAGGCCTTTATCCTGTGGAACATGGGCCTTCATTTTCTGCTGTAGGCTTTGTAGATGTGAAGACAGGTCAGTCATGAACTCTTCAACTTGGAGATGATAAGTGAGGTCTGTGATCTCTTTAAGATAGCCTGCACATTGCTTCCGCAACACCTTCTAAAAGGTCCTCTTCTGTCCTCTTCCAGATGGACCTCCGTATGGACGGAAATCTTCTTCATCCGCATCACCATGCTGCTCAGATGTGGAGTTTGGCTGTTGTTGGCTAAAAGTGGCATAATTGAGATTCAGCAGGGGATTGTCCTGTTCTCCTGCTGATCCCAAGCACACCCTTCAACTAACCGAAAAACAGCACAGAAGTGCATGCAAGGGATCTTGTGCCTCTCCCAGTCCCTGCATGTGCAAGAGGGCATTATGCAATCCTTCCCGAAGTTCACAGAGTACCAGCCTGTAGGGTCAGTCTGGCTCTTCACTGAACAACCCCTCACCCACTTCGGTGAAGTCCTCCGCCCTGATTGTGCTGGCCTTCTCAATTTGGTTGGTGACATGCTCCGCCATCCCGCGGGGTCGGTCTCACAGGAACGGTTTGGTGGATTAATTGTATTTTCTATAATTTGACGAGCACTTCACGTTCAGCTCTGTGTACCTTGGTGTAGAGATGAAATTGAAATGACTAATTGCATCATTCAAATCCACATTTTAAAGCAGAGCATTCATGAGAATAGACTAAATCAGGGATGGGCAACTCCAGTCCTTTTGGTGTCACACTTTTGCCCCAGCCCCAGCTAACACACCTGACTCCAATAAGCAACTAATCAGGATCTTCAATTTAGAATGCAATTTAATCAGCTGTGTTTTCTAGGGATGGGGAAAAAGTGTGATACCACTCCGGCCCCCGAGGACTGGAGTTGCCCATCACTGGACTAAACACAAGCAAAGAAAAAAAATGCATAAAAAAAAAAAATAGTACTTATTTTTGAATGGCTGTTGGGAAGAAGTTGGTTACCAAGTCGGTCAACAGATCACTCAGGCTACAATTCTTGTAGCCTTCCTGATTACCACACTTGAGAGCTTCATTCTGCTGCTCGACCCTATTATTCATGTAGATGGCAACCTTCATCCCCTCGTCACGAAACACATGCACCCATCTCTGTACAAAAACAAAAAATCTGTGGAATGACCTAAACCCATTGATCGCTGAATAATACAATTTATCAATGCCTCATAAAGAGCCTTATACTAATTGTCAACAGGATACTCATAAGAATTAATTACTTATGAATGAACTTTAACAATCAATAATTAACCAGCCTATTACACTAAAAAGTTAGATTTAAATCAATGTCAAACCTGAGCTTGTGGCAGCCATTTGTGAGAGAACCAATCCCTCAGCTTTGGGTTCTCAATCCACGATCTACTGTTTTTCAGTTCAGCCAGGTTCCTGTTGAAGTCCTCAACCGTAGAGGGCCTGGCAATTCCTTGTCCACTCAACCCAGACCTTCTCTCTATGGAAGTCTCAGAGGATTACCTTGGATCCTGTAAGACAAAAGTCCAATTAGATAAGAGAAACGTACTTGTCTGACCCAAAAAGATATGGGATGTTGTGTCATTTTTATCATTAGCAGGTGAAAAAACCTAAATACTACAATTTAATGAGACAACCATTATGTTTCAGTGGATGCTATTGTTTACCTGGGAACACACCCTCACTGTGGCACTTTCTCATTCATTCACTCCCTTTCCTCCCTCGATTTTAAGCGAGGCAGAGGGGTGAAATAGAGAGACAGTGAGAAATTTAAACTTCAGAGAAGTCCACCTTAAAGTGTCTTCGATCCCAGTCCGGGTTCCAGTCCTTGAACACACGGAGGACCTCTCTTACACCTGATGTCATCTCTGTCTGTGTGACAAAGGCCCCAGAAACTGCATAACAAACACTGGTTCGGACACAGTGGCACAGAGTACCAGCAGGTCTTGTAGGTTGCGTCTAGAAGACACATCTGTTGGCCATATAAGTTTAGTAGTCTTTTTTGCCAGGCACAGCAGCAGCTTTGTTTCTTGGCCCTCGTTTACTTGGTATGGCCTGTAGTGGACCGAGTAGCCCATTTATTAACCAGGGCCTGTGGAAGAGGTAATGATCCGTTACATACACTCTTAGAAAAAAGGGTTCCAAAAGGGTTCTTTGGCTGTCCCCATAGGAGAACCCTTTTTGGTTACAGGTAAAGCCCTTTTTGGTTACAGGTAGAACCCATTCGGGTTCCATGTAGAACCATCTGTGGAAAGGGACCAAAAGGGTTCTACCTGGAACCAAAAAGGGTTCTTCAAAGGGTTCTCCTATGGTTCTTTTTCTAAGAGTGTAGACATACAAAACAATAAGGCTATTCATTCTGAATTATTAATGGAACTAGGCTATGGATCATTAGATTGAGGCTATGGATCATTTGATTGAGACAAAACTAAATAGCCTATAGGCACACTTTATATTGCGAGCCCAGTGGAGAATCAGAGATGAGGTTGCTTCCCGAGGCTGTCCGTCAGTCACCGGGGGCTGATACTGTCATGGTTCATGTGGGGTCAAATTACATTATGAAGGGCAGCTCAGAACAGCTGAAGATGGATTTTAAAGAACTGATTGGGTCACTACTTGACACCAACAAACGACCCATAATATCTGGCCTTCTGCCCTCCTTAAATCGTAGCATTGAACGGTTCAGCAGACTTTTAGCCTTACATAACTGGCTACGAGACTATGGCAGCTCTGTGGGTGTAACATTTATTGACAATTTTGATACCTTCTGGAAACAAAGCTCATATTATAAGGAGGAAGGGATCCACCCAAATCATTTGGGTTCCTGGATCCTTTCACAGCATTATAAGGCTGCTTTGAGACAATGACTTATCAATGACCCAAGCCCAGCTCATTTAATCCCTACCATTGTGTCGCTGAGTTGTCATAATGCTTCAGCAAATGTACATTATCCCAGGGGCATTGGAAGACACAATGTAAGTAACCTAATTGATGTCCCTCTTACTGCCCTGAATGCCTCTGCTGATCCTACAGCTATTGTATGCAGTAATCATATGCCTATGAACCAGAGTTATACTGTTAGCACTGAGGTGGTGTGCCCTAGCAGGAAGTCCACTGTGTGCAGCTCACCCTGCACTAACATAAATAACTCACGCATGTCTACCTCTGCTAAGCTTCCTAGTAAAGCAAGAAAAACAATCAAGAATCCCAGAAAAGTGTTAAAAATAGCCCACGTTAACATACAGTGGGGAAAAAAAGTATTTAGTCAGCCACCAATTGTGCAAGTTCTCCCACTTAAAAAGATGAGAGAGGCCTGTCATTTTCATCATAGGTACACGTCAACTATGACAGACAAATTGAGAATTATTTTCCAGAAAATCACATTGTAGGATTTTTAATGAATTTATTTGCAAATTATGGTGGAAAATAAGTATTTGGTCACCTACAAACAAGCAAGATTTCTGGCTCTCACAGACCTGTAACTTCTTCTTTAAGAGGCTCCTCTGTCCTCCACTCGTTACCTGTATTAATGGCACCTGTTTGAACTTGTTATCGGTATAAAAGACACCTGTCCACAACCTCAAACAGTCACACTCCAAACTCCACTATGGCCAAGACCAAAGAGCTGTCAAAGAAACACCAGAAACAAAATTGTAGACCTGCACCAGGCTGGGAAGACTGAATATGCAATAGGTAAGCAGCTTGGTTTGAAGAAATCAACTGTGGGAGCAATTATTAGGAAATGGAAGACATACAAGACCACTGATAATCTCCCTCGATCTGGGGCTCCATGCAAGATCTCACCCCGTGGGGTCAAAATGATCACAAGAACGGTGAGCAAAAATCCCAGAACCACACGGGGGGACCTAGTGAATGACCTGCAGAGAGCTGGGACCAAAGTAACAAAGCCTACCATCAGTAACACACTACGCCGCCAGGGACTCAAATCCTGCAGTGCCAGACGTGTCCCCCTGCTTAAGCCAGTCCATGTCCAGGCCCGTCTGAAGTTTGCTAGAGTGCATTTGGATGATCCAGAAGAGGATTGGGAGAATGTCATATGGTCAGATGAAACCAAAATAGAACTTTTTGTAAAAACTCAACTCGTCGTGTTTGGAGGACAAAGAATGCTGAGTTGCATCCAAAGAACACCATACCTACTGTGAAGCATGGGGGTGGAAACATCATGCTTTGGGGCTGTTTTTCTGCAAAGGGACCAGGACGACTGATCCGTGTAAAGGAAAGAATGAATGGGGCCATGTATCGTGAGATTTTGAGTGAAAACCTCCTTCCATCAGCAAGGGCATTGAAGATGAAACGTGGCTGGGTCTTTCAGCATGACAATGATCCCAAACACACCGCCCGGGCAACGAAGGAGTGGCTTCGTAAGAAGCATTTCAAGGTCCTGGAGTGGCCTAGCCAGTCTCCAGATCTCAACCCCATAGAAAATCTTTGGAGGGAGTTGAAAGTCCGTGTTGCCCAGCGACAGCCCCAAAACATCACTGCTCTAGAGGAGATCTGCATGGAGGAATGGGCCAAAATACCAGCAACAGTGTGTGAAAACCTTGTGAAGACTTACAGAAAACGTTTGACCTGTGTCATTGCCAACAAAGCGTATATAACAAAGTATTGAGAAACTTTTGTTATTGACCAAATACTTATTTTCCACCACAATTTGCAAATAAATTCATTAAAAATCCTACAATGTGATTTTCTGGAAAAAAAATTCTCATTTTGTCTGTCATAGTTGACGTGTACCTATGATGAAAATTACAGGCCTCTCTCATCTTTTTAAGTGGGAGAACTTGCACAATTGGTGGCTGACTAAATACTTATTTTCCCCACTGTATGTAGCTTAAGAGACAAGGTTCATGAAATCAATAATTTGCTAGTAACAGATGACATTTATATTCTGACTATCTCTGAAACTCACTTACAGTTGAAGTCGGAAGTTTACATACAACTTATCCAAATACATTTAAACTCAGTTTTTCACCATTCCTGACATTTAATCCTAGTAAAAATTCCCTGTCTTAGGTCAGTTAGGATCACAACTTTATTTTTTAGAATGTGAAATGTCAGAAAAATAGTAGAGAGAATGATTTATTTCAGCTTTTATTTCTTTCATCACATTCCCAGTGGGCCAGAAGTTTACATACACTCAATTAGTATTTGGTAGCATTGCCTTTAAATTGTTTAACTTGGGTCAAACGTTTCGGGTAGCCTACCACAAGCTTCCCACAATAAGTTGGGTGAATTTAGGCCCATTCCTCCTGACGGAGCTGGTGTAACTGAGTCAGGTTTGTAGGCCTCTTTGCTCACACACGCTTTTTCAGTTCTGCCCACACATTTTCTATAGGATTGAGGTCAGGGCTTTGTGATGGCCACTCCAATACCTTGACTTTGTTGTCCTTAAGCCATTTTGCCACAACTTTGGAAGTATGCTTGGGGTCATTGTCCATTTGGAAGACCCATTTGCGACCAAGCTTTAACTTCCTGACTGATGTCTTGAGATGTTGCTTCAATATATCCACATAATTTTCCTTCCTCATGATGCCATCTATTTTGTGAAGTGCACCAGTCCCTCCTGCAGCAAAGCACCCCCACAGCATTATGCTGCCACCCCCGTGCTTCACGGTTGGGATGGTGTTCTTCGGCTTGCAAGCCACCCCCTTTTTACTCCAAACATAACGATGGTCATTATGGCCAAACAGTTCTATTTTTGTTTCATCAGACCAGAGGACATTTCTCCAAAAAGTACGATCTTTGTCCCCATGTGCGATTGCAAACCGTAGTCTGTCTTTTTTATGGCGGTTTTGGAGCAGTGGCTTCTTCCTTGCTGAGCGGCCTTTCAGGTTATGGCGATATAGGACTCATTTTACTTTGGATATAGATACTTTTGTACCTGTTTCCTCCAGCATCTTCACAAGGTCCTTTGCTGTTGTTCTGGGATTGATTTGCACTTTTCGCACCAAAGTACGTTCATCTCTAGGAGACAGAACGTGTCTCCTTCTTTCTTGAGCGGTATGACGGCAGCGTGGTCCCATGGTGTTTATACTTGCATACTATTGTTTGTACAGATGAACGTGGTACCTTCAGGCGTTTGGAAATTGCTCCCAAAGATGAACCAGACTTGTGGAGGTCTACAATTTATTTTCTGAGGTCTTGGCTGATTTATTTTGATTTTCCCATGATGTCAGGCAAAGCGGCACTGAGTTTGAAGGTAGGCCTTGAAATACATCCACAGGTACACCTACAATTGACTCAAATGATGATGTCAATTAGCCTATCAGAAGCTTCTAATGCCATGACATCATTTTCTGGAATTTTCCAAGCTGTTTAAAGGCAGAGTCAACTTAGTGTCTGTAAACTTCTGACCCACTGGAATTGCGATACAGTGAATTATAAGTGAAATAATCTGTCTTTAAACAATTTTTGGAAAAATTACTTGTGTCATGCACAAAGTAGATGTCCTAACCAACTTGCCCAAACTATAGTTTGTTAACAAGAAATGTGTGGAGTGGTTGAAAAACGAGTTTTAATGACTCCAACCTAAGTGTATGTAAACCTCCGACTTCAACTGTACATGTCACTTTTCTAGACACCCAAACCTCTTTACAGTGTAAGGGGAAACTCACCACCCTAACCCCACTTACATACTCTTGCAATAAGTGCCATGGAATCTTTAGTGACCACAGAGTTGGGACACCCGTTTAAAGTCCCATCTTGTTCAATTTTATCAAGGAACATTCATTTAGTTAGTTAGTACTTCAACATTATTAACATTAAATTAATGTTGTAAAAGTGTATGGTATAAATTACAGTGATCTGTCTTTGAACTTACTGCCTTATTCATTTCAGCAGCATATTTCTCTTTGGCTTTTGTTTTTCTGTCTTTGCACTGGTGGCATTCATATATATTTGTGCCCACAACTTGAAAGGGAACACCATTGAATGGGAGACTTGTACTCTCCCAACTAAGTTTTTTTTCCTGCCAAAGGCTGTGCATCTGTTGCATGTCAAGAATATTAGAATGAAAGGCTTGTAAGGAAACTACACGTTGATTTAGCAAATATAATGTCTCCTCTCACAGGAGGCTGCTGAGCGGAGGACGGCTCATAATAATGGCTGGAATGGAGTGAATGAAATGGTATCAAACACATGAAAACTGTGTGTTTGATGTGTTCGATACCATTCCATTATTTCAGTTCCCCTTTCTTCCATTCTCAATGTAATGAATTTTAGTGACATTGCCAATTCTTGTTCCCGAATGTATTTAGTTATTTGGTCCTCAAAGTTGAACTCGAGAAATGCCATTTTGAGAATGCGGCGCTTCCCGCGAACGAAGAACACTCCCTCATCTGATTGGTTCGGTTACGCGGGCCTTCTGAGCCGGTATACACATTATCACACTCCCTCATCTGATTGGTCGGGTAGGCGGGCCTTCTGAGCCGGCATACGCGTCATCACACTCCCTCATCTGATTAGTTGAGTAGGCGGGCCTTCTGACTTTGTGGCTGTGGTGACTAGTGACCACAGACATGGGGAGATTTGCACGAAAAGACACGTTTCTGCCAAACGTGAAAAGGGGGTATCTGCATCCTAAAATGGTGACCCGAGTATGGGCGAATGGGTGTCTTTCTTAACACACAACTACTATACATTGAGCTACCGTACCGCGATAATCTGTACTTCTGTTTTGAAGCCAGAGGATAAGTCTGAGTCGTATTTCACTGTTAGTTTTACACAAATAATTCTAAATGTTCTGTTATAAAACTGATGATTGTTTATTTTGTATTAAAAGTAGGCCAACTCATGATGGGTGTACTGTTGCTTCATGCCTTATATGTGTGTGCTTACTGTGACTGTCACCCTGATATTGGCTACTAGGTAGCTACTTCCAACGCCGTTGCCGAACAGTATTATTATTATTATTATTATTTTTTCACCTTTATTTAACCAGGTAAGCCAGTTGAGAACAAGTTCTCATTTACAACTGCGACCTGGCCAAGATAAAGCAAAGCAGTGCGATGAAAACAACAACACAGAGTTACATATGGGGTAAACAAAACATAAAGTCAAAAATACAAACAGAAAATATATATACAGTGTGTGCGAATGTAGTAAGTTATGGAGGTAAGGCAATAAATAGGCCATTGTCACAAGCTGGGCTTGAACTCCGGTCTCAGATGTGGAGAGCTGGGGGTAATACCCCTTAGCCACAGAGGAGGTGTAGTAGGACCCAAATGAAACACCCAAGGCAATACTCCAGGCAAGTAGATTTAATGTAAAAACAAAAGTTCTTAGCACTTCAAAAATAGTCCAACAAAAGTTCTTCTCAGAAAGAGGTATACTAACAAAACAGGAGGCAAAACAAAATAACTCCACGAGGGGAGAAAAACAAACCAAAGATAACTTAGAAAACCTTACTTGGAAAGACACGGTGGAACAAAGCAGGAGACACATAGCCAGGACTCAATAACCAAGTGAGAAACAAGGGGAAAACACACAGCTAAAATACACAAGGGGAAACAAGGCACAGGTGACCTGGATCAAACTAATTAGGACACACGAGGAAGAACTAAGGCAGAGGGGGAACACAGATGACCTCTAGAGGCCCGGAGACAAACAGGAGGCAGGAAGCTGACAGGACCCCCTCCTCTAGGAACGACTCCTGACGTTCCTTCCAGAACACCCCGGCCCCAGGGGTGCGAAAATCTCGGATCAAACCTGGGTCCAGGATGTCCCTGGCTGGAACCCAGGAGCGCTCCTCTGGCCCGTAGCCCTCCCAGTCCACCAGATACTGCAGAGAGTTCTGGACCCTCCGGGAGTCCAGTATCCGGCGGACTGTGTAGGCTGGCTGGCCGTCAATGATCCTGGGAGGTGGCGGGGGTCTGCGTGGGGGGGCAAAAGGAGAAGACAAGACAGGTTTAAGGAGTGAAACATGGAAAGTGGGGTTAACTCTAAGGGGAGCGAGGCAGAACCAAACGATACGAAACAGGGTTAACCTTTCTAGCAATGCGGAAAGGGCCGATGTATCTCTGGGAAAGCTTCCTGGATTCGACCCGGAGGGGCAGGTTCTTAGTGGCCAACCAAACTCTTTGACCAGCTCGGAAACTAGGGGCCGTCCGGCGGTGTCGATTAGCCTGACTTTGGTATCTCTGGGAGGTCCGAAGGAGGATACACCTGGCCTTCTTCCAGGTCCGCCTACAGCGTTGGACAAAGCGCTGGGCCGAAGGAACACCAACTTGCGCCTCTTCCTCTGGAAATAATGGAGGGTTGTAACCGAACTGGCATTCGAAGGGGGACAATCCGGTGGCTGAAGACTGGAGGGTGTTGTGGGCATATTCAGCCCAAATGATATAGGTGGCCCAAGACGTGGGATTACTGGCCGCCATACACCGCAGGGTGGTCTCCAGATCCTGATTAATCCGTTCCGTTTGGCCATTAGACTCTGGATGGAACCCCGACGATAGGCTGGCTGTGGCCCCAATAAGCCTGCAGAAGGCCCCCAAAACCGGGACGAGAATTGGGGACCTCGGTCAGAGACCACGTCCAGGGGAATGCCAAATATCCGGAAGACATGGTTCATGAGGAGCTCAGCAGTCTCCTTAGCCGAGGGCAGCTTGGGCAGGGGAATAAACCGGGCCGCCTTAGAGAACCGGTCAACGATCACTAGGATGACGGTGTTGCCCTGGGATGGAGGAAGTCCCGTAACAAAGTCCAGAGAAAGGTGTGACCATGGCCTTCGAGGAATAGGTAAGGGATGGAGCAGTCCCTGGGGTCGCTGGCGTGCCGACTTTCCCTGGTTGCACACCGGGCAGGCCTCAACATAGACCTGCACGTCCTTCCTGATGGACGGCCACCAAAACCGCCCGTCGGAGGAATTCCAGTGTGCGAGCACTGCCTGGATGGCATGTCAAGGGCGACTCATGACCCCACTGCAAGACGCGGGCCCGAACAGAGAGAGGAACGTACAGGCGACCGGCAGGACCACCGCCCGGATCGGGCTCATGGACAAGGGCTTCTCGTACCCCTCTTTCTAGTTCCCACTGAAGAGGTGCGACGATCCTAGACCTCGGAATAATCGATGCCAAGGGCTTCTCTTGTACCTCGGGAGAATAGGCTCGAGACAGGGCATCCGGCTTGACGTTCTTGGTGCCAGGTCGGTAAGACAGGAGGAACTGGAATCGATTAAAGAAAAGGGACCATCGTGCTTGCCGAGGGTTCATCCGCTTAGCCTGTTGGAGATATTCCAGGTTCTTGTGGTCTGTGAGAACCTGGAACGGGTGCTGAGCCCCCTCAAGCCAATGGCGCCACTCTTCCAAGGCCAGTTTTACTGCAAGTAACTCTAGATCCCCCACGTGGTAGTTGCGCTCGGCCTCAGACAGGCGGCGAGACATGAAGGCACAAGGGTGTAATCTCCCATCCTCACCCCTCTGTGACAGGACGGCTCCCACCCCCCACCTCTGAGGCGTCCACCTCCACCACGAAAGGTCTTTCTGGGTCAGGAGTCACCAGAATCGGAGCAGACGTGAAGCGGCGCTTGAGATCCTCGAAGGCCCCTGCTGCTTCCGGACCCCAGTGAATCTTGGTCCCTCCTCCCTTGGTAAGCGTCGTCAAGGGGGCTACCACCGAGCTGAAATTCTTGATGAACTTCCGATAGAAGTTAGAAAAGCCAATGAACCGTTGAACCTCCTTGACCGTGGCAGGTGTGGGCCAGCTGCGGACCGCTTCGACCTTCTTGGGATCCATCTCTAGGTGCCCGGGAGTGACAATAAACCCGAGAAACTGAGTCTGAGAAACATGAAATTCACACTTCTCAGGTTTAACGTAGAGGTGATTGTCCAGGAGCCTCTGGAGAACCCGGCTAACATGCCCCTCATGCTCCTTCAGTGACCTCGAGAAGATGAGGATATCGTCCAGGTACACGAAGACGAACAGATTAAGCATATCCCGGAGAACATCATTAATCAGGGCTTGGAATACTGCGGGGGCATTGGTGAGCCCGAACGGCATCACCCGATATTCATAGTGCCCCGTGGGCGTGTTGAACGCCGTCTTCCATTCGTCACCTTGCCGGATCCGCACGAGATGGTAAGCATTGCGGAGATCCAGTTTAGTAAAAATGGAAGCCCCTTGAAGCAGCTCAAAAGCAGTGGCCATGAGAGGAAGAGGGTATCGATTCCGAACCGTGATCTTGTTGAGTCCCCGGTAATCAATACAAGGCCTAAGGCCCCCGTCCTTCTTTTCAACAAAAAGAAGCCCGCCCCAGCCGGGAAGTAGAGGCATGGATGAGGCCAGCTGCCAAGGACTCCTTAATGTAGGTGTCCATAGCGGCGTGCTCGGGGGAGGACAAGGAAAAGATCCGACCTCTAGGAGGGCAGCACCCAGGGAGTAGATCAATGGCACAGTCATACGTGCGATGAGGCGGTAAGGAAGTAGCCCGGGCCTTGCTGAACACAGCCTTGAACCGATGGTAAACACTGGGGACTAGGGAGACGTCAACAGACTCTTGAAACTGGGTACTAGGGGCTGAGGAACTCTGAAGCATACAGGTGAGTTGGCAAGTGGGACCCCAGCTTAGAATGGTGCCAGTAGACCAGTCGATCTGGGGATTATGTCTGCATAGCCAAGGGTGACCCAGGATTATAGGATACTCGGGAGAGTCAATGAGATAGAAGGTTTCCTCCTGCTGGTGTTGAGAGATGGTAAGTCGCAGGGACTGAGTCGCCTCTGTAACCTTTCCTGGTTCCAGAGGTCTGCCATCTAAGGCTGTAACTGCCTGGGGATGAGGAAGTAGTTGGGTCGGGATCTTAAGTTCCTTAGCCAAGGTTACATCCAGGAAATCACCTGCGGCACCGGAATCGATCATAGCCTGGACCCGATGCTGGTGGCCCTCCCAGGACAGAGTGGCTGGAATAGCCAGGACAGCGTTAGTAGGAGGAGCTCTAATTCTCCCCATCACAGCCCTCCTGTAGCTGGGCGGGGACTGGCGTTTCCCGAAAGCTCGGGGCAAGTGGAGCGGAAGTGGCCGGCAACCCCGCAGTAGAGGCACCGACGCTCCCTCATGCGACGTTCCCTTTCGTTGGGAGAAAGCCTGGAACGGCCTAACTGCATGCTCTCCAGTGAATCATGGAGCAGTTCAGGAGCCGGGGAAGCTCTGAATGACGGAGTCCAAACAGGAGAAACAGAGCTGCTCCGAGGAACTTGGGACTGAGACACCTGGCGGCGAGCCGTTCTCCGCTCTCTTAGACGATTGTCCAGGCGGATGGCCAAGGCTATGAGGGACTCGAGATCTCCAGCTGGTTCTCGGGTGGCTAACTCATCTTGAAGGGGCTCAGATAACCCTCCCTGAAAGCAGACCCTCAGCGCTTCATCATTCCATCCGCTCCTTGCTGCTATGGTCCGAAAATCAATGGCGAAATCTGCCGTGCTTCGGGGGCCCTGACGGAGAGACAGTAGGCGCTTGGAAGCCTCCCGCCCACTGACAGGATGATCGAACACCCGCTTGAACTCTTCTACAAATGCAGCGTGGGAGTCACAACAGGCCTCCTGGGACTGCCACACCGCAGAGGCCCAGGCGAGCGCCTTGTCTGAAAGAAGGGTAATGATGTAGGCAATCTTGGAACGGTCTGTGGGAAAACTTGAGGGTTGGAGCTCGAAGGTGAGGGAGCATTGGGTGAGGAAACCCTGGCAAGAGCTTGGATCCCCAGAAAAGGGCTTGGGAGGTGGTAGTCGGGGCTCCGCCAACCGAGAAGGCCTGTCGTCACTGGGAGGTGACCTGGGGGAAGGGAGAGGACCAAGGAGGCGTTCAAAGAGCTGGTGAAGGGAACTCATCATTTCGGCCAGGAGTTGAGAATGTCTAGCCATCAGCTCCTCTTGTCGGCTGAGAACGGCTTCATGGCGCTGGAAAGAAGCCTCATGTCGAGTGATCACCGCCAACAGGTCCTGGGAACTGAGTGTTTCTGGGTCCATGATGACTTGGTTATTCTGTCACAAGCTGGGCTTGAACTCCGGTCTCAGATGTGGAGAGCTGGGGGTAATACCCCTTAGCCACAGAGGAGGTGTAGTAGGACCCAAATGAAACACCCAAGGCAATACTCCAGGCAAGTAGATTTAATGTAAAAACAAAAGTTCTTAGCACTTCAAAAAATAGTCCAACAAAAGTTCTTCTCAGAAAGAGGTATACTAACAAAACAGGAGGCAAAACAAAATAACTCCACGAGGGGAGAAAAACAAACCAAAGATAACTTAGAAAACCTTACTTGGAAAGACACGGTGGAACAAAGCAGGAGACACATAGCCAGGACTCAATAACCAAGTGAGAAACAAGGGGAAAACACACAGCTAAAATACACAAGGGGAAACAAGGCACAGGTGACCTGGATCAAACTAATTAGGACACACGAGGAAGAACTAAGGCAGAGGGGAACACAGATGACCTCTAGAGGCCCGGAGACAAACAGGAGGCAGGAAGCTGACAGGCCATAGTGCAAAATAGTTACAATTTCGTATTAACACTGGAATGATAGATGTGCAAAAGATGATGTGCAAATAGAGATACTGGGGTGCAAATTAGCTAAATAAATAACAATATGGGGATGAGGTAGTTGGGTGGGCTAATTTCAGAATGGCTGTGTACAGGTGCAGTGATCGGTAAGCTGCTCTGACAACTGACGCTTAAAGTTAGTGAGGGAGATAAGAGTCTCCAGCTTCAGATATTTTTGCAGTTCGTTCCAGTCATTGGCAGCAGAGAACTGGAAGGAATGGCGGCCAAAGGAGGTGTTGGCTTTGGGGATGACCAGTGAGATATACCTGCTGTAGCGCAGACTACGGGTGGGTGTTGCTATGGTGACCAGTGAGCTAAGGTAAGACGGGGATTTGCCTAGCAGTGATTTATAGATGACCTGGAGCCAGTGGGTTTGGCGACGAATATGTAGTGAGGGCCAGCCAACAAGAGCGTACAGGTCACAATGGTGGGTAGTATATGGGGCTTTGGTGACAAAACGGATGGCACTGTGATAGACTACATCCAATTTGCTGAGTAGAGTGTTGGAGGCTATTTTGTAAATGACATCGCCGAAGTCAAGGATCGGTAGGATAGTCAGTTTTACGAGGGCATGTTTGGCAGCATGAGTGAAGGAGGCTTTGTTGTGAAATAGGAAGCTGATTCTAGATCTAACTTTTGATTGGAGATGCTTTATGTGAGTCTGGAAGGAGAGTTTACAGTCTAACCAGACACCTAGGTATTTGTAGTTGTCCATATACTCTAGGTCAGACCCGCCGAGATTAGTGATTCTAGTCGGGTGGGCGGGTGCAAGCAGCGTTCGGTTGAAGAGCATGCATTTAGTTTTACTAGTATTTAAGAGCAGTTGGAGGCTATGGAAGGAGTGTTGAATGGCGTTGAAGCTCGTTTGGAGGTGTCCAATGAAGGGCCAGATGTATATAAAATGGTGTCGTCCGCATAGAGGTGGATCCGAGCTTTACCAGCAGCAAGAGCAACATCATTGATAAACACAGAGAATAGAGTCGGCCCGAGAATTGAACCCTGTGGCACCCCCATAGAGACGGCCAGAGGTCCAGACAACAGGCCCTACGATTTGACACATTGAACTCTATCTGAGAAGTAGTTGGTGAACCAGGTGAGGCAGTCATTAGAAAAACCAAGGCTATTTAGTCTGCCAATAAGAATGCGGTGGTTGACAGAGTCAAAAGCCTTGGCCAGGTCGATGAAGACGGCTGCGCAGTACTGTCTTTTATCGATCGTGGTTATAATATCGTTTAGGACCTTAAGCGTGGCTGAGGTGCACCCATGACCAGCTCGGAAACCGGATTGCATAGCGGAGAAGGTACGGTGGGATTTGAAATGGTCGGTGATCTGTTTGTTAACTTGGCTTTCAAATACTTTCGAAGGGCAGGGCAGGATGGATATAGGTCTGTAACAGTTTGGATCTAGAGTGTCACCCCCTTTGAAGAGGGGGATGACCGCGGCAGCTTTCCAATCTCTGAGGATCTCAGACGTTACGAAAGAGAGGTTGAACAGGCAAGAAATAGGGGTTGCGACAATTTCGTCGGCTATTTTTAGAGCTTTTTCAGAACATCAGCTGTCTGAATTTGTGTGAAGGAGAAGCGGGGGGGCATGGGCAAGTTGCAGCGGAGGGTGCAGAGCTGGTGGCCGGGGTAGTGGTAGCCAGGTGGAAAGCATGGCCAGCCGTAGCAAAATGCTTGTTGAAATTCTCGATTATTGTAGATTTATCGGTGGTGACAGTGTTTCCTAGCCTCAGTGCAGTGGGCAGCTGGGAGGAGGTGCTCTTATTCTACATGGACTTTACAGTGTCCTAAAACTTTTTGGAGTTAGTGCTACAGGATGCACATTTCTGTTTGAAAAAGCTAGCCTTTCCTTTCCTAACTGATTGTGTATATTGGTTCCTGACTTCCCTGAAAAGTTGCATATCGCGGGGGCTGTTCAATGCTAATGCAGTACGCCACAGGATGTTTTTGTGCTGGTCAAGGGCAGTCAAGTCTGAGGAGAACCAGGGGCTATATCTGTTCTTAGTTCTGAATTTTTTGAATGGGGCATGCTTATTTAAGATTGAGAGGAAAGCACTTTTAAAGAACAACCAGGCATCCTCTACTGACGGAATGAGGTCAATATCCATCCAGGATACCCGGGCCAGGTCAATTAGAAAGGCCTGCTCGCTAAAGTGTTTTAGGGAGCGTTTGACAGTGATGAGGGGTGGTCGTTTGACCGCGGACCCATTACGGACGCAGGCAATAAGGCAGTGATCGCTGAGATCCTGGTTGAAGACAGCGGAGGTGTATTTAGAGGGTACATTTGTCAGGATGATATCTATGAGGGTGCCCATGTTTACAGATTTAGGGTTGTACCTGGTAGGTTCGTTGATAATTTGTGTGAGATTGAGGGCATCTAGTTTGGATTGTAGGTTGGCCGGGGTGTTAAGCATATCCCAGTTTAGGTCACCAAGCAGTACGAACTCTGAGGATAGATGGGGGGCAATCAGTTCACATATGGTGTCCAGGGCACAGCTCGGGGCCAGAGGGGGGTCTGTAGCAAGCGGCAACAGTGAGAGACTTATTTCTGGAAAGGTGGATTTTTAGAAGTAGAAGCTCAAACTGTTTGGGCACAGACCTGGATAGTACGATAGAGCTCTGCAGGCTATCTCTACAGTAGATTGCAACCCCACCCCCTTTGGCAGTTCTATCGAGACGGAAAATGTTGTAGTTGGGGATGGACATTTCTGAATTTTTGGTGGCCTTCCTAAGCCAGGATTCAGACACTGCTAGGACATCAGGGTTGGCGGAGTGTGCTAACGCAGTGAATAACTCAAACTTAGGGAGGAGGCTTCGGATGTTAACGTGCAAAAAACCAATGCTTTTACGGTTACAGAAGTCAACAAATGATAACGCCTGGGGAGTAGGAGTGATACTGGGGGCTACAGGGCCTGGGTTAACCTCTACATCACCAGAGGAACAGAGGAGGAGTAGAATAAGGATACAGCTAAAGGCTTTAAGTACTGGTCTTCTAGTGCGTTGGGTACAGAGAAAAAAAGGGGTAGGTTTCCGGGCGTTGTAGAATAGATTCAGGGCATTATGTACAGAAAAGGATATGGAAGGATATGAGTACAGTGGAGGTAAACCTAAGCGTTGGGTAACGATGAAAGAGATAGCATCACTGGAGGCACCGATTGAGTCGGTCTCCGCGTGTATGGGGGGTGGGACAAAGGAGCTATCTATGGCAGGTTGAGCTGGGCTGGGGGATCTACAGTGAAATAGTACAATAAGAAATAACCGAAACAGCAATAAGCAAGGCATATTGAAATGGGAGAGAGGCATAAAGCAATCACAGGTGTTATTCGAGAGCTAAGACAACAGCTGGTAATGGCGACAAAGTTAGGGCTGAGGCTAAACATAAACAGGATGCGGTACCGTATAAAGGAACAGTCCAGCAGGCATCAGCTGTATAGCTGAGTTATCATAAGGTCCGGTGAACAGCAATAGGAGAGTTCGGAGGTAGTTCGGGGGCTGCTATAGCACTAGCAAGCAAGAGGCCACGGCTAGCGTGTGCTAGCGGGCCGGGGCTAGCATATGGATCTTCGTGGTCAACGTCGTAACGGGAAACCTGTTGTAATCACATCAGACGATTTCGTCGGCAGACCAGTCGTGTTGGATCGGCGGGGCTCCATGTCAACACTAGGAGGTCCCATCCGGTTGACAGAGAGGTAGATAGCCGGGAGATGGGCCTGGCTCGCGGCTAGCTCGAGGCTGATTAGCCAACAACAACGTCCATTTGATTGCAGCTATCTAGCTACGATGATCCGGTGTTAAAGGTCCAGTGAATCAGTGATTCCGGCAGAAAAAACGATATGTTCTGGGTAGATAACGCGTAGTGCTTGTCAAGCGGGAACGAAGGCCACTGTGTCCCTGTGTTGTTGCCATTCATACCCTCCCCATTGAGTAGACTGTATGCATCAACGAAGGCCACTGTGTCTCGGCCTTGTCTCAGGATTGTAAGTTGGTGGTTGAGGATATCCCTCTAGTGGTGCGGGGGCTGTGCTTTGGCAGAGTGGGTGGGGTTATATCCTTCCTGTTTGGCCCTGTCCGGGGGTTTCTTCGGATGGGGCCACAGTGTCTCCGGACCGCTCCTGTCTCAGCCTCCAGTATTTATGCTGCAGTAGTTTATGTGTCGGGGGGCTGGGGTTAGTTGGTTATACCTGGAGTACTTCTCCTGTCTTATCCAGTGTCCTGTGTGAATTTAAGTATGCTCTCTCTAATTCTCTCGTTCTCTCTTTCTCTCTGAGAACCTGAGCCCTAGGACCATACGTCAGGACTACCGGGCATGATGACACCTTGCTGTCCCCAGTCCGCCTGGCCTTGCTGCTATTCCAGTTTCAACTGTTCTGCCTGCGGTTACGAAACCCCTACCTGTCCCAGACCTGCTGTTTTCAACTCTTAATGATCGGCTATGAAAAGCCAACTGAGATTTATTCCTGATTATTATTTGACCATGCTTGTCACTTATGAACATTTTTGAACATCTTGGCATGGTTCTGTTATAATCTTCACCCGGCACAGCCAGAAGAGGACTGGCCACCCCTCATAGCCTGGTTCCTCTCTAGGTTTCTTCCTAGGTTTTCGCCTTTCTAGGGAGTTTTTCCTAGCCACCGTGCTTCTACACCTGCATTACTAGCTGTTTGGGGTTTTAGGCTGGGTTTCTGTACAGCACTTCGAGATATTAGCTGATGTAAGAAGGGCTATATAAAATAAAATTGATTGATTGATCAAGGTGACATCTATATGGTTATCAATATTAGTTATTTCTTGTGTAAGCTGCTATCCTACTTGAAATAAATTCATGGGAGGAAGGGGAAAGAATTGCTACCGCCGGCGACATGACCTTGCAGCTACCGAGTAGGAAGCACCTCTCAGTGGTCAGCAGGCACGTCGAAACAACAGCGGTGTACTGGTCGCTGGTGTCGTGACGTGCCTTTCATTATTGTGATGACTATTATTTATCGAATAATTACCTACTATGTTTAATTGTTACTAGTGTCACGACCGTCTTCAAAGGGAGTAGACCAAAGCGCAGCGTTTGAAGTGAACATGACTTTATTAATAAAGTGCAACACGAAAAACAATAAACAACGACGAAACGTGAAGTCCAACAGTACAAAGACTGAACACGGAACAAAAACCCACAAACACAAGGTGAAAACACACAGTTTAAATATGGCTCCCAATCAGAGATAACGAGCCGACAGCTGACACTCGTTACCTCCGATTGGGAGTCACATGACTAATCAAAACCAACAAAACCAAACACACCCAATAACACAACATAACCTACCCAAAACCCAACAAAACGAACACACCCTGACTCAAAATACAAGTCCCGGAGCCAGAGTGTGACAGTACCCCCCCCTAAAGGCGCGGACTGCGACCGCGCCTCACAACCCCACAATAGGGGGAGGGCTGGGTGGGTGTTGCTCCTCGGAGGCGGCTCCGGCTCGGGCTTGACCACCACCCCACTATAGTCACTACCCACTCTCGTAGCCTCCTCCAAATGACCACCCTCCAATTTAACCCACCTGGATTAAGGGGCAGCACCGGACTAAGGGGTAGCACCGGACTAAGGGGCAGCACCAGGATAAGAGGCAGCACCAGGCTAAGGGGCAGCACCGGACTGAATGGCGGATCCTGGCTGGCTGGCTCTGGCGGATCCTGGCTGGCTGGCGGATCCTGGCTGGACGGCTCTGGCAGATCCTGGCTAGACGGCTCTGGCGGATCCTGGCTGGGCGGCTCTGGCGGATCCTGGCTAGACGGCTCTGGCGGATCCTGGCTGGACGGCTCTGGCGGATCCTGGCTGGACGGCTCTGGCGGATCCTGGCTGGACGGCTCTGGCGGATCCTGGCTGGACGGCTCTGGCGGATCCTGGCTGGACGGCTCTGGCGGATCCTGGCTGGACGGCTCTGGCGGATCTGGCTGGCTCATGGCTGGCTGACGGATCTGGCTGCTCATGGCTGGCTGACGGATCTGGCTGCTCATGGCTGGCTGGCGGATCTGGCTGCTCATGGCTGGCTGACGGATCTGGCTGCTCGCGGCTGGCTGACGGATCTGGCTGCTCGTGGCTGGCTGACGGATCTGGCTGCTCATGGCTGGCTGACGGATCTGGCTGCTCACGGCTGGCTGACGGATCTGGCTGCTCATGGCTGGCGGAAGGCTCTGGCTGATCCTGTCTGGCGGAAGGCTCTGGCTGATCCTGTCTGGCGGAAGGCTCTGGCTGATCCTGTCTGGCGGAAGGC
The DNA here is from genome assembly GCF_020615455.1 of Coregonus clupeaformis. Classification (NCBI taxonomy): domain Eukaryota; kingdom Metazoa; phylum Chordata; class Actinopteri; order Salmoniformes; family Salmonidae; genus Coregonus; species Coregonus clupeaformis. The sequence goes on from NC_059202.1 coordinate 33,824,156, forward strand.
TCTGGCTGATCCTGTCTGGCGGACGGCTCTAGCGGCTCCTGTCTGGCGGAAGGCTCTAGCGGCTCCCGGTCTGGCGGACGGCTCTGAAGGCTCATGGCAGACGGGCGGCTTTGCAGGCTCAGTACAGACGGGGCGGCTTTAGCGCCGTTGGGCAGACGGGCAGTTCAAGCGCCGTTGGGCAGAGCGGGCAGTTCAGGCGCCATTGGGCAGACGGGCAGTTCAGGCGCCGTTGGGCAGACGGGCAGTTCAGGCGCCGTTGGGCAGACGGGCAGTTCAGGCGCCGTTGGGCAGACGGGCAGTTCAGGCGCCGTTGGGCAGACGGGCAGTTCAGGCGCCGTTGGGCAGACGGCAGACTCTGGCCGGCTGAGACGCACTGTAGGCCTGATCGTGGGGCCGGAACTGGTGGTCCCGGGCTGAGGACACGCATCTCAGGGCTAGTGCGGGGAGCAGCAACAGGCCGGGCTGGGCTGGCGACGCACCCCGTAGGCTTCGTGCGTGGAGCAGGAACAGGCCGGGCTGGACTGGTGACGCACCCCGTAGGATCCGTGCGTGGAGCAGGAACAGGCCGGGCTGGGCTGGTGACGCACATCGTGGACCTGGTGCGTGGAGTAGGAACAGGCCGGTCCGTACCGGGAACACACACCACTGGCCTTAACTGGGGGATCAGGAACGGGCCGGACCGGACTGGTAACACACCTCAGTCTCTCACGCCGTGCCACAACAACTTCCCTCCCTCTACTCGCCAATGGCTCCCGTAATCCGATAGCCTTCTCTCCACATCTCCCTGTGGCAGCCTCCTGCTGCCCAGGCGCCCAAGCCATGTGCCCCCCCCCCAAAGTTTTTTGGGGTTGCCTCTCGTCCTTCCGACGATGGCCCTGCTGATGCCGTTGCTCCTCTCCTGCCAGGTTCTCCCCCTTCATCGCCCTCCGGTACCGGACGGCCTCCTCCTGCGTAATATGTCCCCAGCCGAGGAGGACATCCACCAGCGTTATCTCCTTACCCGGCGCTTCCTCCCCAAGAAATTCTTGGGTAGTACTCTCGGGCTTCCAGCCTTGCCTCCGTGCTGCCTCCTCATATCGCCGCCTCTCGGCTTTAGCTGCCTCCAGCTCTTCACGAGGACGGCGATATTCTCCCCGGTTGTGCCCAAGGCCCCTTACCATCCAGAATCTCCTCCCATGTCCATGAATCCTTTATGGGTGGATATAAATCCTGTGTAGGTGGATCCTGTTGCCGCTTGACACGCTGCTTGGTCCTTTTATGGTGGGGTTTTCTGTCACGACCGTCTTCAAAGGGAGTAGACCAAAGCGCAGCGTTTGAAGTGAACATGACTTTATTAATAAAGTGCAACACGAAAAACAATAAACAACGACGAAACGTGAAGTCCAACAGTACAAAGACTGAACACGGAACAAAAACCCACAAACACAAGGTGAAAACACACAGTTTAAATATGGCTCCCAATCAGAGATAACGAGCCGACAGCTGACACTCGTTACCTCCGATTGGGAGTCACATGACTAATCAAAACCAACAAAACCAAACACACCCAATAACACAACATAACCTACCCAAAACCCAACAAAACGAACACACCCTGACTCAAAATACAAGTCCCGGAGCCAGAGTGTGACAACTAGTTTAAATTAATCATGTAACAATTAACTCATTAGGAATTTGGGGCACCACGGGAAAAGTTGTTTAACAAGTTACCGTTTCCCGAATTAACTCTAAAGATATCTAGATATTCCTTATAATTTAACAGTCATTTATTAATCATTTACCTCAAATCAGTCTCATTCTGAAAGTTGTAGGCTCTTTAAGTTTGCACGAACCCGGGTCTTACTGATCATTCCTTACCACACAAATTGATTTAATTATTTATTTACTAACTAATTAAAAATGATAACACAAGATACAAACACGTACACGGTATAGGTAGGATTAGAAACTTAATACTGTACAGTGAAAACGGGTCCCTAGCGGACTAACACAATATGACACTTGTTACAAAAGATGGTGATTTAAAGAGAGAGAGAGAGAGAGAGAGAGAGAGAGAGAGAGAGAGAGAGAGAGAGAGAGAGAGAGAGAGAGAGAGAGAGAGAGAGAGAGAGAGAGAGAGAGAGAGAGAGAAAACACTTGGATACACATGGACCTACACTCACAGTAATCCTAATACTTTGCCCAGAACTGCCGCCCATTAAGGAAGAAAAGCAATGCATTAATTTACGTGTTAGAGGTCTCCTGGTGTATCTCTGTTGGACCCAGGCCATTGTGGGAAGGGGTCTATTGGACCTTCTCTCTCGGATGGCCTTTTAGATGTAAGGCTCAGATTGTCCACAAGAGGTCACAGTGTCCTTCTTCTTAGTTGTCTGTTTACTTTCACTCGTTCTGGAAGTGGTCTTCTGGATGATCCCCTGTGGGGTGATGAGAGCAGTGTAGTAGACAATGGTTTGAAGAGAGTAACAGGATGGTCCCACTTAAATTCACCTTCTTAGATACAGTACTTAGAACAGCTACTCAGCCGTAACATTGATTGTTAGTGGAGGCAACTTTGTCGTCTTCACCTCGTGTTGATTTTCAGGGTCGGGACCAATATGGACAAAAGCTGCAGCTTGAGGTTCGTCTAGTCTGATCTGATAATTCTTATCTCAGTCTTTTATGCACTCTGGTAAAGAGGGGCGTTTCCGTCATACTGACACGCTCTCTGAGCTCCCTCGGGCGTGGCTAGTTATGAGGCAAAAGTATTATTATCACTATGATTTTGATAGAAAGCTAAAATCACATTCCTATCTTCAGGAAAACATTGTCTTCCTCCTTGATATTTTCTACACAAGGTAAAGGATGTAAGCCTGATATCCACAGTGTAAAAGCTCTTCAAGTCACAATGTTTTCCTTATAACGCCTTTATACAATTTTTTATGACATCACAAAATAGACATTCATTTCCCATATTCCATTTCTCATCATTCCCAACGTTTGGATGTTGAAATATATTATCCCAATGTTCATTGTTGCATGTGAAGTATTTGGGCGGGAAAAGTCTCTGCCTGGCCATTTGCCAAGCTGATGTGATCCTCACCCAGGGAGAGTCATGACACTGGCTTATCGACTCGTGCAGCTCAATCAGCCATGAAAAACGTCTTGAGTGGCAACAAATCTGCCCAATTAGCTGATTTGCTTTCCATACACCCACTTCTTTCGACACACCCACTTGCCCATACTCCGGTCGCCATATTGGGCTGCAGCTGCCCATTCCACAAATAGCACAATGAGCCAGATGTTTTACCGGATGTATAAATCTGAAGCATCCGGTTGGCATTTCCACTCACCACCAGATATGGTGATTAGAGGAAGCCCAGTGGTCGGCAGTAGGAGAAGATGGAGCGAGATTGATTTTGGCCGACATTCAGCAAATGTTCACATCAATTAAATATTTGATCTCCATACAGCCCCATTACTTATCAATGTGCGTACATACTGTATAACACTGATGCATACTTAACATTCTATTGAGTTTCGAAACTGTCTGAAAGCTGAGTTTCCCCAGCTGAGTTTTGAACAATAACCAAGTATCCTGTGATTTGTGTTGCAGCCGTTTGCACAATGGTGTAGTCTCCAGCCCAAAGATTCTTCCAAGATGCCAGAGAGTGCGTGGAAGCTGGTATTCTACACCATGTCCTGGTCCTACAGCACCTACCTGCTCTTCTTCACCAACTACACCTTTTTCCACGACCCACCCTCCGTATTCTATGGTAAGACATACACAAAAAAAAAAGCTGCACAATTATTGTTAGATGATACATATACCTAAAATATTCGGTAGTGGAACTCAGTCGGGCATTCAACTGCTGTTGAGAGTTATAATAGTAGAATGCACAAGGGGCAGTTTTCGAAATTTGGTAGTTGCATGGGCAGTTTTTCTCTTCTTTTGTCATTCACTAACATACCTTGGAGAGCTACACTACATGACCAAAAGTATGTAGACACCAGCTCATCGAACATCTCATTCCAAAATAATGCGCATTAATATAGAGTTGATCTCCCCTTTGCTGGTATAACAGCCTCCACTCTTCTGGGAAGACTTTCCACTAGATGTTGGAACATTGCTGCGGACACTTGCTTCCATTCAGCCACAAGAGCATTAGTGAGGTCGGGCACTGATGTTGGGCGATTAGGCCTGGCTCGCAGTCGGCGTTCCAATTCATCCCAAAGGTGTTCGATGGGGTTGAGGTCAGGGCTCTGTGCAGGCCAGTCGTTCTTCCACACCGATCTTGACAAACCATTTCTGTATGGACCTCGCTTTGTGCACGGGGGCATTGTCATGCTGAAACAGGAAACGTCCTTCCCCAAACTGTTGCCACAAAGTTGGAAGCACAGAATCGTCTAGAATGTCATTGTATGCTGTAGCGTTAAGATTTCCCTTCACTGGAACTAAGGGGCCTAGCCCAAACCATGAAAAACAGCCCCAGACCATTATTCCTCCTCCACCAAACTTTACAGTTGGCACTATGCAATCGGGCAGGTAGCGTTCTCCTGGCATCCGCCAAACCCAGATTAGTCCGTCGAACTACCAGATGGTGAACCGTGAATCATCACTCCAGAGAATGTGTTTCCACTGCTCCAGAGTCCAATGATGACGCGCTTTACACCACTCCAGCCGACGCTTGGCATTGCGCATGGTGAGCTTAGGCTTGTGTGCGGTTGCTCCGCCATGGAAACCCATTTCATGAAGCTCCCGACAAACAGTTATTGTGCTGACGTTGGTTCCAGAGGTAGTTTGGAACTTGGTAGTGAGTGTTGCAACCGAAGCTACGCGCTTCAGGTTGAAAATGTCAGGTGAAGACACGTGCCAGCTGGTCAGCGCATGCTCTGAGTACGCGTCCTGATAATCCGTCTGGCTCTGCGGCCTTGTGAATGTTAACCTGTTTAAAGGTCTTACTCTCATTAGCTACGGAGAGCGTGTTCACACAGTCGTCTGGAACAACTGGTGTTCTCATGCATGGTTCAGTTTTGCTTGCCTCAAAGCGAGCATAGAAGGCATTTAGTTTGTCTGGTAGGCTCACATCACTGGGCAGTTCGCAGATGGGTTTCCCTTTGTAATCCGTGATAGTTTGCAAGCCCTGCCACATCTGATGAGCGCCAGAGCCGGTTTAGTAGGATTAAATCTTAGTCATGTATTGACGCTTTGCCTGTGTGATGGTTTGTTGGAGGGCGTAGTGGGATTTCTTGCAAGCGTCCGGATTAATGTCCCGCTCCTTGAAAGCTGCAGCTCTAGCCTTTAGCTCAGTGCGGATGTTGCTTATGATCCATGGCTTCTGGCCGGGATAGGTACGTACGTTTACTGTGGGGACGACGTAGTCGATTAACTTATTATTGAAGCCGGTGACTGATGTAGTATACTCCTCAACGCCATCGGATGAATCCTGGAACATATTGTAGTCTGTACTAGCAAAACAGTCCTGTAGGTTAGCATCCGCTTCATTGGACTACTTCCGTATTGAGCGCATCACTGGTACTTCCTGTTTGAGTTTTTGTCTGTAAGCAGGAATCAGGATATAGTTATGGTCAGATTTGTGAGACGCGGTGTGGGTGAGTGTGCAAAGCTGTCATCAAGGCAAAGGGTGGCTATTTGAAGAATCTCAAATATAAAATATATTTTGATTTGTTTAATACTTTTTTGGTTACTACACGATTTCATATGTGTTATTTCATAGTTTTGATGTCTTCACTATTATTCTACAATGTAGAAAATAGTACAAATAAATAAAAACCCTTGAATGAGTAGGTGTTCTAAAACTTTGGACCGGTAGTGTATGTTTTGTTTTATATGTAATGTAAGTGCCTTAATGTGTTTCAACCCCAGGTAGAGTAATGGGGATCCCTAATAAATACAAATACAAAATACAAAATGTGCGTGTGTATGTGTGTGTCAGCCAGCATGTTTGTTGTGTCTGTGTTTGCGTCAGTGTATGTTCCAGCAGTCATGTTTGTGTGTGTGTGCGTGTGTGTGTGCCAGCACGTGTGTGTGTTTCCCCTGTGGAGTTCCCCCAGGCCGTTCCTCTAACCCTTAGCCTCTCTCTCTGTCGTCTCCCTCTCCCAGAATGGAAGAGTGGCATGACGGTGCCCATGGACATCGCCATCGCCTACCTGATCCAGGGCAGCTTCTATGGACACTCCATCTACGCCACGGTCTACATGGATGCCTGGAGGAAGGATTCTACCGTCATGGTGGTGCACCATGTCATCACCCTGGCCCTCATCACCTTCTCCTATGCTTTCAGGTAGCTAACCTCTCCCTGCCTGTCTGGTGGCCCCAGGTTTGGGAAACACTGTGATGCTTTGTAATCTACTGCCTTTCGGGTAACATTGATGAAATATTGGCAACATATCCTCTTAGAAATAGTTGTAAACGATAGATGTAGATGCTATTGTCGAGTTGTCGAATCACACTCTTAGAAAAAAAGGTGCTATCTAGAACCTAAAGGAGAACCCTTTGAAGAACCCTTGTTGGTTCCAGGTAGAACCCTTTTGGTTACAAGAGCAACCATTTTGGGTTCCATGTAGAACCCTTTCCACAGAGGGTTCTACATAGAACCCAAAATGGTTCTACCTGTAACCAAAAAGGGTTTTACATGGAACCAAAAAGGGTTCTCCTATTGGGACAGCTGAAGAACCCTTTTGGAACTGTCGTGGAAATTCTACACAGGGACACTCAAAGTCAATCTTAAATGAATCATTGTTTATTATCAGCACGCTGGAGAGGTTCCAAACAACTCAATGCTCCAAGTACACATGTCGATCAGGAGCTCCACCTGGGGAAGTCCAGTTAGTTCTCTTATATACAGACAAGTTATATTTGCATGATTTAGTTTATTCATCATTCATAATTAATTCATCATTAACGTTTGCTTCCTTCATGTGACCGACCAATACTGGGTCATGCATGTGACAGACCAAAACCTCACAAGGTGTCACGGTTTCGGCCGAGGCTGCCTCTCTCCCTTGTTCGGGCAGGCTTCGGCGTTCGTCGTCTCCGGAATTCTAGCTGCCACCGTTCTATGTTCTGTGTTTCCTGTTTTATTAGTTTTGTCTGTTAGCCACACCTGTTTTGTGTTAGGTCTCATTATGCACCCTATTTAGTTCCCTGTTTGTGTGTATAGTGTTGTGTGTAATTGTCGCTTGTCAGATGGTTGCGTAGCTGTGTTATTTTTCCAGTACGCCAGTATTAGTAGTGTCCTCCTCTGTTTAGGAGAGTTTTGCGCACTGTGTTTTCGTGCGATCGTGTGTTGACGCCTGTGCGCGTCTGTTTGGCCTCCTGCCGTTTGTGGATTATTTTGCATAGTAAAGTCTTGTTGGACTGTACCTCTGCTTCTGCGCCTGATTCCCCACCACACCATCACTACATCGTTGACAGAATTACACACCTTTAACATGGAATCAGCGGGAGCCGAAGCAGCGCCCGACGAGACTGGAGGTCCAGGTTCGGGAGCAACAGGAACAGATCCTCCAGATGGGAACCGCCCTGCAGGGAGGTAATCACCACGCTCCGAGGCTGGGGCGCACCTCCAACACCTTCCTCACCGCCAGCCCAGCCAGCACCATCGGCCAGCCTGCCCATTCCAGCGCCAGAACACCGAGGGATCCGACTCGCTCTCCCGAGGGCCTACGACGGAACCGCGGCTGGGTGTCAGGGATTCCTCCTCCAGGTGGAGTTGTACCTGGCCACCGTACACCCGGCACCCTCGGGGCATGAGAGCGTGTCTGCCCTGATATCCTGCCTGTCCGGGAAGGCGTTGGAATGGGCCAACGCGGAGTGGAGGAAGATCGACGCCGCGAGTATCACCTACGACGAGTTCTCCCGCCGCTTTAGGGCGGTGTTCGACCATCCCCCGGAGGGGAAAGCGGCGGGGGAGCGTCTGGTCTTCCTCCGGCAGGGGAGGAGGAGTGCTCAGGAATTCGCGCTTGAATTCCGTACTCTAGCGGCTGATGCAGGGTGGAATGAGCGGGCCCTCGTCGATATATATCGATGTAGCCTAAGAGAGGACGTCCGTGAGAGCTGGCCTGTAGGGACACCAGTCTCTCTTTCGACCAGCTGGTCGACATGTCAATCAGGTTAGATAACCTATTGGCCACCCGCGGACGTCCTGAGGGGGGTCCGTCCATTTCACCCTCCAGCGCATCCGAGCCGTGTCCTATGGAGCTCGGGGGCGCTGGCGCTAGAGATAGGAGGAGTCGGCAGGTGAGGGGGTCCATCCACTGCACCAACTGTGGTCGGGGAGGACACACCGCGGCTAGGTGCTGGGGATGGCCTCCTCTGGGAGATGACGACAGGTCCCGCACTGGGGATTCCCTCCAGGTGAGTAGGCGCCCCACTCACCCAGAGCTCACTGTTGCCCATTTTTGTATGCCTGTGCGTTTTCCGCAGGTGGCACCTCATTCCCAGTATAAGGCGCTGGTAGATTCAGGCGCGGCTGGGAATTTTATTGATAAGAAGTTTTGTTTAGAGTTAGGGTTTCCCCTTCTCCCTGTTGATGTTCCTTTTTCCCGTTCACGCCCTAGATAGTCGTCCGTTGGGTACGGGCTTAATCAGGGAGGTCACGGCGCCACTTAGGATGTGTGCGCAGGGGAGTCATCAGGAGATAATTCAACTGTTTCTGATTGACTCTCCTGCGTATCCGGTGGTGCTGGGCATGCCCTGGTTAAGTACCCATAACCCCGTTATTTCGTGGCAGGAGAGGGCTCTGATGGAGTGGTCTGCTCAGTGTGTGGGTAGATGTTTGGGCGTTTCCATAGGGGCTACCTCGGTGGAGAGTCCAAACCAGGTGCCCGCATTGCACATTCCACCTGAGTATGGGGATTTGGCTATTGCGTTTAGTAAGGCGAGGGCGACGCGGTTGCCACCCCATAGGCAGGGGGATTGTGCGATAGACCTTCAGGCAGGAGCTGCGCTCCCACGGAGTCATGTGTATCCTCTGTCTCAGGAGGAGAAGAAAGCTATGGAGGTTTACATAGACGAATCACTGAGACAAGGATACATACGGCCGTCCACTTCCCCCGCGTCCTCGAGTTTCTTTTTCGTGAAGAAGAAGGATGGGGGTTTGCGTCCGTGCATCGATTACCGTGGTCTCAATCAGATTACGGTGAAGTATAGTTATCCACTCCCGCTGATTGCGACCATGACTGAGTCGTTGCATGGGGCGCGTTTCTTCACGAAATTAGATCTCAGGAGCGCGTACAACTTGGTGCGCATCAGGAAGGATGATGAATGGAAAACAGCCTTTAGTACCACCTCGGGCCATTACGAGTATCTAGTCATGCCATACGGGTTGATGAATGCTCTGTCAGTTTTCCAATCATTCGTGGATGAGATCTTCAGGGACATGCAGGGACAGGGAGTCGTGGTGTACATAGATGACATTCTCGTGTACTCACCTACCCGTGTCGAGCATGTGGCCCTGGTGCGCAGGGTGTTGCGGAGGCTGGTGGAGCACGACCTGTATGTGAAGGCAGAGAAGTGTCTGTTTTTCCAGGAGTCGATTTCCTTTTTGGGGTATCAGTTGTCTGCGTCAGGGGTGAAGATGGAGGTAGACCGAGTGTCAGCCGTGCGTAATTGGCAAACACCAACCACTGTGAAAGAGGTGCAGCAGTTTTTGGGGGTTTGCGAATTACTACCGGAGGTTTATCCGGGGGTTTTGGGCAAGTGGCAGCTCCCATCACGTCTCTCTTAAAGGGGGGGCCCGGTGCGTCTGCAGTGGTCAGTCGAGGCGGACAGGGCGTTTGAGAAGCTGAAGGACCTGTTCACCTCGGCTCCGGTGCTGGCGCATCCGGATCCCTCTTTACCATTTCAGGTAGAGGTGGACGCGTCTGAGGCCGGTATTGGCGCCGTGCTTTCACAACGGTCAGGCGCGCCACCTAAACTCCGCCCCTGTGCCTTCTATTCCAAGAAGCTCAGCCCGGCGGAGCGAAAATTATGACGTAGGGGACAGGGAGCTGTTAGCTGTGGTACAGGCCCTTAAGGTGTGGAGGCACTGGCTTGAGGGGGCTCAACACCCTTTCCTCATTTTGACGGACCACCGTAACCTGGAGTACATCCGGGCAGCGAGGAGGCTGAACCCTCGACAGGCTAGATGGAGTATGTTTTTGACCCGTTTCTCTTTTAAGATCACCTACATCCCTGGGTCACAAAACGCTAAGGCAGATGCGCTGTCTCGGCGGTATGACGGGGAGGAGAGGTCCGTGGAGCCCACTCCCCATACTGCCGGAGTCGTGTCTAGTGGCACCGGTGGTGTGGGAGCTTCGATTCTGAGCTCGAGCGGGCATTACGCACCGACCCTAGTCCACCACAATGCCCGGAGGGTCGGAAGTATGTTCCGCTCGAGTGTCGGGATCGATTGATCTATTGGGCTCACACGTCACCCTCCTCTGGACATCCGGGTATCGGCCGGACAGTGCACTGTCTTAGTGCCAAATATTGGTGGCCCACGTTGGCCAGGGATGTGAGGGTTTATGTTTCCTCCTGCTCGGTGTGCGCCCAGTGTAAGGCGCCTAGACATCTGCCTAGGGGTAAGTTACTGCCCCTGCCCGTTCCACAACGACCATGGTCCCACCTCTCGGTGGATTTTATAACTGACCTTCCCCTCTCTCAAGGGAATACTACACTCCTGGTCGTTGTGGACCGGTTCTCTAAGGCCTGTCGTTTGCTCCCCATGCCGGGTCTTCCTACTGCCCTGCAGACCGCCGAAGCACTATTCACTCATGTGTTCCGGCACTACGGGGTGCCCGAGGACATTGTGGCTGACCGGGGTCCCCAATTCACCTCCAGAGTCTGGAGAGCTTTTATGGAGCGGTTGGGGGTCTCGGTGAGCCTCACCTCGAGTTACCACCCGGAGAGTAATGGGCAGGTGGAACGCGTAAACCAGGATGTGGGCAGGTTTCTCAGAACATACTGCCGGGACCGGCCGGAGGAGTGGGCGAGATATGTGCCCTGGGCCGAGATGGCACAGAACTCTCTCCGCCACTCCTCCACCCAACTAACCCCTTTTCAGTGTGTTTTAGGGTACCAGCCGGTTCTGGCACCATGGCATGAGAGCCAGATCGAGGCCCCGCTGTGGATGAGTGGGTGCGGCGCTCGGAGGAGACGTGGAACGCTGCACACGTCCATCTGCAGCGTGCCATACGTCGACAGAAGACGAGCGCCGACCTACACCGCAGTGAGGGGCCTGTGTACGCACCTGGAGATCGAGTCTGGCTCTCTGCCAGAAACCTGCCCCTCCGCCTGCCCTGTCGGAGACTGGGTCGGCGGTTTGTAGGGCCATTTAAAGTCCTGAGAAGGTTGAACGAGGTTTGTTATAGATTACAGTTACCAGTGGAGTATAAGTGTATTAACCCCCTCGTTCCATGTGTCCCTTCTCAGGCCGGTGGTAGCGGGCCCACTCCAAGAACATGAGATCTTGGAGACTCCTCCGCCCCGTTGGACATCGAGGGGGCACCGGCGTACACCGTGAGATCCATCTTGGATTCTAGACGTCGGAGGGGGTCTTCAGTATCTAGTGGAGTGGGAGGGGTACGGTCCGGAGGAGCGGTGCTGGGTGCCGAGGAGAGACATTTTGGACCCGTCGCTCCTGACGGAATTCCATCGGGGGTATCCGACGCGCCCTGCGCCGCGGCCTCCGGGTCGTCCCCAAGGACGGAGTCGGCGCGCGTCTGGAGCCGCGCGTCAAGGGGGGGGTACTGTCACGGTTTCGGCCGAGGCTGCCTCTCTCCCTTGTTTGGGCAGGCTTCGGCGTTCGTCGTCTCCGGAATTCTAGCTGCCACCGTTCTATGTTCTGTGTTTCCTGTTTTATTAGTTTTGTCTGTTAGCCACACCTGTTTTGTGTTAGGTCTCATTATGCACCCTATTTAGTTCCCTGTTTGTGTGTATAGTGTTGTGTGTAATTGTCGCTTGTCAGATGGTTGCGTAGCTGTGTTATTTTTCCAGTACGCCAGTATTAGTAGTGTCCTCCTCTGTTTAGGAGAGTTTTGCGCACTGTGTTTTCGTGCGATCGTGTGTTGACGCCTGTGCGCGTCTGTTTGGCCTCCTGCCGTTTGTGGATTATTTTGCATAGTAAAGTCTTGTTGGACTGTACCTCTGCTTCTGCGCCTGATTCCCCACCACACCATCACTACATCGTTGACACAAGGCTTCTTCTCTAAGCTGAGACATTGAAACTGAGAAATCCCTTTCTCAAAACAAGGTTCTGGGCTTACTGCCAAATTTCAGATACTGATAGTGAGGATTCGTTCAATCAGTCACTTGCATGAACACAGAAATGGGTTATTAGAAAAGCACAAACTTAAACATTTCCATCACAGAACCCATTTTTCTAAGAATGCGGAATGCTGATTTGTCATAGCTTTAAAAGGCTCTAGGTTATTTGATGTTGAAAAAAAAATCTGTGTTATTTGATGACTGTAAGACTATTCCCCTCCTTTAAACAATATTTGTTTCAAAGTCAATCCGTCATTGACTAAGACTAACCCCCTTGGCTTTCACATTGCACCATCCAGCTAACAGCACAGCTATGTCCTTGGCTAATATTGTTTGTGTACTGATGCTGTGCTCCCCACTGCTGTCTCCTCTCAGATTCCACAACATCGGGTTGCTGGTGCTGTTCCTCCACGACATCAATGACATCCAGCTGGAGTTCACCAAGCTCAATGTATACTTCAAGACCCGTGGAGGGGGCTACTACATCATCAACGACATCCTGTCCAACATGGGCTCTGTCAGCTTCAGCATCACCTGGTGAGGAGAGAGAAGACACACACAGACAAGCACCTGTAGTGTCGAGATAACGATGCTAATTATGCTGTGATGACAAGAAATGCGCTGACACTGTCCTTGATTATAATGGTTTATTACATCAAAGATTTCAGCGTCAATTTACAGACTCCTGCAGACATCTGGAGAACAACTGACCCAATCTCTAATATGTTATATTCTCTCCGTCCTTTGTTCCAACCATGGTATTTATAATATGTAACATGATATGGGTGGCCACCAATCCCTGGCCTCCACATAACAGACTTCCTTTGTTTTAGGGGGCCCCTATAGTAATGCTTTCCAGATGCTTCCGCAAGCTGAGTCAACTTCCTCTAACACACCATTTGCAAACGTCAGCAAAGTCATAAACTGTTTAGATACTACACACCAGTGTTGGGGAGTAGTGAACTACATGTAGTTCAACTAGTGATTTAACTACATTTTGCAGTAGCTTGGTGGTAATTGAACAAAATTCAAATCTTGGTAGTGTTTTCAGTAGTTCATTACTTGTTTTGCCATGTAGCGGTGTAGCTGACTGCTGGAACTACACACTACTTTATTTTTCAAATATAAAATAAAATATGGGTGAAGTAGGCAAGAACTTCCTTTCTTTTTCAGCATCACCCCTTTCTAATTCTCACTTGAAACATAGTTTTTGTGTTTAATATGCTAAATTACACATTCTGTTAACATCTTACTCCAGAGTGATCTGTTGTTGCGATTTGTAGTCTATGACATTTCAGATTTAGATATGATAATTTATCACGAAGTGAACGACTTTTTCAAAGTAACTTTAGTTTAGTAAACTATATTTTTCTTACGGGTAACTTTAGTGTAGTTTAACTTCTTCCCGTGTTAAGTAATTGGTAGATTGCAGGGCTCTACACTGCCCTTTTTTTTACAGGGAGCACATGTGCGCCTAAGTTGAAAAATGTAGGAGCACAATGAAAAATATTTGAGGTAACGAGCTGTTTTCTTTGTAGTAATGGTACATGCATGACATCATGAATCGGCGCTCAGTGTATTCTCCATGGCACTCAGTGAAGTGCGCTCAGTGAAGTAATCATTGCAACAATTATCATCTGGGTGATGCTTTTCTAGGTGCACTCGTACTCCTAAATAAAAATTCCAGGTCACACAGCAAAATATTTAGGGGCATATGCAAATAGTATGGTTGCACTGTAGAGCCCTGGCTTGGTAAACTATATGTTCAGAGTAGCTTCCCCAACACTGACAAGCACACACACATGCATGCCTGGGTAAACACACACACACACACACACCTGAGAGATAACAAGGGTGTTTGAAGCCCTAGACAATGGTAGTCTTTCTACCCTAAATCGTCTGAATAACACTGTTCCTCTGTGCAGGTTTTGGTTTCGTCTCTACTGGTTTCCTCTGAAGGTTCTGTACGCCACCTGTGTGTCCAGCCTCCAGTCCATCCCAAACATACCCTTCTACTTCTTCTTCAACTCCCTCCTCTTGGCACTCCTCTGCATGAATATCTACTGGTTTTTGGTGAGAGTTGGACCTCCATCTGCAGCAGGTCACACATCTCACAGTGGTGTGCACACATACTGTAGCTACCTCATTAGTCAGATGCTAGGTAAAACAAGACTAATCTAATTCAGATTTCAGCAACTGCTCACAGATTTGTGTTCCCAAGAAGTGAATAACATGTCTTGACAGTTTTATGCCCATTACCTGGTCTTCCCATTCATGTTAGCCTAATCTGTCTAATGCCTCTGTCAGGGGTTGATACAAGCATTCAAAATAAACTGTACTGAATATGTGACATCAAACCTCTCTCCTCTCTAACCTCTGACCCCCATCCCCCCCCTCCCTCCCTACAGTATATAGTGGCATTTGTGGTGAAGGTCTTGACGGGGCAGATGAAGGATGTGAAAGACCTGAGGGAGTACGAGGGTGAGGACAGAGCCCAGAGGGCTGCAACCCTGCTTAAGGCCCAGCAGCAGATTAAAGATGCAGGACATCTCAACAATTCTGCTGAAACTCAGCAACTCAACAACTCTGTTGAAGGGTGAGGAAACACACAGTCACAGGCACACTACTTTACCACGCTCTATTCAACCTGTGTATATGAATCACCAAATGGTATGTATGTACAGTGGGGAGAACAAGTATTTGATACACTGCCGATTTTGCAGGTTTTCCTACTCACAAAGCATGTAGAGGTCTGTAATTTTTATCATAGGTACACTTCAACTGTGAGAGACGGAATCTAAAACAAAAATCCAGAAAATCACATTGTATGATTTTTAAGTAATTAATTTGCATTTTATTGCATGACATAAGTATTTGATACATCAGAAAAGCAGAACTTAATATTTGGTACAGAAACCTTTGTTTGCAATTACAGAGTTCATACGTTTCCTGTAGGTCTTGACCAAGTTTGTACACACTGCAGCAGGGATTTTGGCCCACTCCTCCATACAGACCTTCTCCAGATCCTTCAGGTTTCGGGGCTGTCGCTGGGCAATACAGACTTTCAGCTCCCTCCAAAGATTTTCTATTGGGTTCAGGTCTGGAGACTGGCTAGGCCACTCCAGGACCTTGAGATGCTACTTACGGAGCCACACCTTAGTTGCCCTGGCTGTGTGTTTCGGGTCGTTGTCATGCTGGAAAACCCAGCCACGACCCATCTTCAATGCTCTTACTGAGGGAAGGAGGTTGTTGGCCAAGATCTCACGATACATGGCCCCATCCATCCTCCCCTCAATACGGTGCAGTCGTCCTGTCCCCTTTGCAGAAAAGCATCCCCAAAGAATGATGTTTCCACCTCCATGCTTCACGGTTGGGATGGTGTTCTTGGGGTTGTACTCATCTTTCTTCTTCCTCCAAACACGGCGAGTGGAGTTTAGACCAAAAAGCTCTATTTTTGTCTCATCAGACCACATGACCTTCTCCCGTTCCTCCTCTGGATCATCCAGAAGGTCATTGGCAAACTTCAGACGGGCCTGGACATGCGCTGGCTTGAGCAGGGGGACCTTGCGTGCGCTGCAGGATTTTAATCCATGACGGCGTAGTGTGTTACTAATGGTTTTCTTTGAGACTGTGGTCCCAGCTCTCTTCAGGTCATTGACCAGGTCCTGCCGTGTAGTTCTGGGCTGATCCCTCACCTTCCTCATGATCATTGATGTCCCACGAGGTGAGATCTTGAATGGAGCCCCAGACCGAGGGTGATTGACCTTCATCTTGAACTTCTTCCATTTTCTAATAATTGCGCCAACAGTTGTTGCCTTCTCACCAAGCTGCTTGTGTCAGAGAATGTGCTGATGTGGATGCGGTGGTGAGTCAATCGCAGGACACAGAGGATCAGTAAAGCGTCTTTAATAAACTTGTAAATAGACACAAAAAGAAACGGCCTCAAACACAGGAGGCGAACAAAATACGTGCAGTGCGTAAAACACTAAACTAAGACAAGGCACCGAACCTACAACACACGACATGTGGAACAATAACACACAACTACAAAACATAACACAGGGAAACTTATAGGTGACATAATCAGGACAGAATACGAAACAGGTGCACTAAACTAGACATGACCAAACAAACATCGAAAACATCAAACGGTGGCAGCTAGTACTCCGGGGACGACGAACGCCGAAGCCTGCCCGAACAAGGAGGAGGAGCAGCCTCGGCGGTATTCGTGACAGCTTGCCTATTGTCCTGTAGCCCATCCAAGCCTTGTGCAGGTCTACAATTTTATCCCTGATGTCCTTACACAGCTCTCTGGTCTTGGCCATTGTGGAGAGGTTGGAGTCTGTTTGATTGAGTGTGTGGACAGGTGTCTTTTATACAGGTAACGAGTTCAAACAGGTGCAGTTAATACAGGAAATGAGTGGAGAACAGAAGGGCTTCTTAAAGAAAAACTAGCAGGTCTGTGAGAGCCGGAATTCTTACTGGTTGGTAGGTGATCAAATACTTCTGTCATGCAAAAAAATGCAAATTCATTACTTAAAAATCATACAATGTGATTTTCTGGATTTTTGTTTTAGATTCCGTCTCTCACAGTTGAAGTGTACCTATGATAAAAATTACAGACCTCTACATGCTTTGTAAGTAGTGTAGTGTCGAGATAACGATGCTGAGATGCTGTGATGACAAGAAATCCGCTGACACTGTCCTTGATTATAATAGTTTATTACATCAAAGATTTCAGCGTCAATTTACAGACTCCTGCAGACATCTGGAGAACAACTGACCCAATCTCTAATATGTTGTTCCTTCCCGTCCTTTGTTCCAACCATGGTATTTATAATCTGTAACATGATATGGGTGGTTTCCCCATAAACCAATCCCTGGCCTCCACATAACAGACTTCCTCTGTTTTAGGGGGCCCCTATAGTAATGCTCTCCAGATGCTTCCGCAAGCTGAGTCAACTTCCTCTAACACACCATTTGCAAACATCAGCAAAGTCATAAACTGTTTAGACACTACATATTTCCCCCCTTCGAGACTAATTAAGTCTCGAAAACAAATATAATAGGATTATGACAAATAACAATTTTTCTTATTGAGTAACTTTAGCAATAAACCAAAATGTATGGAGAGTAAACACATTTTTCTATGGAGTGTAAATACATTTCTATGAAATATGAACAAATCTTTATGGAGTGTGAGAGCGAAAAACCTGTCTGGCAGCTTTCTTTCCAAATATCCATCAATCAATCAAGACAGTAAAACTCTCTCACGGCCCCTCTGCCCCAGGCGACCACCTAAGTACTCCAGATCAATTCATAATTTTTTATCAATGCAATTTAAACTATGACGCAATTGAATACACATGAAAGCCTCAGAAAACAAAATGCAATCAAAAATGTCCACATTCAGGCTGGTCGACCCATCGGACCCTCCTGTGGATTCTCTCTGTCCCTGCCTAGACCCAATATCCCTAAGCATCCACGAAATAAACAAAAACATCTGAGATCCCCACATGTACCCAACAACAGAAAACATAATTCTTCAAAAATTAATACAGAAAGAATATGACACAAATTATGTATTACACATGCAAATATGTCTATATATCATTGCAGACACTGGAATGTAGTCCACTACACTGCATCTCCTCAGCAGTGTCGACTTTCAATGAAACATCGATGATGGAATCTGAACATTTCCACACCTTCCTTGTTCCACTTCCTCCAGTCCATTCATGTTGTCCATGTTTGAGTATTTGAATCCCCTCTACACATTCCCCTGTCACACTCTGGCTCCAAGGACTGTGTGTTAGAGCCAGGTGTATTTCATTTGGTGGTGTTGGGTTGGGTGAGTTTCATTTGTTTGTGTTTTTGGTGATTGGTTAATGACTCCCAATCGGAGGTAACGAGTGTCAGCTGTCGGCTCGTTATCTCTGATTGGGAGCCATATATATTCTGTGTGTTTTCTCCTGTGTTTTGTGGGTTATTGTTCCATGTTCCGTGTTCAGTCGTGTCACTGAGGACTTCATTATCGTCATTTGTTGTTTTGTCGTGGTTGCTTTATAAATAAAGTCATCATGTTCACTCCACGCGCTGCGTATTGGTCCGCTCCTTTCGACGATCGTGACAGAATAACCCACCAAAAAAGGACCAAGCAGCGCGTCCAGGAGCAAAGGGTCTGGACATGGGAGGAACTGTTGGACGGTAAAGGGTCCTGGACGTGGGAAGAAATCCTGGACGGCATGGATCGCCGTCCATGGAGCGAAACAGAGGAGAGGCGACGGAGAGAGGAGCAACGGCGTCGGCAGAGCCAACGTCGGAAGGACGAGAGGCAACCCCAAGAAATTTTTGGGGGGCCATGGCTTGGGCGACGGAGCAGCAGGAGGCTGCCACAAGGCAGAGTCAGAGGGCTGCCAGGTTAAGGGGGGCTGACGGAGGCAGAGAAGGGACGGATTCAGTGGGCTACCAGGTCAAGGGGGCTACTGGGTAAAGCAGGGAAGGAAGGTGTTGAGGCACGGCGTGAGGTACTGGGGTGTGTAACCAGTTCGGTCCGGCCCGTTCCTAGTCCCGAGGTGCAGCCAGTAGTGTGTGTTCCCGTGCAGTACGGCCTGTTCCGGTCCCTCGCACTAAGTGTAAGGTGCGCGTCGCCAGCCCGGTTCGGCCTGTTCCTGCCATACGCACCAAGTATGCGGTGCGCGTCGCCAGCTCAGCCCGGCCTGTTCCTACTCCACGCACCAGGGATACGGTGCGCTCGCCAGCCCAGCCCGGCCTGTTCCTACTCCACGCACCAGGGATACGGTGCGCTCGCCAGCCCAGCCCGGCCTGTTCCTACTCCACGCACCAGGGATACGGTGCGCTCGCCAGCCCGGCCCGGCCTGTTCCGGCCACTCGCACCAGGGATACGGTGCGCGTCGCCAGCCCCGCCCGGCCTGTTCCTGCTCTCCGCACTAGGCGTGAGGTGAGTCCCCAGGGTCCAGCATGCCCTGTTCCGGCTCCCCGCACTAGGGCGTTATGGGAGTCCCCAGGGTCCAGCATGCCCTGTTCCGACTCCCCGCACTAGCCCTGAGATGCGTGTCCTCAGCCCGGTACCTCCAGTTCCGGCACCACGCATCAGGCCTACGGTGCGTCCCCAGGGCCAAGCATGCCCTGTTGCTGCTTCCCGCACTAGCCCTGAGATGCGTGTCCTCAGCCCGGTACCTCCAGTTCCGGCACCACGCATCAGGCCTACGGTGCGTCCCCAGGGTCCAGCATGCCCTGTTGCTTCTCCCCGCACTAGCCCTGAGATGCGTGTCCTCAGCCCGGTACCTCCTGTTCCGGCACCACGCACCAGGCCTACGATGCGCCTCAGACGGCCAGAGTCTGCCGCTCTGCCCAACGGGGCCTGAACTGTCCGTCTGCCCAACGCCGTCTGAACTGCCCGTCTGCCCAACGCCGTCAGAGCCTTCCGCCAGACAGGATCAGCCAGAGCCGTCTGCCAGACAGGATCAGCCAGAGCCTTCCGCCAGACAGGATCAGCCAGAGCCTTCCGCCAGACAGGATCAGCCAGAGCCTTCTGCCAGACAGGATCAGCCAGAGCCTTCTGCCAGACAGGATCAGCCAGAGCCTTCTGCCAGACAGGATCAGCCAGAGCCTTCTGCCAGACAGGATCAGCCAGATCCGTCAGTCGGCCATGAGCAGCCAGATCCGTCCAGCCAGCCATGAGCAGCCAGATCCGTCAGCCAGCCATGAGCAGCCAGATCCGTCAGCCAGCCATGAGCCAGCCAGCCAGGATCCGCCATTTAGTCAGGTGCTGCCCCCTTAGCTCGGTGTTGCTCCCCTTATCCTGGTGCTGTCCCTTATCATGGTGCTGTCCCTTAGCCTGGTACTGCCCCTTAGTCCGGTACTGCCCCTTAGTCCGGTACTGCCCCGTAGTCCGGTACTGCCCCTTAGTCCGATGCTGCCCCTTAGTCCGGTGTTGCCCCTTAGTCCAGGTGGGGTTAGTTGGAGGGTGGTCATTGGGAGGAGGCTACCGAAGCAGGTTGTGACTGCGGTGGGGTGGGGATCACGACCGGGGCCAGAGCGCCACCGGGGACAGACGCCCACCCAGACCCTCCCCTAGACTGTATGCTGGTGCGCCCGGAGTGCGCACCTTTAGGGGGGGGTACTGTCACACTCTGGCTCCAAGGACTGTGTGTTAGAGCCAGGGTGTATTTCATTTGGTGGTGTTGGGTTGGGTGAGTTTCATTTGTTTGTGTTTTTTGGTGATTGGTTAATGACTCCCAATCGGAGGTAACGAGTGTCAGCTGTCGGCTCGTTATCTCTGATTGGGAGCCATATATATTCTGTGTGTTTTCTCCTGTGTTTTGTGGGTTATTGTTCCATGTTCCGTGTTCAGTCGTGTCACTGAGGACTTCATTATCGTCATTTGTTGTTTTGTCGTGGTTGCTTTATAAATAAAGTCATCATGTTCACTCCACGCGCTGCGTATTGGTCCGCTCCTTTCGACGATCGTGACACCCCCATATGCTTCTGGAAGAAAATAAAACACCAACCAGTATCTTTTGCAAAACAACACATGCAAATTAAACATCAATATCAACAATAATATAAAAATGATATATAAAATGAATCACATTCCATTTCCCCCCTTTGATTCATAACAAAATACTAAATATCAAAATAATATGTAAAGCCATTTGAAAAATGATCGGATATTCAAAATGGATATCTATCCATCAATACTCCATCCAGTCCCACTTGTTTATCTCCATCTAGATCAGTAACAGTTAACAACGGCATCTGAGTGTTGTCTCCAGGCATCACAACTCCAACCCATCTCAATATCATAGCCTTCGCAAAAGTCAATAACAAAGTACAAAAGCAAAACATCACACACAACGCTATAAGAGCTGCTACTAAAATCTGAACCATCACTGCTCCCACTGGGCCTAACTGATCTTGCAACCAAGCCTTCGCTGACCATCCAGCTCCTTCAGATCTACCAAACGCATCCCTTATATTCTTCAATGCATCTATAACACTAGTGATATTATCGGAACTATCGGGGATCAAAGTATAACAATCATCCCCTGTCAAGTTCATAGCCAAACATAAGCCACCTTGTTTTGCTAAAATATAGTCAAGAGCCATGTCATGTTTCAACAGCGTCAGTCTGTGACTTCTTTGAGTATTTGACAGAAGGTTAAACCCTCTTATCGTTTCATTTGTAAAACCCTGCAAAGTATAGGTAATATTATCAATGTGATCTGCCAAAAATGTTACACCATACCATGGAAAAAGTCCAAGTCCCCACTTCTCTCCTAGACTTATCCTCCAATGGTAGGCTTCCAGACTATGAAATTTCGCCATGTCCCTTTTCACCCTATTTCCAAACCTAGACTCAGATTTATCTGTGTCCGGTGCTTCCCCTCTTTTAATGGTAAAAACCTCATATGGAAGCTTCAACATCGACATGTAACAACATCCTGTCCATCCATAGGGTAAGAATATATATGCTTTATCACCACAAACCCACCAAATATCTCAAAAATTCCCAATAGTCACATTGCCAGGCAAAAGCTGATCTTTCACCATCAAAGTCCTGCTCTTCTTACTAAATGGAACATAAAAAGTTACATTATATTTCTCATCTCTAACCTTACGTTCATGCTTACCCAAAGTCATCATATAATCATCACAACCTGATATTCCCATAAACATACCCTGTCCATCATATGTTTTATTTTAACAAAAACAGCTTTTAGCCCTCACGGGTTTCACCTCCAATGCTTCAGGAATCGCTGTTAACTGATTTTCCTTCCGATTTAACAAATTCACATAGGGTAAATAATTTAACCAAGAACACTTAAACCTAGGCCGAAACAAATGCTTCGGCAATGACATTATTATATCTGTTAATGATTGTTGCTGATACAACAGCCATGATAAAGCATAACATTGACACGTACTTGATAGAAGTTGAGCCACCGTCTCTAAGATTGAACCCCATGTGCCTGGTGCTGGAATTCTCAACAGACATGGACCCTCAAGATTCCTCACTGATCTTACAGAATGAGTTAACTGCTGGAACCATAGATTCCTACCTGCCCATCCATCTTTAATTTGCAAAACAGAAGAATCAAATCCATATGCCTTCCATTTAGTTTCTCTCTTCCCTAACGAGCGGTATTGATCAGATATATCTTCTGGTGTTCCATCAAAATTAAAGGACTCATCCTTTACCTCCAGGATAGTATTCTGCACTATTTCAGATGAATCTACATCATTCTCTACTACCATCTGCTCTCCTATTTCAACACTATCCTTACTACCATTCACAGCACTCTCCATCCGTATCATAAACTTCTGAGTCACTCTTACTACATCCTTTAGTTTCAGAAAAGTTGTTGTTGGTGTCTGTGTCACATTTCCCAAATTTGTTATTGCCGTCGTAACATTAATCTCTTTCAAAGTTACTGTTAAAATAGTTGCTTTAGTTGATGTATTAACACTCTTAATTATTTCCAGTGGGAAAGTGACAGATTTCCTCTGTGTATTATTTACTGTTGGAGTGGCTACTGTAATATACTGCTCCTGAACTCCTTTGGTGACTGTGGAAACTTCAACAGACTTTAAATCTTCCATCATAAGCGTCACCTTACGAGTTACATAGCCTTGTAACCAATCATTCTTAACCAGAACAAATTTTAACACTGGCTCTAAATAAGTACACATATATTCTCCCTGATCTTCCCATGTAACATTACGCAAAATAAGTGAGCAATCACTCATAACCCTCTTCCACTTCATATCGTTGTACAAAATATACTTCCTTTGACTAGATGAAACAGCTTCTACTTCTGGTCCTGATAACAACACTTCTTCTCCATAATTATCTCTCCACGTGGGAGGAATTTCACCACCCCCACCCCTCTCTCACATCTACAAGGAAGATGAGCTGTACCACCCATCCTAACCCTAATGACAGTCTTTTCTTCTAAAATTGGTGTTGGAGCGATTTTCTGAGGCGCCATTGTAATCAAATGTGATACATTTATAGCTTTAATAACTGTCAATGTTGAAAGAGTTGAATTGCTTCTCACTGTTGTTGTAATAGGCTGAAGTGTTGATGTCATTGTTGTTGATTCATCTATTTTCCCTACAGCTTGGAGCTCCTTACTTATATTTCCATCTATCACCACTAGTCTCACTACATTAACTCTCAGTCCCAACTCTAATCCCTCACTTTCAAACTGTGGATTATAAAAAATACATTTATAATCACCTTGATCCTCCTGCTGGGAATTGTACACATAGAGACTGCAAACACCCTCAATCTTCAGTCTTCTCTTATCATTCAGCAATGCATACATTCTCAATGCAACTGCTCCTAACAGATCTAAACTCCTGCCATAGCTATCTTCCAACTGAACTCTAAATTTCCCTTCACCACTGTTCTCTCTCGTGCACTGACATGGAAGCTGAGCTGACTGTCCTAGAGTTACTTCAACCCTAGTTTTCGTAACATTTTGGTCTGACTTTTCTCCTAACTTTTCCTAAATCCATTTCACTGATTTAGCCACAAAACTCTTTCCCACCATCTGAGGATATTTCGATCGGGTAGTCCCCACCTGCTTATGACTTCTTTACACAAGAACTTGGCAACCGATTGAGCATCTTTTCGCTTGGTTGGACAGGCCTCCTGCCATCGTGAAAATCTATCTACAACCACCAACATGTATCTTTTCCCATCAACTGGTTTTTATCATATTAACAAAGTCGATAACCAACTCACGCATAGGACCTCTCGGTGTAGGAATGTAACCAGGAATAACAGTCACACCCCTGCGAACATTATTTTTCAGACAGATTGTGCACCTGCCTATGACATAGTCAACCTGTTCAAGCAAATATGGTTCCCAAAAACCATACTCCTTTGTGATCTTTCTCCTAACCTCCCCCCTTGCAACATGAGCTAACCCATGTGCTTCCAAAATCATCAGACCTAATAGGTCTAGAGGCGCTACTATCAAACCCTCATGGTTTCTCCAAAGACAACAAAGGATTGTTACTCTGAGGATTTTTTTTATTGTCTTCAAAACATCGGTACGAAAACAGCTTTCTCTGCTTCTGTCATCATTTCTCCTATTTGCTTTTGCTCATAGCCTTCAGAAACCAACAAGGTCACATGTGGCACACTCTTCTCAATCTCCAATTCTTTATCCAGATAATCGTCTGTGTTTATCTTCATAGCTGCTCCTTGTGGTCCTAAAATTATGCAACATGAGCTGAGTTGAACTTTCTTTGGTTGATTACTCAACCATTCCTCTGAGTTCGATTGGGCAGCATTCTTGAAATACTTGAGCGTATAATGAAATGGATATTCCAGAAGCCTCGCATCTGGCATATTTGCCACAATGAATTTCTCCCATATCTTAGCCTGCTTCAAAAAATATTCACTGAGATTTCCAATCCAGAATACTGTAGAAGAATCCATCTCTGTCATCATCAACAATTGGTAAACCTTTTCCTTTGGCACTTCTACCAGCCGTCTGGTGTACATTTTATTTTACAGTTTAACTTACACAATGCATCTCTTCCCAACAATGCAATAGGTGTATGTTCTGATACCAGTATGGGTATTGTAATTTTCTGATTTTCATAGCAGAGCTCAATTGGTTCCGTAAGAGGATTCAGCTGTTTCACTCCCTCAAATCCCATTGTCCTAATTAGTTGATTGGACATAGGGAGATGTGTAGCATCTTCAGGCCCAACACAGATAAAAGCAGCTCCGCTATCCGCCATCACTTCCAATGGTCGGTTGTTTATTTTCACCTCAATTGTTGGATCTTTTTCCGGTCCTGATGCTACCAGCTGACCCCCCCCTTTCGGATCTTCTCGGCACCCCTAGAATCCTTGCTCCAGGCCCCTATAAGGGTTCACCTGTCCTCCAGATGATCTTGACTTGCCCCTGTATCTTCCTCTGAAATTCCCTCTGGTGTTTCCTCCTTGCCCATTACACTCACAGCAAAGTCACCAACCTGTCCACAATTATAACACACTTCTGAAGATTGCTGGAAGTATGGCTTAAATCTTCCTCCTCTTCCTCTTCCTAAGCTTTCTCGTCCTCTTCCTCTCCAATTCTGTGTCTGTCCAGAAACTGTCTATGAATATGAAACAACTTGTACCACTAGTTGTGGCTGGTACAATTGCGGTTGGAACTGGTCCAGTTGAAGCTGTGGCAGTGATTGTTGATTTGGTGCACACTGATTCTGCATAACCAAAGCTTGTTTCTTCTCCTTCTTATTCTCCACCAGTTGTATTTGATTGAGTTTTCTGAGAGTTTCTTGGTCCTGTTCTTTCTGGTTGTGTTCCTTTTTCCTGTAAAAATGTCTTCCATACCTGGAATCCCAAGGAGAATAGCCAAAAGTCTCTTAATGTCTCCTATGGCAGATTGTGTTCCCACCGTAATTTCTTCCAATTTTGAAATCCAAGGATATGCTCCATCTTGAAGAGTAGGCAGCTTCTCAAGTATATCTGACATATCGGTATTCTACAAAGGCTTATACTCCAGGTTCTGTCCTCAAATTATCACTGGCATCGTCTTCTTACTTGTGCACTCTTTTCTTGTAGGATAACATCCTCTTGAACATGAAGCACCTTTAATCTCCAAATCTTCATCGCTTTCTCCATCTTCACTTTCATCAGAGATCGAATCTCTTGTATTCTTCTCCTTCCAACTTCCATTACCCCTTCTTTCCTCTCTGGCCAACCTCCATCTGATCACAGGGTCATATCCACCCATGATCTCTTCTGAATCACTCTGATCATCATCATCATCATCATCATCTTCAAGTTCCATCCTCCTGAACCTCACTCCACCCTTAGTTTCCAGACATCTCGTTTTCTTCTTACTTTTGGAGTTTGGATTCATCTTTATGGTCGTTTCTGCTTGTCCTCTCTCTATTATTTGTTCATCTTCATCTCTGATGCAATAATCACCCTCCTGAATGATCACTGGAAGCTGAGGATAGACGTCCTTAAACTCTACTTCTTTCTCGTAAGGTGGGGGTCTTTTTGCTGAATCCGTATGTGAGAAAGGTGTATTGACTTCTGCCATTAGTTTTTCTGTCACCTTCACCTTTTTTTGCCATTTTCTCTATACCTCTGTTTCTTTGATCGTTGGTATCTTTTATCTGTTTTTGTCCTTAATTTTCAAACAGCTTAAGAACACCCAGCTCTCTTTGTCTCTTTTCTTTACGTTGTTCCCTTTTTTTTCCCCTTCTTTTGATCTGCCTTATAAATTGACACAAGCATTTTCATTATGTTGATGACGTCAGGGTTAAGAGTCCCTTCCACTGGCCATGGTTGTTCAATGTCAGGCCAACGTTTATTCCATTTTCCAGATAACCTTGCAATACCATTAACTAGAGGATTACTATTTTCTACTACATCAACAGGAGTAATTACTTTCATAGTTTTGATGTCCTTTTTCCCAATTGTAACAACTCTTCTATATTCCTTTATTGTGAATTATTTTATTATTATTATTATTTTAAACCAATTAATTTGTAAACCAAAAAATACTTTAGACTATGTAGCTTATGTTTCCCTCCCTTCCCCCCCCCAAATTAATTAATTAATTAATCAATTAATTAATCAATTAATCAAATAATTTATCAATATATCTATTTATTTGTATTAATTAATTTTATTTATTTATTTTAATTTTATTTTATCTTATTTTACCAAATTATTGATTAGTGGCAATCTTACCACATCCGATCAGGAAAAGTAAATGAAAGTAGTCAACTTCAGAGCAATCCAAAAAAGAAAGACCTGTAATCCAGCAACACTACAGCACTCACAAACCAATTACTTAATAAGCACCCAATTACCTTAATTTTACAGAATAATGTCAGTGCTGGATTTCCAACATAACTCTAATCAAACCAACTCATGCACAAAAAACTCCAATGTGCAATTCTTAATTACATCAATTGATCAGTCTGTTGCCAAGTCCTTGTTAAATTGTCACAACATGAAATATGCTAGGCACACACAATATCCTCTATGGGAAGTAAGTTTTGTGAACAGAACAGTACTAGCCTTGATTGGACTGGATCCGTGGCAGCACACACTGTCGCGTGACGCACTCGTCAGCACCTCCTCTCTCTCTCTGTCTCCTCCTTCTCGTCTCTCATATCACAGGAGAACAAAGAACACAGACAATAATTTAGTATTTTATGCATACCTATGTTCACATTCGCGCTAAGAAATACGCAAACAGCTTAACTCAGGAATATTATAAATAGCTCAATAACATTTTATTTTATTTATAATTAATCCGTCAACATATCTCTCATTTATAAATTCAATAGATCTCAATCAAATAGTTTCATCGTTAAGCAACAGCCGATTTAACAAACAGAATACTTTATTCGTATGTAAGTCTCCCCCTCCTTCTCTGTCTGCATGTCACAGCAGCTCAGTGCAGGCAGGGGAGTGGCATATTTACTCTACGTAACTCATAAAATCCCACGCATGCGTAGTTCATTCACCAATGCGATTTCAGAGTGAGAAGAGCTCCCAAGCAGCTCTCTTCAAGCTAAACAACAGAAGGTAGACAGACCAGCTGTCCCTCCGTTATTTCCCCAACACAGACAAACAGTAACACTTAATAGAACTCGCAAACCAACACAGAACATAGAACACAAATCCTACTTTGAAGTTTCTTAACTTCACTTATCCTAATCTGCAGATTTATAGTTATTTTCTTATCCATTACAAAACATCTCTATACACTCTTAAAATCCTCCCTGTAGGCTCATAATCTTTTACCAGTTATTAAATGTTCTCTTTTTATAGAGACTCATAAGATTTTAACCTTAACTAACATATTTCCTTACAAAAAACTAAAACCCCTGTTGTCATAGCCTTAGTCGACACACAGCAGAGACCTCCCCTTTTTCCCCCACACACGCACAGGCTCTCTTTCACACACACACACACACAATTCAAGAGGAATGTATCCGTTCCTACGGTCCTCTAAAGCATGCTACCGTCGTTCCTTATTTCTCATAGTTCCTTCCTAAATTTCTGCTACCACGAGTTTGCAGATATCCAATGAGAGGTTACATCGAACATATACCTCGTCAACTATATGTCGAGGGGTAACTTGCAACCGAATGTATCTACCACAAACACCAGTTCCCAGAACTGACCTTAAAAATCAACCTAGTGAGTTTTCAGGATTTTCGGCCCATCCTAATGATCGCCTCGTTTGAGGGCTTCCATAGATCAACGACGTCCTAATTAGTATACATTTTTCCTTAGTTCCTGGCCTTATTCCTTCATTCTATTCTTTTTCAATTTTATTCAAGCCAAAAACAAATTTAGAAATTTAGAACGGATTCTCATCACACAGCAAATAACAGCAAAGCGCACACGCAAGTTCTTAACGGTGCAGTCATTCAACGCACACACACGGACACACAAACTGACCAGTGCCCAAAGTGGTGAGAAAACTCACCCTTATCTGCCGGACTCTGGAGCGAGAGTCAGCTCGGCGCCCATGATGCAACGTTGAAACAGACGCAACACGTCCAAAATACCTCGTCGCCATTAATGTAGTGTCAAGATAACGATGCTGAGATGCTGCGATGACAAGAAATCCGCTGACACTGTCCTTGATTATAATAGTTTATTACATCAAAGATTTCAGCGTCAATTTACAGACTCCTGCAGACATCTGAAGAACAACTGACCCAATCTCTAATATGTTGTTCCTTCCCGTCCTTTGTTCCAACCATGGTATTTATAATCTGTAACATGATATGGGTGGTTTCCCCATAAACCAATCCCTGGCCTCCACATAACAGACTTCCTCTGTTTTAGGGGGCCCCTATAGTAATGCTCTCCAGATGCTTCCGCAAGCTGAGTCAACTTCCTCTAACACACCATTTGCAAACATCAGCAAAGTCATAAACTGTTTAGACACTACAGTAGGAAAACCTGCAAAATCGGCAGTGTATCAAATACTTGTTCTCCCCACTGTATTATGTCTGCTAAATGACTAAAATGTAAATGTACAAATATTACCTTGAATGTTTTACTGTACTGAAGTCATGCCACAACCATACACTATACAGACACCTCATCTCCAGGTGACAAATGCTTTCCAAAACATCCAGAGAGAAGGTTTTTGTCAGGCAAACCTTAAGAGAGAGAATGACTCAGTAAACTCTGGTAAACCTGATACTCATCCTGGGGTATCTCAGCTGGATGGGTCTCAATTCTAACTTATGTCCCTGTCCACTTGACCCAAGTTGTGTCCAAGTTATTCTCTTCCCTCGCCCCGGTCCCTTCATATCTGGATTCTGCAACAAGGAAGGGCTAGAGGCTAGGGTAGGGGAAGGATAGGCTTTGCGTTGTTATTATTAGCGGCTTGTGTCTATTTTAATATCGAGGAATATTTCCCTTACTCTGTTCATAGGAGTAAGAACATGAATTTGTGCATGAGTCAGAAATAATGCGGTGCAATCAGCTGGAAGATGGTGTCCCTTTTTAGTCAGAGTCAGTGGAGGAAAGGGAGAGCGGAGGGACGTTGAGAGGCGGACCCTCAGTCTGCTACTCTCTCTCTCCACTGAGACTGACCATCGGACGCAAGCACCATCAGCCCAGTAAAATGAATACAAAATGTCCCGAACAACAATGTATAGGGCAATTCAAGCAAAGCCAATATGCAGTGATAATGTGTTGGGCCTATAGCTTACTGCGCAAACCTCATTGTTACAGTATACTGTTTTTAATAGGTTAATGTTGCATAGGCTTACGTTTTTTAAGTCATGTAAAAAAATATATATATATATGAGCGGTAGATCACAGCTTGCGATTTGACTCAGAAAGTGATCTTGACTCAGAAAGTGATCTTGACTCAGAAAGTGATCTTGACTCAGAAAGTGATATTGACTCAGAAAGGTTGGTGACCACTGCTTTAGAGTCAGGCACATACTCACGAACACAAACCTTCTCTAGTTACATCCCATTTGGTTAACGACAACAGAGGAAGGTAAGTTAAAATGTTATTGCTTAGTTACAGCTCCGGCAGAGACCTACATACAGTATAACTGTCTAGATGGTAAGAATAAGTGTTTGTTTTTGGTTGACCACTGGGCTAGAGACTAGGCTAGAGGAAGGACGGGCTACAGGCTAGGAGAAGGACGGGCTAGAGGCTAGGGGAAGAACGGGCTACAGGCTAGGAGAAGGACGGGCTAGAGGCTAGGGGAAGAGTGGGCTAGAGGCTAGGAGGACGGGCTACAGGCTAGGAGAAGGACGGGCTAGAGGCTAGGGGAAGAGTGGGCTAGAGGCTAGGAGAAGGACGGGCTATAGGCTAGGAGAAGGACGGGCTAGAGGCTAGGGGAAGAGTGGGCTAGAGGCTAGGGGAAACGGGCTAGAGGCTAGGAGAAGGACGGGCTAGAGTCTAGGGGAAGAGTGGGCTAGAGGAAGGACGGGCTACAGGCTAGGAGAAGGACGGGCTAGAGGCTAGGAGAAGGATGGGCTAGAGGCTAGGGAAAGGACGGGCTAGAGGCTAGGAGAAGGATGGGCTAGAGGCTAGGGAAAGGACAGGCTAGAGGATAGGGGAAGGATGGGCTAGAGGCTAGGGGAAACGGGCTAGAGGCTAGGGAAAGGACGGGCTACAGGCTAGGAGAAGGACGGGCTAGAGGCTAGGGGAAGAGTGGGCTAGAGGCTAGGGGAAACGGGCTAGAGGCTAGGAGAAGGATGGGCTAGAGGCTAGGGGAAGAGTGGGCTAGAGGAAGGACGGGCTACAGGCTAGGAGAAGGATGGGCTAGAGGCTAGGAGAAGGATGGGCTAGAGGCTAGGGAAAGGACGGGCTAGAGGCTAGGAGAAGAACGGGCTAGAGGCTAGGGAAAGAGTGGGCTAGAGGCTAGGGGAAACGGGCTAGAGGCTAGGAGAAGGACGGGCTAGAGGCTAGGGGAAGAGTGGGCTAGAGGAAGGACGGGCTACAGGCTAGGAGAAGGACGGGCTAGAGGCTAGGAGAAGGACGGGCTAGAGGCTAGCGAAAGGACGGGCTAGAGGCTAGGAGAAGGACGGGCTAGAGGCTAGGGAAAGGACGGGCTAGAGGATAGGGGAAACGGGCTAGAGGCTAGGGGAAACGGGCTAGAGGCTAGGGGAAAGACAGGCTAGAGCCTAGGGGAAGGACAGGCTACAGGCTAGGGGAAGAACGGGCTAGAGGCTAGAGGAAGGAAGGGTTCCTGGAGAGCTACTGTCCTGTAGGTTTTCACTCCAACCCTATTCTAGCACACCTGATTCTAACAATCAGCTGGTTGATAAGATGAATCAGGTTAGTTACAACTGGGTTTGGAGCGAAAACCTACAGGAGGGTAACTCTCCAGGAACAGGGTTGGAGAGCCCTGGGCTAGAGGCTGGGCTAGGGGAAGGAAGGGCTAGGAGAAGGAAGTAGGGGTTGTTTTTGGACCAGGCTGACCTGTAGACAACCATTCATCACACCGTAAACCTCATGCCTAAAATGAGCGCTTTCCAAACTACCCCTACGCACTTCAGTGTGTGCAGATCTGAAATAACCAGATACAGTAGGTATGATCAATATGGCAGACTACAGTAGAAAAAAT
Organism: Coregonus clupeaformis; assembly: GCF_020615455.1. Taxonomy (NCBI): domain Eukaryota; kingdom Metazoa; phylum Chordata; class Actinopteri; order Salmoniformes; family Salmonidae; genus Coregonus; species Coregonus clupeaformis. Next base: position 33,856,037 of record NC_059202.1, read on the forward strand.
TGTCAACTTTTTAAATGAAATACATTGATGAATATCGTTGTTCCGGTCCATCCTTGGGTGTAGCTGTCCTCCTCCCTCTTCTCGGAATTCTGCGTAGTATTCCTTTAAGCCGGTGGTGCCATCATTATATCATCATTATATTGCTATCTGAAGATTGCCAGATTACTATTGCTATCTGAAGATTGCCATCCACACACCCTGTTAAACCTCCAGTGAGCTCTCCCGTAGAGGAAGTGCCTCTGCTTTAGTGTGACACACATGGATCTGTTCACTGTCTCCTCTTGTAACCCCAGTAACCTGTGCTTTGTCAGTCCACCCAGTACGACCTCAGACCTGCAGCAGCAGCAGATCTCCTGTGTGTTGGCCTTGTCTTGTGTAGCACAGATAGAGAGGATCAAAGAGTTGCACTTATTGAGGTGTGCTTATGCCCTGCACTTTTTTTTTTTTTACCTTTATTTAACTAGGCAAGTCAGTTAAGAACAAATTCTTATTTACAATGACGGCCTACACCGGCCAAACCCGGACGACGCTGGGCCAATTGTGCGCCGCTCTATGGGACTCCCAATCACGGCCGGTTGTGATACAGCCTGGAATCGATGCAGTGCCTTAGACCACTGCGCCACTCGGGAACCCTTATCAGGTGCCCTTGAACACCCGTGATATCTTTTTGATATTACCATGTGTACATAGCCGATCACCTTTTCTCTAGCTGACGATTGGCTATTTTTCTTCTTCTCTCCTCTCCTTTCTTCTCACAGGAAGCACTTGCAGAACGGGATCACCAAGGAGAAGCATCTATAATGGCCTCTCTAGCTCCACCTCCTGGCACTTAACTCTGAATGCAAGCAACGCTAGGCAACCTAGATTTAGGTCTAAGTGATTTGCAGAAAGGATGAAAAAACATCAAGTGATAATTTTGTCATTGTTTTATTATTATATCACTGTGGATGTTATTTCAGGGGACCTGTGTCTTATATTAACATTAGATTTGAAGAAAAAGTAAGGTGTGAGTTATGTTAATGTCCTTTCGTGTAGCCTACTGGGGCATTTAGAAGTCATGTAAGGTCTAACAAACACAAGACAAGGTTGAGCTATTGATTTTTAGACGTCTAGGCTAGACCCATAAAAACGAGATAACGTGCACACGTTGGAGGACAGGGCTCTATTCAATCTGTGTCGCTGAAGCGTTACAGATTGCGAGACAGAAATGTAAAGGTAATTTTTGATTGAGCCGACATATGCAGTGTTTATCGTGAATGCACTCTGCTAAACGTTGCCTTTAAATTTCAATCACAATGTAATGCTGACTTCCGCAATACCGATCGATTAGAGCCTCTAAAGCAATCACACAGTCACCATGTCAAGGTCCTTTCTAGTATACAGAGACCTGGATCTGCATTTTTAAAGAGCGTTCCTCTAAAAGCCTAGTGTCTTTTTTTGTTTATACCCCCTCTTATTCCAGGAGTGAAGGCTAAAATACTAAAGGGAAGTATTGCATCATGTCACCATCGTGGGTGAGTGAGTGCATGTTAGGGGCTAGTTTTGTTTTACAAACATGTATTAATTTTCTTATCATTGCACAGGTTGATAGTGACCACATATACATTCCCTCAGCCTGACCTGCAATATTGGAAGACCCACGTCGGCGTAGTATTGATGTGTCTTTTAAATGTGAATGACTTGTGAACCGATTTTTTAGCTGTCGATAAATAGGCATTGGAAATATTGCTTGCATTCCTGTATGGAAAATGCATTGTCACATTTTCTGTTTTTTTTAGCAACTGTTGGCGCACTGAAATCAAGGCATACAAGCTGATAGCTGGTTAATGACAGCTGATGTAGCTAAAATTGATTATGTTGAGTATCATCCTTATGATTTCGTTGAAGATATGGATTTGAATAATCAATTGGTGGTGCTTGTCAGGTTCACAGAAAAATGTAAGCAAATGGCCTTTACGTGTGTAAAATAAGATACAAATCAAATATGAAAAACATAAATGCAGATATGGTATTCAGGAATGCATGACATTGCAATGGTTTTGGAATATGCTATGAAGTCATAAAATAAAACCCCACAAATTAAGAAAACTACAAACTATGTCATCTTAACCTTTATCAATGTGCAGAACTCATCTTAAAAAAGTTAAGTAATTAGAGCAGACCATCACACACTCAAAATGGTTCTGTCCTTACATTCGAATGTGCCCCTGGTTGTGTGTGCCGCAACTCTCCCGTTTTTTTCTTTGCTGTGCCTGTGACATAGGGGGGTGCTGTCCTTTTCGATCAAATTCAACCTCTTTCATTTTGATGAACAGTATGCTTGTGCTGGAACAGGCCACAGATGTCGGCAGGTAGAAGTGTCCATAGTTGTTGATGTGTCTTCCAGTCCCCAGCACTAGCTACCACTAGTGCCAGTGCCTGGGATTACCTAGTTTTGATATTACATTCAAACATTATCATTATAGATAATTTTAATTGCTGCTGTTTCTGAAAACACTGTTTGTAATCCAGTCGTCTGTCCCTTTTCCTGTGTATGTGTCGGTTAATGGTTTGTACAGATGATGTGCCCTGCCGTCTACCATGGTACTGTCCACAAAGGTGTGCGCACTTTCCCTCCACCTCTGTCCAGCTCTCTCCTAGTCTGTCTGTCCTCTCCACCACAGACAAACACCACCAACAACCAGATTGGCTTTGTGAGGTGAAACTACTCACAGCAAATTCCCTCTGTTCAAGAAACAGTATACTCCCACATCCCCTTAAAAAAATACATTTCTGTCAGAAAGACTAAGGTTATAGAGTAGTAATCAGTCGTTTTGTAAGTTTTATTTTGAGGCAGATTTGGCAGTTCATTGTGACTAGCATTGAATGCAAAAGTCCATCCACGGTTCAGGATGAAAATGTGGAAACATTTTGTGGAAGTATGATTCTATGCATTTCCTTTGATAGTTGCATTAATGCTTTAAGAATGTGCCAAAAATGTTGATCTGGATCATGAGAAGTGTTCTGATGAGAGGCCTGGCTTGGACTTGGGTGGCTGGAGAGATGTTATAGTGAATATGAAGGGCGTATGCCCCACAGGTGTTTCTTACAAATTGCACTGTAATTTATTGCTATTATGTTTTATTGTTAATCAGAAAATAGGAATGCAGGGAGATTTTGGTGGATTTCTGGACGTTAATAATCAAATGAGGTATGAAGTGAAATAGTTAATTGGTTTTTGGTAAATATGTCTTGGACCACTGACACACTGCAAGGTCTCTACCATCAGCCCCGTTTTTACCCACTGGAAAAGTTTCAATTTGACCACTTTCTAAATCTGACCACTTGGGTATGACAGGTACTGACTCTTTTGTAATAAAACAATGTTAATAATTCCAGTGTTATTGTATCATATTTCCCCATCAAATAAAACGTGTTCATTTTAAAAAGAAACACTGACTTATTTCAACAAATTAATTAATTTATTCTTGATGTCATTGTTGCAAGAATCAAGTTTTTGTAGATCAGGTAAAACACAGTTAAGACAAAGGTAAAACGAATGTGTTGGACAAAAAGTCTCAGAAATGGGAGAGTTCAATTCAGTGCACAGTTAAGCATAGTCTGCTTCAATAAATAACAATTCTAAGATATGTCCCACACAGCTTTTTCCCTTGTGTAGATAGATATGTGAATCTCGCCAGTCCATTTGCCCTCACTGACTGCAGGAGTGACATGGCATGCAGTATGCAATAATACCAAATACAGCACTCAAACTGTCTCCTCTCTCCTCCTTGCTTAACTCAAGAACAAAGACTGTCAGGGATATAGACCAAGACACAGGTCAACACATTGACATTACCAGACTCCCTCTGAAGGTCCAATTCGATCTACCAATAAGTCTTGCCTTTCTTAAGACTTTAGTTGTTGATAAGCAGAGCAAGGGGGGATTTCAACATGCTGTGTCTGGACATCGATGTGGAGCTAACCAAGTTGCAATAGACATGTCCAGATAGATGGAGTCAGAATCGTGTTGGTAGACCAACACTGCATACATCTCAGATGTGGGTGGGCCTCATTTTTTCACATTTTAAAAGTAATCAAAACTAAGCAAGTCATATTAAGTCACACAGTAACACTAGTAAACAAATGTGTCTACAAAGGGGTGAAACCCAAAAATGATAGAAAATAATTTCCATTCTATAACCGTACATACTCTAATTATGGCAATAGGAAGTATGGGGGACACTATCATTCTAAATGCATATTCTTATTCATACATATTTATTTCATTAGTTCAGTTAACAAGGCCATGAATCATGTTATCGACACACTATTCAACATTTAATTTAAACAATTTTTGAAGAAAACATTTGGGTTAGAGAGAAAAAAAGTATTATATAAAAAGAAATCTAGTCGTGGTGACCAAATACATTGACCATCCAAACAAATTTTACCAAGTCTCACTGCTACTCCTGCACAGTCATGCTACTCCATAGCTGCCCAAGAAGATGACCCACTGACGTTTGGCTAAATTCACACTATAGGGCACTGAGTGAGCCGTGGGTTTAGAAATGCCCAATTCCACATCAACCCCTAGAGAACGGAGAGGATTGGTTGGGTGTAAGCAAACTGGTGAAAATCGCACATAGCCTATCAGAGAGCCAGGTGACGCTATTACCATATTGCTGACACCTATCGAAATAGGAGTTAGCATAGGGGTTAGGGGCTAATGTGGGACTGGGCGTACGAGGTGGTAACGTTTGACATCTGTTTTCAGGAGGACAGGAAGACTAAAGGAACCGACTAAATGGCTAAACTTGGCAGAGAGAAATGATTCAACACGTTTCATTTCCAAAGAGGAAAAAAGGTGGTAGATTGGGGGGTAAAAAAATAATAATCATAAGAGCTGCTTGGTCCGCCCCTGTTTTGTTATTGGCTAGAGCTCGTTGTCGCTGTGAGGAGGGGAGGAGTCTGGAGGATAGTAAGGGGACGGGCTTAATGCTGCTTGGTCTTGGATGCTGTGATTCTGCGCACCACACTGTAGAGAACCCCAAAGTGCTAAAGAGAGAGAAAAGCGAGAAAAACATTATTATTAACCCCTAAATAACAAGGTAAGCCGGCTGAGAAGACAGCAGTCATCTGATTTACAGCAATGACCTGGGTAGGAGTTACAGGGGAGAGGCTAGGTCAAGAAACGAATGACCATACATGAAAAAATAACATGAATGACCCTCAGAATGGCAATGTTGGATCGATACATACCTGAATGGCCAGATATATCACTCCGAGGTAAGCTGCGATGCAGACCGCCAGAAGCAGGTCAAATATGGCTGGTTTCACCCTGTTAGGAAAGCAAAATGTGACACAAAAGCAAGCTGAAGAGGTTTGAATTGAAAATCAATAAGCTATCGCTCTATTGCACTAAAGCCCAGCACTGTGAGGGCTAAATAGAGTGGGCAGCTATCACCTACCTGTAAGCATTCATGGTCTGTTTGAGCTGATCATAGAAGACAAACTCTGGGTCTCTGAGAGGGAGAAAACAGATGACATCTGTCACTGAAACTTCATCCATTCACTTTCATAAGGTAATTGGATCAATAAACAACAGTAAATGGAAAGTGTACACCTCTCATTAAAATCCCATCCGTCCCAGGCAATTTGATCCATACAAATCATCTTATACAACACAAGTAAAGGAGTGGTTCTGTCACACAGTTTTGACCACTATGAGCGGTCTTAGTGGCTTTGTCATTCCTCCCAAGGCAAACACAGCAGAACCACTAGCTGTGACCAGTCTAGAGGACCAGCGACACCTTCTATTATCTGTAGCAATGTGGTCAGTGACTGGTCACCTCTTGTCAGCCTTGACGTAGTGCCTGCGGACGTCCTTCAGGTAGCGTCCCAGGTGGTACTCCAGGGTGCTGACCACGCTGCTGTCTTTGTCCACCAGCTGGGCGGCCCGCGGCTGGGCTGTCAGCCAGTCCACCACTGACGACAGCTGCTCCTCCTGCACCTGCTGGACACACGAATACACAGACGCACACTCATCATCAGTGGCCTTATTGTACACACCTCCATACACACTTGTCTTGTTAAGACACACATATCGTGACCCTGACTTTAACGCTCCATGCTATGACAAAGCTAACCACACACTAGCCTAAGAGTCCTGGTGAGTAGAGCAGCCTTCAAAAAGGCTTGGTAAAGCTCATGTCAGAGACAGCCTCAGAGGGAGGGGACAGCAAGGTACAGACACATTCAACCACTCACCATTTGTTCAGTGAAGATCTGCAGGTCTCCTGGAGCACCCTGGACACACACACACGAGAGAGAAAGGTCAAACCTGCTGTACAGTTCAAAAGGTCACCTTAAATATCAAATGCAACATGAAAAACATTGACTTTCATTATATGGCTTTGAATAAGGAAATGTCCTATGGTGACGACACATTCTACATATCTTTACCTTCTCTGTGAGGTTGTAGATGACTCTTGCCAGTGACTCTGCAATCAGCTTTGTGTTCCTGCTGAGCTTTCTCAGATCCACATAAGGTCTGTAACAGTAATTCACAGTTAAATTAACCAGCAATCAGGAGCAGCTCAACTCAGAAACACACTGATGGAAGAGAATGGGAGGGGAGCACAGACAGTCCACTACACTGGGTGGGGAGGAGGGGAGGTGGCAGTGATGAGGTTAGGAGGACAGACGGTGCCCTACAGCGGGATGAAGGTGTCCAATCCCAAATCAACCCAGTAGCCCAGTGTTTCTTAACCATTTCTATTCCAGGGACTGACAAGATATGTTCCATCCTCCTGGCGCTACCGCTAACAGTAACACTAACAGGGTATTAGTGTTAGTTAACCATCTCAGAGACCAGCCAGAAACAGCCCTTCATCAGATTTAAGCAACATGGTAATAGCTCCACCTTGCTGTGAGATAGATCTCCACAAGTCCCACATCTACAGTCCCAAAGGCAGGGGTTTGGGCAATACGGTCCTGTAGGGCAGCAATGTGTGCAGGCTTTTGTTCTAGCCCAGCACTTACACACCCGATTCAATTGATCCTAATGAGCAGTTGATTATTATTTGAATAAGGTGTGTTAGGTGAGCTTGGCCTAGGCAGGGGCTGGGGCTTGTGGTGTGGTTTGGGATCGGCAGGGCAGAATGTAGACAGTTGCGGGCGACGGGCGGTTGGTTGGATGCTTGGTCGGACTGCAGTAATAAACCCACCCAGCAGGGGGCTCTCCCGCTCCGTGGCGAGAAGAGGGGGACACTGACCGCACGTCCATGATACTGGAGCGCTGTGCTTCACGGTGGCTGTTGAGGTGGGACAGCGTGAAGGCGGGCAGCCGGCGGATCCCGAAGCGCTCGTGCTCCCACGCCAGCGTGTCGTCTGCCAGGTTGATCTTCTTGTGCACCATTGAGAACTTGACCTCTGGGTACTGGCTGGATGCCACCTGGGGAGAACACAGAGGTGGTCAGAGGTCAGGAGAACTTGACCTAATGAAAACAGTATGGATCTTTCAGTGTAATGTGTTATATGTGGTCAATACATGTTAGTTTATATCAATTGTGTGTATCATATGAACTCAATTGTGTGTGGTAAATATTCCGTGGTGGTCCTTACAGTCTCCAGCTCTTTGAGCAGGGTGTACTGGGTGGTTCCTTCTTTAGGGGGTTTGGACACGTGGAGGTGCAGACTGTCCCCGTTCCCCAGGGTGTCCAGACACAACACAAACGCCACGTTGTCCTGCAGCAGACTGGAGTCTGCAGAGAGAAGGAGGAAAGGACAGAGGAAAAGAGAAAGTGTTTACACCGCAATATCTATGCAAATATCAATTTCCATGATTCATGTATGCCCATTGTTTTGCATGCAGGACCACCATTTAACAATAATTGTTGCCGGCATCACGTTTCATTCCCATTCATTTGTTGTGTGTATTCTACAGATGATCCTGTGTGTCCCACTGTGGCAGTCATAATACCTGTCCAGTAACTGAGTCTATAGCCTTCTGAGCTTAGTGTACCTGTATGATCCAGGTTGTCCTCCAGCCATCTCTTGGTGCCTTGGTAGTTGAACTTCCCTCCTCCAGAGACAAAAAACAGGAGGTTGTATCTAAGAAGACAGCAGGTGGGTTAGAAATGACAGGAGAGGACATTCTTTCCAATGTGGATGTTCACTGGCCTCCATTAGATCAACAGATTTGAACAGTCTGGATGTTGGGAATGCCAAACATAGAATATCAGAGGGGAAAGGCTACAGTCAGTTGCAATAGTGTTTCTGAATTCCGAGGTCATAAAATCTGGCATTTCTCTGCAACACATAGCTCTGACTTTTCTTTACCGGTCCTGTACTTTTGCTTCCTGATGACTGCACCCTTTTCCACTGCCCTCTCTATGGTAGGGAGGGGCTTCTTGATCTCTCGTTCTTTTTTACTAGTGATATGCAAACAGCCAATATGCTAAGATAGCAGTGGTTGCTGGTTAGCATTTTGATTCTGTCTGAATGGAGAATAAGTTGATACCAGAGTTCAACTAACACCATAGACAACGGGCAGTGTGCCATTACGCCCACAGATTTACACCAAATGTGGCTCCTCATCTCAAACAGCTCTCACACTCCTCGGTGTTTAGAGTACACTTCTTCTAGAAATCAACAAATGCCTTCTAAGAACCACATCCGTTCTACTCTATTATTATAAGTAATTGACGCTTAAAAGCAAAGTATATTGTAAACACAGGAAGGACTGTTTTCTGACCACTGTAAGAGGTTTATTCTTACATTTGTGAGTTTTACAAGATTTTCCTAAAGGCTGTGGGTGCCTAGATGCCGGAAAGAAACATGTGGATGGTTATAACATTGTAATAAGCCTGATTTCTCAGCGGGGCTGGGGATGTGTGTTGCTCACCCAGCGTGTGTCCTCTTGTAGGTGTAGAGTCTGGAGAAGAGCCTGGCTAACTCCAGCAGCATAGACACCCCACTGCCGTTAGAGTCTGCTCCATAGGACAGCCACTGGACAGGACAACACCACAGTCATACAGAGAACACATTTACTTAGCATCTTCACTTCTAGTGGAGCACAATGCCACTATATAAATACAGTGCCTTCAGAAAGTATTCACACCCCTTGACTTTTTCCATATTTTGTTATGTTACAGCTGGAATTTGAAATGGATTATATGGAGACTTTCTGTCACTGGCCTACACACAATACCCCATAATATCAAAGTGGAATTATGTTTTTAGAAATTGTTGATAATTCATAAAAAATGAAAAGCAGAGATGTCTTGAGTCAATAAGTATTCAACCCCTTTGTTATGGCAAGGCGAAATAAGTTTAGGAGTAAAAATGTGCTTAGCAAGTCACATAATAAGTTGCATGGACTCACTGTGTGCAATAATACTGTTTAACATGATTTTTGAATGACTCATCTCTGTACCCCACACATACAGATAATTGTAAGGTCCCTAGGTCGAGCACCAAATTTCAAACACAGATTCAACCACAAAGACACTGAATATCCCTTTGAGCATGGTGAAGTTATGAATTACAATTTGGATGGTGTATCAATACACCCAGTCACTACAAAGATACAGGTGTCCTTCCTAACTCAGTTGCCGAAGAGGAAGGGAATCGCTCAGGGATTTCATCATGAGGCCAATGGTGACTTTAAAACAGAGTTTAATGGCTGTGGTAGGAGAAAACTGAGGATGGATCAACAACATTGTAGTTACTCCACAATACTAACCTAAATGACAGAGAGAAGAGAAGGAATCCTGTACAGAATAAAAAAATATTCCAAAACATGCAACCTGTTTGCAACAAGGCACTAAAGTATTACTGCAAAAAAATTGGCTAGGCAATTAACTTTTTGTGCTGAATACAAAGTGTTATGTTTGGGGCAAATCCAATACATTACTGAGTATCACTCTCCATATTTTCAAGCATAGCGGTGGCTGCATCATGTTTTGGGTATGCTTCTAATTGTTAAGGACTGGGAAGTTTCTCCAGGATAAAAAAGAAACGGAATGGAGCTAAGCACAAGCAAAATCCTAGAGGAAAACCTGGTTCATACTGTTTTCCATCAGACACTGGTAGATGAATACACCTTTCAGCAGGACAATAACCTAAAACACAAGGCCAAATCTACACTGGAGTTGCTAACCAAGAAGACAGTGAATGTTCCTGAGTGGCAGAGTTATAGTTTTGACTTAAATCTACTTGAAAATCTATGGCAAGACCAATCTGACTGATCTTGGATAATTTTGATAAGTATAATGGGCAAATGTTGCACAATCCAGGTGTGGAAAGCTCTTAAAGACTCACCCAGATAGACTCACAGCTGTAATCACTGCCAAAGGTGCTTCTACAAAGTTTTGACTCAGGGGTGTGAATACTTAAGTAAATGAGATATTTCTGTATTTCATTTTCAATGCGTTTGCAGAAATCTCTAAAAACATGTTTTCACTTTGTCATTATGGGGTTTTTGTGTGTAGTATAGATAGGTGAGAAAATAAAAAGATTGAATCCATTGTGAATTCAGGCTGTAACAACTAAATGTGGAATACGTCAAGGGGTATGAATACTTTCTGAAGGCACTGTATTAAAGAGTATATTGGAGGTGCATGAAGGGAGAGCTGGGCGTACCGGAGCCACACCAAAAGAGTCATAGTGAGCCACCAGGACGATGGTGGGCAGGTCCTCTCCTCCAGTTCCAGCCAGTCGCCCCTAGGAGAGGATGGGGTTAGAATTATTAAACAACAGTATATTGTATTAGGATTTACATTTTATATCAGTCCTATAACATCTCAAAACACACTAGTACATTCGCTGTCATCGTATATGAAAGTAAAGAATTTACCCAAGGGTATGTCAAAACTTTAGACATATCAATGAAGTTAGGCATGGGAGTCCTCTCACAATGACTTCAACTTAAAACCATTATACGTGAAACAAGGCCATTGACTGGTAGTGGCTGTATGCATTAAGGTTGGGCTCAATTCGAATTGAAGGCAGTCAAATCAGGAAGTGATTTGAATTTAACATTCAGAAATGTACAAACGTTTGAAATAAATAGCTTCTACTTTTCAGTTTATTGAGAAGACATTGAAAATAAAATGCCTTTTTTGCAACTTTAGTTTACTTCCTGAACGGACTGCCTGTAGAGCTGAACACTTGATGCCTCAGACTCAGGAGTCCCCTGATCAAAGTCCCCGATCCCCTACTGCATGGCTAAACCAATTATTCCCCTGGGTTTGACACCTAACTTAGTTCAACACACACAAACACATTCTATCTAGAATATCATATAGAGCCGAGAATTACATAAGGTTAAGAAAACAAACAGGTTATCTGTTTCTTAATACCTTTATACCCAAAGTGTGAGGCACAGTGTGCTAATGAGAGTCCTGGTCTACTGGTAGCCTAATAGACAGGTTGGTTGTTTAGCAACAAAACTAACACTTGCGCAACTATGGGGCAAAACAGATGGGGTTGGATTAGATTGTTGATAACATGTAAACTATATATTTCTTTGCCAATGTTTATTGAAAACATAATAAAGTTGCACAATGAGCACTTGTCTCTCAAATCCATTGCTACAGTTGTTGGTAAATGTTTGCCATATTAGCATAGACTTGACAGTCAAAACACCTCAAAACATGACATGGTATCAAGAACAAGATCAAACGAGCTGAAACGTGCCACTTACAATTCACCACATGGCAGCTTCTTGTCATTGTTGCTAGCTATCTGGCCATCCAGAACCATAACAACACACAGCCTTCTGCCCCTTTGAAGCGTGCGCATCATTTTGGCGAAGTTGTCAGCTAACCCACGATAAACTGCAGACCATACTATTTACCAAGAGAGTTCTCATCTATATTTTTCGTAGCTGTCCATTTACCACCCCTAACCGATGCTGGCACTAAGACCGACTCAACGAACTGTATAGGGCCACAAGCTAATAACAAAAAGGCACATCCAGAGCCAGCGTTTCTCGTGGCCGGTGATATTAACGCAGGGAAACTGAAATCCGTTTTACCAGCATGTCACCTGTGCAACTAGAGGCGACAAAACTCTAGATCACCTTTACTCCACACAAAGAAATGCATACAAGGCCCTCCCTTACCCTCCCTTTAGCAAATTACACCAAAACTTTATCCTCCTGCTTACAAGCAAAAACTCAAACAGGAAGTGGTTCAATCAAGCAGATGCTAAGCTACAGGACTGTTTCGCTAGCACAAACTGGAATATGTTCCGGGATTCATCCAATAACATTGAAGTGATCATCACATCAGTCACCGGCTTCATTAATAAGTGCATAGACACTATTCCGGACACTTATAAGAATCCCGCTACGACCTCTGACGAGCCATCAAACAGGCAAAGTGTCAATAGAGGACTAAGATCGAATCCTACTACGCCGGCTCTGAAGCTCGACGGATGTGTCAGGGCTTGCAAACGATCACAGATTTCAAAGGGGAAACCTAGCCGCGAGCTGCCCAGCGACTCGAGCATACCAGACGAGCCAAATGCCTTCTATGCTCGCTTCGAGGCAAGCAACACTGAACCATGCATGAGCGCACCAGCTGTTCTGGACGACTGTGTGATCTCGCTCTCCGTAGCTGATGTGAGTAAGACCTTTAAACAGGTTAACATTCGCAAGACCGCGTGGCCAGACGGAATACCAGGACACGTACTCAGAGCATGCGCTAACCAGCTGGCAAATGTCTTTACTGACATTTCCAACCTATCGCTGACCCGGTATGTAATACCAACTTGTTTCAAGCAGACCACCATAGTCCTTGCACCCAAGAACGCCAAGGTAACCTGCCTAAATAACTATCGCCCCGTATAACTCACATCTATAGCCATGAAATGCTTTGAAAGTCTGGTCATTGTTGCCATATTAGCATAGACGTGACAGTCAAAACATCTCAAAACAAGACATGGTATCAAGAACATCAAACGAGCTGAAACCATCACCCAGACACCCTGGACCCACTCCAATTTGCATACCGCCCCAAAAGATCCACAGATGATGCAATCTCTATTGCACTCCCAAGTGCCAAGACACTGCCAAGACAATAACCTCTCCCTCAACATCAGCAAAACAAAGGAGCTGCTCGTGGACGACAGGAAACGGAGGGGCGAGCACGCCCCCATTCACATCGATGGGGCTGTAGTTGAGCGGGTCGAGAGCTTCAAGTTCCGCGGTGTCTACATCACTAAGGAATTAACATGGTCCATACACACCCACCCACACAGTTGTGAAGAGTGCACGACAGTGCCTCTTCCCCCTCAGGAGGCTAAAAAGATTTGGCATAGGCCCTATCTAGAATATAATATAGACCCGAGAATGCCATTAGGTTAAGAAAACAAACAAGTTATCTGCTTCTTAATACCTTTACAACCAAAATCTACAGCTGCACCATTGAGAGCATCTTGACTGCCTGCATCACCGCTTGGTACAAGGCACCCGACTGCAAGGCGCTACAGAGGATGGGGAGTACAGCCCAGTACATCGATGGGGCCGAGCGCCCTGCCATCCAGGACCTCTATATCAGGCGGTGTCAGAGGAAGGCGCAAAAAATTGTCAAAGACTCCAGCCACCCAAGCCATAGACTGTTCTCTCTGCTACCGCACAGCAAGCGGTACCAGTGGACCAAGTCTAGAACCAACAGGACCTTGAACAGTTTCTACCCCGAATCCATAAGACTGCTAAACAAGACTGCACACACACTGGACTCTACCCACACACACTACATACACCCACACACACATAACACGCCCGCACATGCATACTGACTCCACACAAACTTTCACACTAACCACATTCACTGCTGCTACTGTCGATTATCTATCCTGTAGCCTAGTTATTTTACCTCTACCTATAGGTACATACAGTTGAAGTCGGAAGTTTACATACACCTTAGCCAAATACATTTAAACTCAGTTTCACAATTCCTGACATTTAATCCTTGTAAAAATCCCCTGTCTTAGGTCAGTTAGGATCACCACTTTATTTTAAGAATGTGAAATGTCAGAATAATAGTAGAGAGAATGATTTATTTCAGCTTTTTTTCCCTTTCATCACATTCCCAGTGGGTCAGAAGTTTACATACACTCAATTAGTATTTGGTAGCATTGCCTTTAAATTGTTTAACTTGGGTCAAACGTTTCGGGTAGCCTTCCACAAATCAAATCAAATTTTATTGGCCACATGCGCCGAACACAACAGGTGCAGACATTAGAGTGAAATGCTTACTTACAGCCCTTAACCAACAGTGCATTTATTTTTAATAAAAAAAGTAGAATAAAACAAAAAAGTGTTGAGAAAAAAAGAGCAGAAGTAAAATAAAACAACAGTAGGGAGGCTATATATACAGGGGGGTACCGGTGCAGAGTCAATGTGCGGGGGCACCGGCTAGTTGAGGTAGTTGAAGTAATATGTACATGTGGGTAGAAATAAAGTGACTATGCATAAATAATTAACAGAGTAGCAGCAGCGTAAAAAGATGGGGTGGGGGGGCAGTGCAAATAGTCCGGGTAGCCATGATTAGCTGTTCAGGAGTCTTATGGCTTGGGGGTAGAAGCTGTTGAGAAGTCATTTGGACCTAGACATGGCACTCCGGTACCGCTTGCCGTGCGGTAGCAGAGAGAACAGTCTATGACTAGGGTGGCTGGAGTCTTTGACAATTTTGAGGGCCTTCCTCTGACACCGCCTGGTGTCACAAGCTTCCCACAATAAGTTGGGTGAATTTTGGCCTATTCCTCCTGACAGAGCTGGTGTAACTGAGTAAGGTTTGTAGGCCTCCTTGCTCGCACACACTTTTTCAGTTCTGCCCACACATTTTCTATAGGATTGAGGTCAGGGCTTTGTGATGGCCACTCCAATACCTTTGTTGTCCTTAAGCCATTTTGCCACAACTTTGGAAGTATGCTTGGGATCATTGTCCATTTGGAAGACCCATTTGTGACCAAGCTTTAACTTCCTGACTGATGTCTTGAGATGTTGCTTCAATATATCCACATCATTTTCCTTCCTCATGATGCCATCTATTTTGTGAAGTGCACCAGTCCCTCCTGCAGCAAAGCACCCCCACAGCATGATGCTGCCACCCCCGTGCTTCACGGTTGGGATGGTGTTCTTCGGCTTGCAAGCAGCCCCCCTTTTTCCTCCAAACATAACGATGGTCATTATGGCCAAACAGTTCTATTTTTGTTTCATCAGACCAGAGGACATTTCTCCAAAAAGTACAATCTTTGTCCCCATGTGCAGTTGCAAACCGTAGTCTGGCTTTTTTAATGGCGGTTTTGGAGCAGTGGCTTCTTCCTTGCTGAGAGGCCTTTCCGGTTATGTCGATATAGGACTCGTTTTACTGTGGATATAGATACTTTTGTACCTGTTTCCTCCAGCATCTTCACAAGGTCCTTTGCTGTTGTTCTGGGATTGATTTGCACTTTTCGCACCAAAGTACATTAATCTCTAGGAGACAGAACGCGTCTCCTTCCTGAGCGGTATGACAGCAGCGTGGTCCCATGGTGTTTATACTTGCGTACTATTGTTTGCACAGATGAACGTGGTACCTTCAGGCGTTTGGATATTGCTCCCAAGGATGAACCAGACTTGTGGAGGTCTACAATTTTTTGTCTGAGGTCTTGGCTAATTTCTTTTGATTTTCCCATGATGTCAAGCAAAGAGGCACTGAGTTTGAAGGTAGGCCTTGAAATACATCCACAGGTACACCTCCAATTGACTCAAATGATGTCAATGAGCCTATCAGAAGCTTCTAAAGCCATGACATCATTTTCTGGAATTTTCCAAGCAGTTTAAAAGGCACAGTCAACTTAGTGTATGTAAACTTCTGACCCACTGGAATTGTGATACAGTGAATTAAAAGTGAAAATAATCTGTCTGTAAACAATTGTTGGAAAAATTACTTGTGTCATGCACAAAGTAGATGACCTAACCGACTTGCCAAAACTATAGTTTGTTAACAAGAAATTTGTGGAGTGGTTGAAAAACTAGTTTTAATGACTCCAACCTAAGTGTATGTAAACTTCCGACTTCAACTGTAGCTACCTCAATTACCTCATACCCCTGCACATCGACTCATTACTGGTTGGTACTCCCTGTATATAGCATGTTATTTTTACTCCTTATTGTTATTCAGTGAGTATTTATTCCTTGTGTCACTATTTAAAAAAATATATACAGTTCACTCTGCATTGACCCGTAAGTAAGCATTTCACTATTAGTCTACACCTGTTGTTTACGAGGCATGTGACAAATACAATTGTATTTTATTTAACCTGTCTATATTATAAAATATGTCACCAACTAACAGAAACTTGGATTAAATGTCACAATGCTACATAATCATTAAACAGATACAGAACAGTGGTTTAACCATAAGGATTCTCACCTCTAGACTGGTGATGGCCCAGTCACTCACTGCCTTGCTCTGAGCCCCACTCGTCACCATCTGAAAGCCATTGGCTGTGGCTGTGTGTATCAGCACTGAAAAGACATGAGGAAAATGCATTAGATCTCTACAAAGAATTTCACTAGAAATAATTATATTTAACATGGTTTACACCAGGGCTATTCAACTATATTGTTATGGGGGCCAGATTTGAAGGGGGGGTCAGACATTTTCTACATGGGATTAATCTTCCTAAAACCGGTATAAAAAACAATGCGCAAACACAATCATAATCTTATGATGCACTTTTATTAAAATTAAATGTTGCTAAAAGTATATATTAAGTGCTTTAAGATTAGCATAATTCAGTGCATAATAAATATATTTTTTTAAATAATGGAACATATTTGTACTTAACAGTTGACCTACATCACATTAATTTCTACTTTCCTGTCCATTTTACATACATAGCCTCATCTTTTGTTTTTACTTACACATAAGAAACCTTTTATGCATGGAATATCTCAGTTGACTAGATGACGCTCAGCAGCCTACGTGGTAGATCATGCTCAGCAGCCTACGTGGTAGATGACGCTCAGCAGCCTACGTGGTAGATGACGCTCAGCAGCCTACGTGGTAGATGACGCTCAGCAGCCTACGTGGTAGATCATGCTCAGCAGCCTACGTGGTAGATGACGCTCAGCAGCCTACGTGGTAGATCATGCTCAGCAGCCTACGTGGTAGATCATGCTCAGCAGCCTACGTGGTAGATGACGCTCAGCAGCCTACGTGGTAGATGACGCTCAGCAGCCTACGTGGTAGATCATGCTCAGCAGCCTACGTGGTAGATCATGCTCAGCAGCCTACGTGGTAGATCATGCTCAGCAGCCTACGTGGTAGATCATGCTCAGCAGCCTACGTGGTAGATCATGCTCAGCAGCCTACGTGGTAGATCATGCTCAGCAGCCTACGTGGTAGATCATGCTCAGCAGCCTACGTGGTAGATCATGCTCAGCAGCCTACGTGGTAGATCATGCTCAGCAGCCTACGTGGTAGATCATGCTCAGCAGCCTACGTGGTAGATCATGCTCAGCAGCCTATGTGGTAGATCATGCTCAGCAGCCTATGTGGTAGATGATGCTCAGCAGCCTACGTGGTAGATGATGTCATCTGCGGTGCAAGAGCCAACAGGTGGGCAGACAGACCTGTACCCCTCTTAGCAGCTCTGATTGGCTGCAACTGGTATGTTGGATGATATTGATTGACAGCACTTAATGGGCGGGACTACAGGAAAACAGATTCTCTCATTGGAGAATATTGAACAAGGGCTCCCTTTGGCACTAAATATCGGATTTTTGCAGGGATCTTTTAGCCAATTCTTTTTTTTTATGTTCAGAATTTATCAAAGGGACATTCTAAATTGATAAACGGTCCGGATCTGGCCCGTGGATTGCCAGTTGAATAGCCCTAGTTTACACAATCAAAAAAAAAAAATCTCCTGTACCTTCGGCTGCAGAGGAGGACCCCTGGGAGGAGGAGGAGGTGAGGGTCTGTGTGTAGATGGAGAGCAGCTCATCATCCTCCAGGGCAAAGTACACTGGGACGATGGTCTCTGTGGCCAGCATCTCTGGCTCCAGCTCCATGAACTGCTACAATGTGGAGGAATACTGAATGCCAGGTCTATAACACTATCAGAATGTGAACGTGAAACAGCATAACATTTTCAACTTTCGCCTACTTCACTCCAGCAAGTCTGGTTTTTCAAGCTTTGCTTTGAGTGGGTTACAACTGATAAGGAGGGAGTGTTGTGACCGCCGGTTTTCCTTGAGTGTAACATAAACATACTTTACATGGACACAAACTGCTCTGGCTTTCAAGGAAACACAGGGCCTTGCCTCTTCATTTGACTTCTAGTTTGCTGTACGGTTATAAGCCCTTTCATAAGGTATTATAATGCATTATTACCTGTACTATGTCCTGCGGCATGGTGGACATATTCTTGGGGAGAATTATGACCACAGCCCCAGCGGACTGGCGCAGGGCTTTCTGGTATCTCTCATAGGAGAAGTCGACCAGCCGCATGATGACACAGCGGCGGCTTAGCACCTCCGCCTCCACTGTGCGGGCCTCCGTGTTCAATATGGCATTCCTGGTACCTGGGAATCACAAGTGGGATCAGATCAGTTGGGGAGGGATATATGAAAACATTGTTCAGTGACTAGTTAGCTAGGTGACATAATTTATGCAATGCTGAAGGCTACTAGCCATCACCCAGCATATAGTCTTCAAATTCAATGGTTTGAACTAAATGCGACATGATGATAACCTGATGGGGGTCGAATTTTTATGTTATGGTCGTGGTGAGTGGCACTCCCTAGGGCTCTGAGGGTTTCTAGCTTCTCGCGACGTTAGCTTTTAGGATAACCTATCATTGAAAATGTAACGTTAGCTAGATAACATTAGCTAAGATAACGTGGTATTGGCAGTGAATAACAACCATAACACTAACTAGTCCAGTGTATAGAAATATGAATAGGAGGAATGAGAGAGAGAGAGAGAGAGCTCTGTCACATGAATGAAGGAGGACATGGGCTGACAGCTAGCTAGCTAACAGCCGTTAGTTACAGCTAGCTTTTTAGCTAGTTAACAGTACCTGGCTAGCACGCCAACGTTGGCTAGATAGAATTTTACAATGACAGACAGCGTTTACTTAACGAAATATGCCTTCTATCAGGATCGCTAAACACAGGACAGCATTACAATTTTACTTGCACAAAAGACATCGTTAGCTAGCTTACCGTACGGTTGTCCCTGCAGGTCATACTGCTGCATGCGGTACACGGTGAATTCATGTGCTGCTTCGGCTGGAAGGGGTGAGACGAGAATCAGCACCGCGGGGATAAACACAATGAAAGTCAGGGGGAAAGAGGACTTAAACATGTTATCGAACACCTCACTAGCCTCCTCAAACATCTTGACCTTAGTATTGAGGTCTAAACAAGAGTCAATTGTAATCTGGGCAGTTGCTGGATCGATTCTAGTCTATGCACAAGCGCAGCAGCAACCGACACAAGTGAATTTTAATATGGCAAAAAGCTTGGCCACCTAAACTAAGCACGCACGAGCTTAAATTTGTATTGGCATGGACACATTATTGTTACACTTTTCATATCTGTAATAAATATTATTTATCATAAAATAATTTGTGTCATTCATTGATTTATTTAACGACAATATTCTTCACTACTAAATCTCTGCAGTTGAGGGTCCTACAGGGACGCTCAGAGACAGCTTCATGAATTTCAGGCGAGGCTGTGCAGTTGATGAATTAAATGACAGGGGTCAGTGTAGACCGATGTTAAACCCGAATAGAGTCACGGGGGAGGATGGTCAACCTCTGCTTCTATTAGTGACAGAGATTGTTTCTGACAGGTGAAGTATGTACTAAGAAATGTTTGACTTTTTAGGATCTTTTTAACTGGTCAGTAATGCTATTGTTGTATGATTAGCCCTTGACTTATAGCCTACACCTGACCCATGCATTATAATAGACAAAATGTCCCCAGGGGGACATTAGCCTACACAGGGGGAGTGAAGGCCTATCCTTGATGTGTGAGTAAGCAAAAAA